>NC_052637.1:9556601-9864657 GCF_016161935.1 Mauremys reevesii | reverse complement strand
CTGCAAATTGCTTTAGTGGCACCAGAGTCAATGAAACTACACTGATGTGCTGAAGATCTACCCAAAATGTCTTCTCTCACCTACCCCAATCTTACATCAGTCTGACTCCTCTGGTTCCAATGAAGCCACTCCTGATTTATACACACAAACAAGACAACTCCCATCATTGTTTTCACTGGCCATGGAATGGGTTCAAGTGGCCAAGCAGTGTAACGGATATTGTTTTAGCACAGAGTCTGATTCCTCTTGTGCAAACAATTTACACCCATTTAACTCCCCAACTGGACTAGATTTTCTACTGGTGCAAATCACACCAGTGGCAGTGATATCAGCAGAGTTAATCTGGATTTGCATTGGTGCAACTGAGATAAGAATCAGATCAGTTTGTGTGCAAGCTGTGTGGTCATGGAAATCACTGACATTAATGAACGAATACTACAGAAGCAACCTTTAATTAGAGAAAGACAGAAAATTAATTATTTGTGAATTACCTACACCCAGTCAGTCTCCTCAGGGCAGCTTTCATCTCCTTGTTCCTCATGCTGTAGATAATTGGATTCAAGATTGGTGGCAATACGGAATAGAGAACAGCCACCACGAGATCCAGAGCAGATGGGGAGCTGGAGGTGGGTTTCAGGTAAACAAAGATGCCAGTGCAAACAAACAAGGAGACCACAGTGAGGTGAGGAAGGCAGGTTGATAGGGCTTTATGCCGGCCTTGTTCAGAGGGGATTCTGAGCACTGATTTGAAGATTTTAACATATGACACAATGATAAAAACAAAGCAGCCTAAAAGTAAACACACACTAAAGACAAGAACCCCAACTTCACTAAGATATGTGTCGGAGCAGGCAAGCTTGAGTAGCTGGGGGATCTCACAGAAGAACTGATCCACCATGTTGCCTCCACAGAAGGTCAATGCAAATGTGTTCCCGGTGTGTAGCACAGAGTAGAGAATCCCACTGATCCAGGCACCAGCTGCCATTTTGACACAAGCTCTGATATTCATCATTCTCTCATAGTGCAGTGGTTGGCAGATGGCGACATATCTGTCGTAGGCCATAACGGTGAGAAGAGAAAAATCCGCTCCCACCAAGAAGACGAAGAAAAAGACTTGGGCAACACATCCAGCATAGGAAATGGACCTGGTGTCCATGACGGAGTTGGCCATGGATTTGGGGACAATGACAGAGATGGAGCCAAGATCTAGGACGGACAGATTCATCAGGAAGAAGTACATGGGGGTGTGAAGGTGGTAGTCGAAGGCTATGGCCATGAAGATAAGAAGATTCTCCATCAGGGCTGCCAGGTAAATCACTAGAAACCCCACAAAGTGCAAAATCTGCAGCTCCCAAACTTCAGAGAATCCCAGGAGAAGGAACTCCGTCATGGTCGTTCGGTTGGACATTTTCTTTCTCAGGACATGTCTCAGGATGTCTTCGCAGGGAGGGAGAAGAACAAGGGCCAGGATTAGATCAGTAACATAACTCTCCTTTTCTGAAATCCACCTTAATTTTCTCGAGTCTTTAGCTTGTGAAGTTTGGTGTAATTTGGGAATGAGGATGGGGAAAAAAGCCCCACTGACTCCAATGCAGTTGCTTCTGTTTTATACTGGGGTAAGAGAAAATAGAATCAGCTCAATGGACTCCAGCGAAGTTACTCCTGATTTGCACCAGGGTGATGGAGAGGAGAAATAGGAATAATTGCTTTTGAGGTATTTGTATACCTCTGTCACCCAGAGTGGGCAAACTCTGGATAGCGGTGTATAAATATTACTATCCTCAGATTTCAGAGGGGAATTGAGGGTCTGGTTGGCCAGATTCTGGTGTCAGGAGCACTATTGCAAATGTTGGGTATTTTCACTGCATGCCATGGAATTACTCCCACTTTATACTGCTCTAAATGGAAGCAGCATCTTGCATGTAGGTGACTGAACCCTGCCAAAATTACACAGTGAAATCAAGTCAGGAATACAGACAGTACCCCTGACACGCCATCCCCTGTTCTAGCTGGGGTTTCATTCTCATTTCAAAAGGAAGACATTCCAGTTCCCCTCCTGTTTCTCTATTCACTCAACTAAACTCCCTTCCAGAGCTTGGAAGAGAACCCAGGAGTCCTGACTCCCAGTTTGCCCACTGCTCTAACCCACTAAATACAAGCTAGGAGTGCTGGCTCTATTCATTGGACTCAATTCCCTCCCAGAGCTGGGAACACAAGTGAGGTGTCTTGACTCCCTGTCCCCTCCTCTAACCATTACATCAGACTGCATCTCAGCCTCTGTCCCAGGGACTCTCCACTGCCATCAGGAATGACTGCGGCAAGTGACAATGGAGAGTCATTGGGCCAGCGAACATGCATTAGAGTGATTCTCCTGTGTGGTAGTTGGGGGACTCACCTGGTGTCTGGAAGAGACAAATCCAAGTCCCTGCTCCAATGACTATTTAATTATTGATACAAAGTGTAACAGCTCCAACAGGAGAGACAGAGACAGTCTCATTTCAGAGCAACTCATAGCCAAACAGCTCAGGCACTCTCCTGTAAAGTGGGAATTCAAACCCTTTCTCATCATCCGTCAGAGGGAGGAATTGAACCTGAATCTGTCACAGGCCAGCCAAGTGCCCTAACCACTCAGTTTCAAGTTATGAGGGGTGCCTGTCCCATACTCCTTATTAGAGACCGAAATAGAACCCCCAGTTCTGGCTCCTCTCCTCTCCACCCTGGACTGAATATCCTCTCAGAGCCGCACATAAAACTCAGGAGGCCTGGCTCTCAGTCCCTGCTACTCTTACCCACTAGACCCCACTCCTTTCCCAGAGCTGGGGATGGAACCCAGGAGTCCTGGCTTCTAGTCCACACCACTCTAACACACTAGACTCAATTGCCCTTGCAACAAGCTAATAGACAGAAGTAACCATAAACACAGAGATAGAGAAAGAGTGGGAGAACTAGATACAAACTGGGGAGTGGGGGGGGAGATGTAACAAACTAACAGCAAGACATATGTAAGAAAAACATAGATACTGAGAGTAAGAGTGAGACACAGAACTAAGACAAACTAAGAGGTAAATAGAGAAAAATAAACTAATAGAGAGTGAGAAGTACAAATAGATAGACAGCAATAACAACAAACTAATGTACAGAGAGAAAAGTAACAAAAAGTTGATAGTGTTTGTCACAATTTTTGGACAATTTTAATGTAAACTCCTCAATCCATTCTAAAAAAAAATATGTGCATTAATTGGATTAATCCCCCCATTCTTCACAGGGGGAAACTGTGGCACGGATATTCTGCCCTCTCTTTCCTAAGGTAACTGTTTTGGTCTGGCTCAGTTTCCCATGCCCAAATTGAGCTAAGAGTGAAACTCTGAAAAAATATCTGTCACTTACTATTTCGTCCTGAAAGTGACACTTTGTAACTCCCAAATATATTTCATTGCAACAGCAAACGTGTGGCACCTATCTGTGTGGAATCCTCCGAGATCGAGATGTCTTTTCTCCTCCAGCTACAGACTGCAATTGGCTACCCCTCTCTCTCTAGCCCCTACACACTCCTGTATCAAACAATCTCTCTATCTAATGCCCCTATCACTGTACTATGAGAGGTTGTTCCCTGAGGCTGAGCTGCTGGAAATACACAGAGATCTGTGCTGTCTGCAGATGAGCTGTGTGTCAAAAACACAGGTGATGCGGGAAGGTGATTTATCCATGTCAGTTTTCTAAGGGCTTGTGGGACTCACTCCCTGGTGCCCTCAACAGCCTAGTGGCAACAGTTCATTTCTCTTGCCTTCTACTTCCCTGAAGAGTTTCCAGAAACTAAAATAATCACAATTACAATGAGGCAGCAGGGTCTAGAGGAAGGTAGTGAGGCAAACACTAGGGGTATACAGGACTGTACTCCAGACGTCTAGTATCAATGCCTAGCCCTGCTTCTGACCTGCTGTGTTACATAGGGGAAAGTCATTCCCTTTTCCCTCCCACCCTTTGCCTGTCTTTTCTACTGTAAGCTCCTTGGGGTGGAAAGTGTGTCTTATCTAATATAATGGGCCTCTTATATCAGGTTCAACTATCAAATAATTAATTAATTAGTCATTATTACTAAGCTAAAGTTCAAGCTGTCCTGAGAGCTGATCCCAACTATTCCTCTGGCTTTTTTCAGTCACTTCACCTCTCCATTCCTCAGTTTGTGATCTGTCCAATGGGGTTAATCGTTACTACTTGGAGAATAATTCATAATGAGTGGAGATGTTCAAAATAGCTTCCTGTCAAAACAGCTTTTTGAAGAAAAATTGCTTGTCATTTAAAATGATTTTAGTGTGGAAAAAAATCATTTTGGACTCAACTTTCGATTTTTTTTCTTTTGCAGGGGGTGAGTTGTTTGTGTTTTTGTTTTTAGATTTATGAAAACCTGGAAATAGATAACATGTTTGTATATTTTTTCAGGTTTGTGGGGAAAAGTTTTCAATATCAGAAATCTTTTCCCAAAACTAGAAAATATTTACCATAAAGTGACATTATTACTAGAGAAGGTTATTGAAAACCAAACACTTTTCAGTCTCCAATTTGAGTCTATGCATTCTTTCACATATAGTGACACTCCCCCTCACCAGCACAACCTATTCCGTCATTCATATACATTTTGTACCCTGGTATTACAGTGTCCTATTGATTGTCATCATTCCACCCAGTTTCTCTCCTATTACATCAATATCCTCATTTAATACCAGGCTTCTGTGCAGCTGTTGGCTTTCATTCAGCCCTTAGTTTTAAAGGCATCATCAGGATGGTGGAGAAGATGCAGATATGAGTATCAAAACAAAGTGCATCATTAGCACTAAGGTGACAACTATGATAATCTGAACCTCATTAAAGGAGGCATCTGAGCCCACCAGCTCAAACATGGCTGGCCTCTCACAGAAGAAAGGACTAATTTTATTAGATGCTCAGAATGGCAGACTGAATATAAAAGCTGTCTGGCCCAGAGAAACCATGTTCCTACTGATCCATGAGCCAGCCAAGAACACAACACAGACCTCTTGCTCATGAGGACCAAATAGTGCAGAGGGACACATATGGCTATGTGTTGGTGATAGTATCAGAGGGGTAGCCGTGTTAGTCTGGATCTATAAAAGCCTATTGTGTGATGGTCATAGGTCATCACAGCCAGCAGGAAACACACCTTGTCTGGAAAAAAGAGGAAGAAATATATCTGCGCAGCACAGCTAGGGGAGGAGATGGTTTTCTCCTCCAAGAGGAGATCCACCAACATATTGGGCAGGGTGACAGAAGTCTAGCAGACTTCTAGGAAGGAAAAGCTCCATAAGAAAAAAGTACACTGGCGTGCCCATTTCCTGATCAGCCACCATTGTAGTGTTTCCCATCAATGTGAGTACATATGTCACTAAAAACACTACAAAGGATAAAACCCGCAGCTCCCAGAGGTCAGAAAACCCCTAGAAAATGAAGTCCAAACCTCAGTCTTGTTTGCTTCATTCGTTCCTTCATGTAATTCATCTGTATAGAAAACAAGCAGACATTTGCTTATCAGCTAAGCAAAATTACTCAGGGCCAGATCCTCAGCTGATATAAATTGGCATAGCTGGAGCCGACGGGCCAGATCCCCAACTGAGATATAGCAGTATAGCTCCACTAGAGTCAAGGGGGCCTGGTTCCCAGCTAGTGTAAATCGATGGAGCTATACTGAAGTCAATGCAAGCAGGTCCCCAGCTGGTGTAAATCAGTGTAGCTCCACTGAAGTCAACGGGCCAGATCCCCAGCTGGTGTAAATTGCTAGAGATACATCCAAGTCAATAAGCTAGATCCCCAGTTGTTGTAAGATGCTGTAACTCCATTGACTCCAGTTGAGCTCTGCCAGTTTCCACCAGCTGAGGAACTATCTCCCTGTAACACCCTGGATACGTGAATCATGACCTTCTGTAGTGACTGGTCCACGCAGATGACACAAGCCTTCTGTCACTAGCAGTAAGCGAACTACTCCATTAGCTCCATTAGCACCTTTTGGGTCCTACTCCCAAGCTCATTGGACTCAATGACAGTGGGTTCTGAAGGTCCACGTTTCCAAAATTCTGAGCAAGGTGCTGGGCAGCAAAGTACGATCTTTGCTCTGTTTTTGGGAGTCATGTAACTACGCTCGGAAGAGGTATGGTTGATACAGAGATTGTCACCAGCACATCAGAGCTCCCCGTCATGCAACCAGTCATGCACAGGCAATTTTAAAGGGCCAAGTTTAGCCAGGAAGAGGTCACTATGACAGGATACACCTGTGGGAAGTTAGATGCTCTTGTCAGGCAGAAGATGGAAGGTGAAGGTTTAGTCTGGGAGTTTCAGAGACTTACAGGTCTTAGACACCACACTTGACTTCCGGTGGGAGTCAGAAAACGTTGGATCTAAATGGATTAAGCTAATTCAAAATAAAACACTCTTCTTCTGGAATAAGAGCATCCACACAGGGAGTTAATCAGGAATAGCTGTTCCAGAATAACTCCCCACCTAAGAAAGCCCGTATTCCTTTCAGCCCGTTTTTGAAAGTCCCTGATTTAGGGCTTATTGTAATCTAAAATTTACTTTTTTCTTTGAAGTTCTGAAAATTGATACTTAAATCTTCTGCCAGCTAAGGAAGTTGAATTTTATTCTGTGCCAAGGGAGAATGCGGAATGAAAGCAAACACTGCAGGGACTAGGAGCTGAATTCTCACATGGGGGACTAGTCCCATTTCTGCCCCTTTGGAATAAATGGATGTTTCCTTTCTGACCATCCTGCAAGTGAGACAGACAGAACTGAGAGGGTCTGTGAGCAAGATAGAAACCTGGGGTGAGATTTTCAAAGCTGTCTAAGGAATTTGGATGCCCATTTTCCACTGGAATACAGTGTGTGGTTTGGCCCCTAAACCCTTTCTAGAATAAAATTATCAGGACATCCTAGAGCTTTTTGTAGTCTACTATAAATCTCAAGGGAGCAGCTTGTGCATGAGAAACCTTAATTTTCAGAATAAAAAAAAGTTAAGATCCCATAAGAATGATAATCCTTTTTGCTTGCTAAAGCAACTTTTATCCCAGAACCGGAAAGAACTTTACAGACACTATTTAAACTTCACAAACCTTTAGCTGTACTTTGATGGTCTCCTTCCCAAGTACTTACCCAGCCTGACCCTGTTTAGTGATCTGTCTCATGGGATCACTATAAATAGTATTGTAAGCAAAGTCAGGATGAGCTCTACCCTGACATCTGGTGGTGAATTATGGCAATGTTGGAAAAGAACTTAGGGGGCTGATCTTGTCTGCATAGGCACACCCACTCCACCTAGCATGAGCACACGGCAGCCCAAAATGGTCACTTTGACAGCTGTGCGATCTCCAATTTCTCGGTTATTGGGGTAGGAGGAATAAAGTGTTGTTACCCTGATTATGTGAATGAAGGACTATGAAACTGTTTTATGACAGAGGGTCTCACCATCAACTAAGTAGCACTCACTAGACAAGGGATATGGGTTCCAAAACCCTATGAATTGTGAGAGGTTGGGGATAGGTGTGTGTACCTGATGGTATGGGCCCTTTTTAGAGCCTGACACACCAATTGCATCCCCTTCCTCCACACTGTTGAATAGCAGAGCTAATTTTGATTCTATTAGGAGTCTATCTAGAAACTGCTGAGCTGAATTCACTTTGGGCCAATGGTGCACCAGCACTGGGGCTCCCCTACTACAAGCTGAAATTGCTAGAAGAGCTAAAACTAATGAGCTGAGATCACTGAGTGCTTGTTAACTAGTGGGGGAGCCTGAAGATATATTGCTAAGCTGCTGGCAGAAAAGTTTACAGGATGGGTGGAGCAGCAAGCACAGTGGGACCTTTGGAGCGACCCATGGAACAGCGAGTAGAGCAGAGTGAAGCAGTTTGTGGGGATTGCTGGAGGAGAGGAGAGGAGTGGAGCAGAGTGGCTTGTGGAGCAGAGCTGTTTGTGGTGAAGGCTGCAGCAGACGTCCACAGAGAGGCGGGGCAGTTGGCCTTGGCCCATGTAAGGAGCCCCTTAACACCCCATGTGCCCCCACAAAATTCCGCCCAAGCTGGGGTGGATAAAACTCTGCAGATGAACTTTTGAACTCTGGGGAGGCACTGACCAGGGACAGAGACTTTTGGGTTGTTGGACTTTGGGGTGATTTGGACTTAAGACCCTGAGGGAAAAGGAAATTGCCAAACTTACTTGGAGGTAGGTCTTTTGTTCATGGTTTGTGTTATGAATTCTGTTTGTGGTGTTTCCTCAACATAATGCCACATTGTTTCCCTCTATTGAAAGGATTTTGCTACACTCAGACTCTGTGCTTGCAAGAGGGGAAGTATTGCCTCCTAGAGGCGCCCGGGGGTGGTGGTATGTAATTGTCCCAGGTCACTGGATGGGGGCTCGAGCCAGTTTTGCAGTGTGCTATTGAAACGGAACCCGTGGATACTGAACCCGGCCCTTGTTGCTGCCAACTCAGAGGGGCAGAAGGGTTACATTATTATTCCCTGGAGAGCCATAAATATTATCATCTCCATTTTATACAGGGACAAGCTCAGAAACAAAGAGGCGGAATGACTTCCCACCAAGGTCACAGCATGACTGGGCTAGATCAGCATAGCTATTCGGGAGACATTTATTCCATTTGAATTCCAGTCCTAGGCTTCCAAGGGGGGTATCCTGGAGAACCTGGAAAACAAAACAAAATAAAATAATTACAGTGAACTCTCACTAAACAGCTCTTTCTTCATAGTGATCCTATGAGATATCTCTCTAATCAAGAATCATCTGGGTTAGTTCTTGAAAATAGGATCCTCAGAGAACAACCCAAGGGCTGGAGAGAGCATGTGGATTACACTGTCCCCTTGGAGACAGTGCTTACCACAGTGCCCCAGCATATGTCTTGGGGACAATGTGTTGGAGGGACCACGACTGGGGCTCAGCCAGGAGGATTCTCCCCACACAGTCAGTGCTGACCCCAATGTCCCTATGAGATATTAGGATAGCTGTGCTGCAGAGAGAGGGGGACTCAGTAGGGGGCACTGTCCCCTCTCAGTCAAGGCTGTCCCCAATGCCCCAGTGCAATGTTAGGGGCTTGTCTTGCAGGGGTTGTGGTGGGGTCCTGAAAATGGGGGAGGTACATACTTGGAACTGCTAAGCCATGCCTCCATTGCCTCTACCCATGCTACTGCAACCAGACTGCTATATATATTTCCACTAGTTCAATGAGTAAGTATTCAAAGCAGAGGAATCATACCCCTTGCTCATAGCGTAGACGTATGCTAATTAATGGTGTTCTTTTCCTGTGAGAAAGGGTATATAGCTAGGGAGACCCTATCTAGATAGATCTAGATATAGATGAGAAACCAATTATGAACCTTGATTTGAATTTAAAAGGTGTTAAAGAAATAAAGGCTCTGAAATCTTAATGTGAAATGCACATCTCAGAGAGAATAGGAGACATTCTGAATTGGGAAAACAATAATCTTGATGCTACAACCAGATTAAAGGTCCCATTGCAGACATGAGAAGGTCTCAGAGAACTTTCCATGGCAGAAGGGTGGGAGGTGGGTGGTTCGTTAATTAATGTATGTGAAGTGCTTTGAGATCTTCACATGGAAAGAGACTTTAGAGAAAGGCAAAAGTGTAATCATTTAGTAGCAATGGGAAACTGTCCATGAATTTTAGTCCCAGGTTCTAGGTTCTGTAAGAATAAAAATACTGGTTGTTTCACACAATCTGCCACAAATCCAATAGAAATTCTTCTCTTTAGTGCTGGAACCCTATACCTACCCAGCCCCATGCATCCATTGCCTGAGTCAGAGGGAGTGACACTAACCAGGCTAGTACCTCCTTACTCAGGTGAGAAAAGGGTGGGTGTCTCATCTGCTGGATATGCAGAAATATCCAGGGATGGCCACCCAAAAGAGCAAGAGAAATGGGACTTACTCATAATTTTATGGAAACAGGGTTGCTCCTCTCAGCTGGGATAACTTGTCCTAATTTGATTCTCCACCATTCCCAAGTTCATGCTTCTGACTTTGCTTTGCCTTCTGTTCTGTTTCACCTGGGCACCTTCATGTGGATTGGGGATGTCATCAGTGGTCTGCTCCACACTTTGACTGAAGAACCTGTATCTGCTCATTTCCTCATGCCCAGCAGCTGAGTGTCTGAGAGCAACAGCCTCTTTTGTGAGATGCAGGGTGTGCAGAGAGCATCTGGGAGGAGGCAGGTGGTCTGGAACAGAGGCAGCTGTGTTGTTCCCAGACAGAGAAAAACCCACTAAGAGACCAGGAAGGAATGTGGGGAAGTGAATTCCCAACATGTTGGCACAAACCAGCTTCCATCTCACTGTCCAGCACCCCACTTCTCCCAGCCAGGGAAACACCCGGTGGCAGATAAACTCCAACATAGGTCACACTCTGTGGCAACAACATGGGGATAATAAGAGGATGCTGGTGATGGCCAAGGTTTATTGGAGGTGATGTCATTTTAATGAGGATTAATACTGAAGCCTTGAGGGACTGTAGCCATTATAGATATCCTGGCACTTTCACCAATAACTGAGCATCCCAGGTCCCAGCTTGGTGAAACCTTTTACCTTTCTCCCGAGTGTGAGATTCTCTTTAAGTTCCTGTCTGTTCTTTAATGTTGCTAAGCAGCTGTTAGATGTCTACCACATCCCACCCCAGAGGTTCAGTGTGTTGATACTGAACGCAGTGTACACAGCATCTGACATGTGAATCCTTTACGGTCCACTGGGATGAGAGATAAGATGGAGATCTGTACAGGGAATGCATTCTCAGACCTTCCACTTTGGGCTGAGAATCAAGAGGAGAAATTTCATTGCAAATGGGATATTTTGTTTGGGGAATTTCCCATGACATGAAAATAGGAGGTGCAAAATGAGCAGGCCAACTGGCAAGCCTGTTACCTTCACTGTGCCAGCAGCAGTTGGAGATCAAGAAGGTGATGCCAATGATGGTGAAGAAAGACAAAGCCACCACAGGTTCTCGAAGCCAAAAATTCATTTGAACTGTGTAGAGAGGAGAACATCTAGTGAAGTATCAAGTACCACAGGATTTGTTTGGGACAGCTGGAGAGACAAACATCTCCTCTCAGCAGAATATCTTTAAGCAATATTTCTCTTGCCATCATTCTATCTAGAGTCCTTCTTTGACTCTCTGTGCATGGATGTCTCTGTAGTGGTCTCTATATCTCACAGGTTGCTATGAGGACCCTTCTGTCCTGTGGGAGGGGAAAGTTTGGGGAGTATGTTAGTCTTGGGGATGTTTGAGGAGCATTCAAAGTGATAGAGAATCTCACATGTCACCTCAACACTGACAACCTCACTCCTGAGGGACAGAATCCACCGCCTGATCACATCCTCCTCATACTCACAGGCATATTCCCCAGCACATTGTGGAGTTATTTGTGGGATATGGAGCATAGACCAGTTGGAAAGGTGACTACCAGTGTCCACAGTGCTATACGCCACACAACTGTGCTCTGACCCTGTGGCCTTGGGGATGATCTCAATGCCATTCTTGTAGAAATGACACGTCCAATGGACAACACTCCCAGGGACCACACAGGATAGAAGCACAGCCCCTCCTTCTCTCACCACTCCCAATGGGGGATCGACATTTAGTGTTGGCTGGGGAAGGGGATCTGAGCGGGGAGCAGGGAAGGTAAAATATTAGTATGTGTCATCTGGGGGCAATGGTCAGAATCAAACTTTATTTTTGTTCTTTCTCCAATTTTTCTTTCATTACCAGAGGACCCTGATAGACTTTATTGAACAACAAATTAGCCCCTGGTGGATGGAGGACCAACTGCTCTGACAGAATTCTGGGAATTAGTATCTGTTTCTTTCAGAGGGAGGGGCTGCCCAAAACCCCAAGACCTGAGAATCTTTACTAACCAGAAACCCAGTCTCTATTCATAATGGCTGTCTTTCACCCTTCCCTCTGGTAAATGCCTCAGGGTGAAAAATCTGGCCTGTTTAAATCAAAGGGAATTTTTAATTCCATGGGGCCAGGATTTCACCCCTAGTGTCTGGTGTCCAGCAGGACCTCAGCTGGGAATAGCAAACAGGCTACTTTTGCCTTCGAGATCAAAATTAAAAACAGTGAATAGTGAAAATATATCCATTCTGGCCACTTGGATGAGAGCTGGAGGTTTTTGACACCACCATAATGAATTTAAATAGGGGGTCACTTCACTGCGTCAGCTGTTGATAATAATTCAAAAATTTGATGCTCTAGTTATTTTCTGTTAAGAAAGTATATAGAGCTACCTGGATCTACATCAACTGAAGATCTGGATCCAAGTTTTCAACTGTTCTTTTGTAAGACAATCCATCCATCCATCCATCTAGGCACTCAACCACTATATCCATCCGTATTTTACAATGGAACATTTTTCCACTGGAAAATGCCATTTTGTTGAAACCAAAACTTCCCCTGGTAATGTGATAATTTTGATTATATTTAATTTCAGTTTTTCTAAAAAAAATCTTTTTGATAATGTTGGAAAAGTTTTATTCTAATATTTTTTGGAACAGAACATTTTGATTTTCCATTTTAAAAGAACTTTTTGTTTCAAAATTTCTTTTATAGCACACACACACACATATATATATGTGCGTATATATATGTGTGTGTTTGTATATATATATATGTGTGTGTGTCTGTGTGTCAAAATCAAAACAAAATGTTTCAGTTTATTAAAAACAAAATATTTTGATTGATACAGATTTTTTTAAATATTGCTTCAGAGGAAATCTTAGTGTTTGTTCCAATTCAGAACAAGAGCAGATTTTGAATCACTGAATTTCCTTCAAAATGGAAATTCTGGTTCCCACACAGCTTTAATTCATCAATCCCCAATACCATTATTCTAGCTGTAGCCTTCATTCTTCCTCCAAGGTACTTAGAAAGCTCCTTTCTCTGGAATATCTAAATGCCTGTGTCTCTCCCCCTCCCCCCCTCCATTGCACTGACCTGTTTACAGCTAAGTGACTGGAGTCTACCTCACTGACTGCAAAAGGAAGATTTACACAGGGCACCAAATTAAACAGAAGGGAAAATGGAGACTCACCTGTCACTGTTACCTGGATGGGGTTGCTCTCTTTACATGGGATCTCTCTACTAAATTGCTGTATCCTGTAAATGCATGTGTAGGTTCCAGCATCTGCCATACTCAATGCAGGCAACTGAAGTAATTGGGTGTGACTGAATGGAGATGACAGGGCCCATCTGGAGTCTAGTCTCCGCCCTTCCCTATGAACTCTCATTGCAGATACTGTGGCTCCCTCGGGAGCAGAACATGTCAGAGTGACAGCTTCTCCAGCTACTTAGATAGGATACTCAGGAGTCAGGGTGAGAGAGGGGGATGCTAGGAGGTGCAGAACACACAAAGAGGGAAAGTGATCATTACTTGCCCAAGGATGGAGTAGGGGTGGTGAGGACTTTTTTTTCCAAGTGGAGTCACGCTTGCTGACTGAATAGAAGGGAATATCAGCGAATGTGTCAATGATCCATGGAAACAAACTTCTTTCAGTCTCACTGCCCAGTGCTGTAGGCTAAACTGCCATGCAATCCAATACAAACTCATATAACTGGTCAGAATTTTTTTCCTAAGGGAAATTTTCCATTTTCAGTGGAAAATCAAGAACTGAACATTTTGGGGCGGGGAGGGGGTTGCAGGGGGGGACATGAAAATGTTTGGCCAATAAATACATAAAAATCTGAAAACTGAAAAATTGTCATTTGGAAGTGCCATCATGGTGCATCATGTGAGTTGTAGTTCAACTGCCTCATGTTCACATTCTCTTCTTTCGGTCTTGCACCCTAGCCACACTACATCTCCCATGATATACCCTGGTCTCCCCTCTTGATGACCTTCTGTGTTGCAACAGGGAACTCCCTTGGTGGTGGTGTATTATGGAAGACGGGGAGCTCAGCTCCCAAAGGAGAATGGCCACATTAGTCATCCGAACTACAGCTCCCATAAGGCACCCTGGCGGCTTTTCAGAATTGATATTTTAACTGAATATTTGGTTTTCGGACTAAAAATGATTTCAGCTTAATACCAAGATATTTAAAACACCTACTCCTCTAATTGCTACACTGAGTGTTTGTTTTTCTAGATCAGAGTTTCAAAATGTTTAATTACAACACTAACAGAATACAGTTGGATTGAGACAATAAAATTAGATGCTTCAATCTGTATTAAGGAGAAGCTGCCTTTAATGATTTTAAAAATAACATATCTCAACTATTATATTATGTCATAATATGATGTATCATGTCATATTATCCTATGCCCAACATGATATAGCATGTCATGTACTACTATGACTGACATTTCATGAAAGGATGAAAAAGATAACAAAATAAAATAAAAAATAAAATAAAATTTTCATTTCCAAACAACACTTTGAAAGTTTCAAAAACAAATTTTCTCTCCATTTCATGGGCAATTATGAATTTTTTTTAGTTTTGATTTGGAATTAAAAATAAAATTCAAATGTCAAAATTTCTCATGAAACAGAACTTCCATTTTTTCACTAGTTCACATTACAGAGCACTAGATTAAGTGTATTGGCTCAGGAAAGAGACCTGGGCTTTATTGTGGACAACTCAATGAAGACATTTGCACAATGTGCAGCTGCAGTGAGAAGAGCAAAACAAGATGTTTGGATGGGATGGAGAGTAATACAGAGAATATCCTAATGCCTTTACAGAAATCAGTGGTGCAGTCTTATCTGCATACTGTGTGTAGTGTTTGCCACTGCATCTCTAAAAGGATATTGCAGAAATAGAGGAAGTTCAGAGAAGGTGAATGAGATGAATCAAGAGCTTGGAATATCTCTCACATAGAGATTGAAAAGACTGTGATTGTTACCTTAGAAAAGAGACAGAGAATATATATATAACAATACATGGTCTAAAGACAGTAGATCAGGAGCTTCTGTTCTCCTTAACACAAGAGCAAAGGGGCATTCAATGAAATTAAACAATGGCAAATCCAAAACTAGTGAAAGGAAATGCTTGCTTCACCGAGTGGGTGAATAGACTGTGAAACTCATTGCCACAGGCCATTGTTCTGGCCAAGAATTTAGCAAGATTAAAAAAGACTGGGCATTTATTTAGATATCAAGAATATCCAGAGAGACCAATCAATGATAAGAAAACTTCTGGTAGAGATATTAAACCTCAGGCTTCAGGGTTTAAGCCAACCTCTGACTATTAGAGACCAGGGTGAGTCCTAATGTGGGGGACAGATTATCTCATATTTGCTACTGCTGACCACTGTTGGAGACAAGATATTGGGTTATATGAATTTCAGATCTGATATAGTCTGGCAATTCCTGTGTTCCTAAGACTCATATATTTATAGACTCTAATGTCAGAAGGGACCATCATGATTATCTGGTCTGACCTCCTGCACATTGCAAGCCACAGAACCTTGCCCACCTACTCCTGTAATAGACCCATAACCTCTGGCTGAGTAACTGAAATCCTGAACTCATGATTTAAAGACTTCAAGTTACAGAGAATCTGTCATTTACACTAGTTTAAACCTATAAGTGATCCATGCCCCATGATGCAGAGGAAGGTGAAAAACCCCCAGCATCTCTGCCAATCTGACCTGGACAGATTATCTCATATCTCAAATTCCTTCCTCACTCCAAATACGGTAATCAGTTACCCTGAGCACGTGGGCAAGACCCATCAGTCAGAAACCTGCGAAAGAATTATCTGTAGTAACTCAGAGCCGTCCCCATCTAGTGTCCCATCACCAGCCATTGGGGATATTTGCTGCTAGCAGTTGCAGATCAGATACATACCATTGTGCATAGAGTTCTCCCTTTCCTAGTGTAGACTTACCACAGATAGTTATGGAGACAGGGGCACTCTCTGAGGATGGGATTTCCCACCCGGAGCGGCGTATCCAATACTTGCAGGTGTACGAACCTGAGTCCTTCAGGCTGACCTTGTGTAGCTGGTAACTCCAAGTGTCCTGCTGTGGGTATTGTACTGAGGCCACTTCTGACTTCCCCTTGAAGAACTGGAATCTGATCAGTGGGTACTTTGCATGCACAGAGCATCTGAGAGTAATGGAGTCCCCAATGAGGTAATTTTGAGGGAACATAGCGAGCATTGGGACTGGGATAGCAATGCCTGAAAACAAATGAGAATTTAAAAGAAGACCAAAAAATTAGGAATAGAGCTGATTGAATTTTTTGGCAAAATTAAAAAAAATGGACTGGAATTTTCAGAATGAAACAAATTGAAAATTTCCATTGAGTTTCTAGTTTAAATTTCCTTTTTATTTTGGTTGTTGAAAACTGATTTTTTTTCAATTTTAAAATTTGAGATTTTTATTTATTTTTGCCTTTTCCTCCATGAATGAATCATGTCTAGGTTGGGGAGGAGGTTGTTCTTCACTTATTTATTTTACTTTTCATTTCTCTTTTTCCATTCTATATGTTTAGAACACTTCCTCGACTTTAGAAAAGGTGCAGAGCAGCAAATAGAAAAATCAAAATCTGTAACTCTGACACTCACTTGCTTTTCCAAAGTTGGAGAAGTTCTGAAATGTTTCAGAGGGGGAGGAAAGTTAAAACAAAATAAAAATAAACAATCCCATGACCCTGGACATTATTCATTTTAGTGCACTCAGTGGAAAAAGGGAAAAGAGAGGGAATGGGCAGAAAAGACACAAATTCAAAATATGTGAAATTTTGATTTTTTTTCAAAACAAAGGTGATGAACATTTTTGAAAAAATGGTTTTTTTTCAGTTTCAAGCAGTGAGCAATTGAAATAAATTTTAAATTTCAAAATTGTTCATTCAATTATTTGCCCATTTTCCAGTTAGCACTACTTCAGAGGATGGTAGATACTAATTTTATTTGTTTATTATTTATACTGTGGTAGTACCTAAGTGCTCCAGGCACAGACCAGGACCCCACAGTGCTAGGTGTTGTACAAACACAGAACAAAAAGATGGTTCCTGCCCCAAACAGGTTGCAATCTAATTATAAGACAAAGAAACAACAGGTGAATATGGAAAGACAGAGAAATAGCTCGCAGGCTGATCCCTAGGGCTCAATCCAGCCTCTCTCTGAATCTTCCTGTGATGATACTTCCCATAAGGCTTTATGGAAATATGCTTATGAATGTATATATATATAGCATAACTAGAATGTGGTTTATGCTACTTAGCCCATGTAACATATATCTGTAAAGGTTATAATCCACTGAATGTGTTAATCCTATTTGTATGCATGTATCATTTTTTTATTCAAAGTTATGAATATTGGCTGTATTGGCTTGATTTCTAAGTAACCTTTGTAGAGCATTTGGTCAGTTCCTGGAGAAAGGGATGTTGAAATTAAGTACCTAATCAAAAAAACACTTAAAGGCCAATGAATCTTGGAATGCTCTAATCCACATAAGAAGTCTACTTGAGGACGTTCAAGGTAGCATGTGACCCATGGCTGCTACCTGGTAAGAAACTGTGAGTCATGCATGGACATGTGACTTGCCCAGGTGACTCCAGAACTCCATCTTGGAGCTGGACTTTGCATAGGAGAGAGGAGGGGGTCTCCACCCACAAGAGAAAATCTATTTAAGACCATGGGAGACCACTCCATTTTGTCTTCTGCTGGCTAAAGAGAGAGCCTCTCCACCCCTAAAGATACCTGAAAGAAACTGGAACAAAAGACAGTAACTACAAGGGGGTGTGAGTGATTCCTGGACCTGGACTAGAAGAAGATTAGTCTGTAAAAGGAAGCTTACTGGAACTGGTGAGATTTTATCTGTACTCAATGGTATTCAGTAATATTAGTCATAGATTTGTGTGGTTTATTTTATTTCACTTAGTAATTCACTTTGTTCTGTCTGTTACTACTTGAAACCACTTAAATCCCACTTTCTGTATTTAGTAAAATCACTTTTTACTTATTAATTAACCCAGCGTATATATTAATACCTGTGGGATGGGGGGAAAACAGCTGTGCATATCTTTCTATCGGTGTTATAGAGGGTGAACAATTTATAAGTTTACCCTGTATAAGCTTTATACAGGGTAAAATGGATTTATTTGGGTTTAGACCTCATTGGGAGTTGGGCATCTGAGTGTTAAAGACAAGTACACTTCTTTAAGCTATTTTCAGTTAAGTCTGCATGTTTTGGGCACTTGGATCAGACCCAAGGCCTGTGTTGAAGCAAGACAGGGTGCTGGATTCCCAGGCTGGCAGAGGCAAAGCATGGGCAGAAGTAGTCTTGGCAGATCACTTGGCAGTTCCTAAGGGGTTTTCTGTGATCCAACCTGTCACACTTCCCATGTAGAAAATTTCACGGTTGTTTCCAAAAGGCCATTCCATTTTACTGGGTAACTCTCAATTTCACATCAGTCTCAGAGTCTGTGGTGAGTTACAGCTCCAGGGAGGTTTGAAACAGAGAAGGTAGAACTGGTTGGAACACAGCAAACCATGTTCTAGTAGGGGACAAAGGAGAAGTGATTGTATTTACTTATTTGCTGTTTATACCCTGGATCTCCCCAGTCTTCATTCAAGGCATGTATCCCCTTCAACACTACATCTTAATTGGCCTGAAGAGGTTAACTGTTAGGTCTTAACAGAAGATAGTTGTGAGCAGAGAATTATTCACATAAACCACATTTCCTCTGCTACTGTGGATCTATTTATAACTTATATTTTAAATTACTGCTGAAAGGCACCAGCTCAACTGCCTTTCAAGCCCTTCTACTGGGTGATGGGGACTCAGTCTTCTTGGACCAGTACATTCTCATTACCTTTACTGAGGCTGCCAAACACAGGGTCACTTAGTGCCCGTATGTGTGGTGTGGGCATCTGTCCTGCTGGGAATGAGGCTGAAAACTCACCCAGTCATTTCATACAAGAAACAAGATGTAGCCATCAGAAGAGAACTAGAGCTGGCTGAAAATGTTGTGTGTGTGTATGTGTGGTGGAAAGATCTTTCTTTTTCTATGGAAAATGACTTTTTGACAAAAGGGAAGTTGAAAACTGAAAAATCCCAAACAATTTTTCTTTATTTTTTGACCCTCCTGCCTCAAAACTTCAACTAAAAAATTCAACAAAAATGAAATAAAAGATATGTTTGTCATCCCCCCCCCAAAAAAACCCAACAAACAAACAAAAAACATCATGGAAAAGAAGTAATGGGCTTAATTTGCAGCAAGGGAGGTTTAGGTTAGATATTAGGAAAAACTGTCTAACTATAAGGGTAGATATGCTCTGGAATAGGCTTCCCCTGAAGGTTGTGGAATCTTCATTATTGGAGGTTTTTAAGACCAGGTTGGACAAACACCTGTCAGGGATGGTCTAGGTTTATTTGGTCCTGTCTCAGCACAGGGGGCTGGGCTCGATGACTTCTCGAGGCCCCTTCCAGCCTGCCATTTCTATGATTCTATGAACCTGAGCAGCTCTAATGATCTGTGGTCTTTTAGTCTCCACTGAGCCTGGGCCTGGAAGGAAGTTTGATGCCAAACAAGATCCTGTGAGTGGTGAAACTCCAGGAAGGTCACAAGATGCCCCAGCTATAGACTCATTCCCTGAACTTTGAAACCGCACAATGAAGGTGGAAGATTCACAGATTCCAAGACCAGCCCACTGTGATCCTCCAGTCTCTGACCTCTAGCACAGCACACAGCAGAGAACTTTCCCAAAATAATTCCTGTTTGAACTACAGCAGACTGTTTAGGGAGAAGAAAATCCAATCTTGATTTTAAACTTGCCAGTGCTGGAAAATTCATCACCAACTTTGGCAAGTTGTTCCAATGGTTGTTGTAAGACAGACCTACCTACCCCTTTCCATTTGCCTCCTGTATATCCCCACTCCAAGATAGCACCACAGAAAACACAGGACCATCGTTAGCTGCAGGGGACACCAGCTCAGGAAGAATCTGAAGACAGACTGTAAGAGAAGCAAAGAAAGGGAGTGAGAAATCTAGGCATTAAAGAAAGGTGGCAAAGTGGGGAAGGGACCCTGCGAACAGAGGGTGTGGGGTAAGGAAACCTGGAGATGGAACTAAAGGAGAAAGGGGTCCCAAAGTGAATGGATTTTGTGTTCTGGACATACACAATGTGGGGCAGGGAACTCTGCAGATGATAGAGAAGGAAAAAGTGTTATTGGTTGGGTTTGGTAGATGTTCTGGGGTGACAGGATATGCGTAGGCTTGGCAGAATTAGATTTTTATATTTTTATAATTTGATGGACAATATCAATTTTAAAGCAATTTTTATCAATTTAAATGTTCATAGTTGAGAAAGATTTTGGGTTTTAAGCATTTCCCCCCATTTTTATCAATTTAAATGTTCACAGTTGCAGAAAATTATGGAGAGGTCAGAAAATGGGGAGAGTCAGAAAATAATTACTGAATAACATTGAGAGCTAATAAATTATCAACCAACATTCTTCTTACTTTGCATATCTGTAAATTTAAGTTATTATTGATGGAAATATTTTTTCATCATTTTAGGTGTGTGTGGTGAAATTGTTGTTTACTGATAAAAGTCTAATCCTTCCAAACCTAGATATGGAGAGGCAACTCTAAGGATGAGATTGTGTGGGAAAGGGGAGTTGCAGTAGAGGGTAGGGTGTTGTGGGATACAGAGTGTAGTCCACAAAACCCTAGGCATGGAATGGAAGAGGACGGGGTCTCAAGGTGAGGAAGAGATGCTCTAGAGAGAAGGGCAATGGGACAGGGAATTCCAGGGTCGATCAATAATTGTTCTAGGGGAGGAAAGAAAGAACTTACCCAGAGTGGAGAAGAGGACATTTATTTCCATGGTGACTGTAGCCATCTGTGGCTTGAAGCTGGACCTCCGGAGCAGGGATCTGTCCTTGCTAGTGAGAATTACAGCCACTGCCCCTCTGATGATTGCAGACTAAGCTCCACACAGGTAGCACAGAATATGTGCACAGAGAGATGTGGAGGACACCAGGCATGCCAAGAAATAAGGCATCAGTGTTACAGGAAGCACTGCAGCCATTCTGGTCAACTGACCACAAGCTGGGTTCTCACCTCCCCGTTACCCACAGTGACTTGCAGCCAGGACCGGACGATTGACTCAAAGCACGGCAATATGCACAGTTTCAGAATTGATTATGTCTGTTCAGTAGTGCCCAGTGTTTGTGAAACTGAGAAGATGGTTCTGTGGAGCTATTTAAATCTGTTCATTAATAACTTTCAATATATATTAAATCATTCACAGGCCAGATCCTCGTTGTCATGGAGCTGCATTAGTTCATAGCTGGGGATCTGGCCCCAGTGACTCCAAAGGTGTTACAGCTGATTTACACAGCTGGGTATTGATTTATTGTTTTCATTGGAGTGACGCTGATTTACACCAGCTGGGGATCTGACTTATTGACCTGAATTGAGTGACACCTGTTCACACCATTTGGGGACCTGTCCCATTGACTCCAATGGAGCTACACCAATTTGGAAAGCAATATGAATGGAATAAACATCTCTTAATTTATTGTGGAATATCTATTTTACGCTGATAACTTGGGTTCTTCCTGCTCAATGTCACTCCCTTCAGGATGGGACTGGAATTGCAGGAAGCTCTGATTTAGTGAGACTACAAAAGAGGTAAGTCTAGGAGGCAAAGCTCACTGCATATACCACTGTTTTCCTTCCTGCTCATGGATCCCAAAACAACTCCCCCTGCCTGCCTCTAATGGGAGGGTCAGAGGGGAATGGCATAGACAACACCAAAGGCTCCTCTGAGAATCCATCTCCAAACCCCAGTGGCATGGAATTAAATATCTAGCACCTGGAAAAGGAGAACTGACCTTCCTTCCTCTTGGTCTATCTGTATCTCTCTGGAGCAGCCTTCTGTCCCTTCCAATCTCCATTGTCTGGTGTCCCCTGCAAAGAGTGCTATTCTCTCTGACAAGTTGTTTTGGGGATAGCAGGTTTCTGGCTGGGGGTGGGGAAGAGGGAGGCTCCCTTTTGCTGATGCTGTGGGGCTCAGAATCTCAGGGAGTGGTTATCTATAGGGAGCAGCCAGCATGGAGGATGCAGGCTGCTCCCCATACCTCAGACTCTCAATTCACAGGATTCTCCTGTGGGATAAAACTTCAGCATCATCAAACCAGGGTAGTTTTAAAGGAAATCTGTTTTGATTACAGGAAATTTTTCACAGAAAGTGTCTGTTTTCCTCAGAAAAATTTCATTTTTCATTGGAAAACCCCAAACTGATAAATTTTGGCCAAAACCAAAAAATAATTAGGTTTTTAGGTGAAACTTTTGGAGGGTTCTCAGCAGTTTTTGGATGAAAAGTTTTTGTTGTCAGTCGTAACATCAGTTTTTGGTTCCCCTCAAACTGTTGGGGTGTTTTTGGCTTTTTTTGATGATGGAAATTTTCTTTACCCTGAAAATATAGATAAAATTATTATTGTTTTGGTCAAAGTTTTCAATGGACAAAATAACCAAGAGCATTATCTTGCCTGCTGCAGCCCAATAGTTGAGCCAATAGCTAAATATTGAATAATCTCCATCCCTGCTACCCTGGGTTCTCTGCACAGCTCTTACTGTTACACGGTGTCCTGTCACTAATGGGGATTGAACCAGGTTCTCTGGATCTAAGAGTACAAACCTCAGCTGAAAGAACCAGCTCTGTTAGCCAAGCTAGCAGCTCTCTATGAAGCCTCAACCTTTCTGTGAGGATCCACGGGGGGCAGAGCCCACACTGAGTGGGAGTGGGTAATACTAGCAGGACTCACACTTCGGCACTGACTGGTTTCCTCTTTGTCACACCCCACGCAGAAGCTGGGGATTTAACCAGTCCCCCAAACTGAGCTGCTTTCCATCTGGTGGGGATGTGGAAATAGGGCTCATCCTGTTGTTACCCAGACCACACCCCCTCTCATGAGGCAGAGTTTCTAGGTGCTGTTTCAAGAGAACTGATGCAAAGGTCCTCAGCCACAGAGGAAATGTGGTTTGTTTGTAGCCCCTGTCCCTCCCCACCGCACATCCAGCTACGTTTCCTGTTTTCTTCTTCTCTCTAACCCTCCTGCTGCCAGTTAAGCTGCAGGGCTGGTGGGCTCTGGCTACCGGCCCCTCCACAGGGAAAGTATGTGGGGTGGTGCCAGGCAGAACGGCTGAGGTTGATCCTGCCCACCCCACTGCCATGGGGATCCTTTGCTGGTCTCCAGTCCAGTGACAGTCCAGACCTGCCTGTGGCCCATTGGAACTCTGGAACAGAGCCTGTGACAGTCAGAGCTGAGGTCAGTTACCAGGGGTCAGTGCATGCAGGATGCCCAGGATTAGTGGAACTTCTGCCCCCGTCCAGCCCTGAACCAGATGCAATGATTTGTGGCACTGGGGGAAGTTTGGCAGCTGGCTGGTTGTCTGCGCACAGAGACTCCTGCTTTGCCAGGCTCGTGCGTGTGCTTTGTCTCTGGGCTGCAGCCTGGTGGCAGATCCCAGCTGCTATGATGGGGATGGGCAGCCACTCCCCTGCTGGGCAAGAGGCACAAACATGTTTTTCTCA
Source organism: Mauremys reevesii (assembly GCF_016161935.1). Lineage (NCBI taxonomy): Eukaryota > Metazoa > Chordata > Testudines > Geoemydidae > Mauremys > Mauremys reevesii. Next base: position 9,841,087 of record NC_052637.1, on the reverse strand, counting down.
GCTGTAAATAGACACAAAGACAAGATTCAGATTCTTCCCCCCCTGCCCTGTAATTATGCCAGCTCTGCTCATCTCCAGATGCCAATGCCCTATTTCCAGGGAACAGCTGGTGCTGACCTGCTGAGAATGGCTACAGAGATGCTATAAGGGTGGCATGCTGAGGGCCCTGTGCTGGGGACCAGATGCTGTCCCTGTCACATCCTCCCCGGGATGGCTCTTTGGCTGAACTGCAAGGCCCCTCTCAGCCTGTTTGCCTCAGTGAATGGGGCTGGAGCTGCAGCTATGCCCCAGGCATGAGGCAGCTGCCAACCTCCCTGCTCCGCCTGGACCTGGAAGCACAGGGGTCACTGATGGCTTTAGTGGTCTTGCTGCTGCTCTGTGCCCATGCCCTGGAAGAGGAGATGAAACCACAATGCCCCCTGGAGCAGCGTCATGCCTATCCCAGCTGGTACAGGGATGGGGACCACATCATCAGGACTGTCTTATTCCTCAGGAGCCCTGAAATATCTCAGGAAACGTGGCAAAGGTAAAGTTTGTGTGGTGCTTCTTGGAATCTTCGTCTTGACCATAGCTGGGAATGTAGTCATCATCTCAATAGCTCTGGTGGATCATCACCTCCAAACCTCCACGCATTTCTTTCTCAGTAACTTCTCCATCTTGGAAATCATCATAAGCCCCAAAACACTGGCCAACCTCTTGACAGAGAGAAAGACTATCTAATTAGAGGGGTGTTTCACCTACCTTTCCTCTTCTTCATCTTGGGGTTCACAGAGTTCTTCCTCCCATCTATGATGTCCTTAGATTGCTATATTGCTATTTGCAAACTGTTGCACTATGGTACCATTATGAACAGTCCTGTATGTGCCATGTTGGGTCTATTGTCTTGGGTTGGGGCATCACATTAATTATCAGCCCACCCATTATACTGTTCCCCTTGCCCTTCTGTGGCCCAAATGTCATTAACAATTTATTTTGTGATAGTTCATCACTGATTAAACTTTCCTGTGCAGCACATATTTCCTGGAGTTTATAGATTTCACTGCAGTGACTGTGAATTTAATAGGTACCTTAATGATAACCACTATCTCCTACATCAACATCATCTCCACTATATTGTGCATCCCATCTGCCAAGGCGAAGACAAAAGTCTTCTCGACCTGCTCATCACATATCACTGCAGCTGCATTTTCATGCACTTGAGACCCAAGCAAAGTGACAGTCTAGACCTCAACAAAGCAGTGGCCATTCTCAACACTGTGGTGACATCCTTGGTCAACCCCTTCATATACACCCTGAGGAATAAGCAAGTAAAGCAAGCCCTGAGAGATGTATTCAACAGGGTGTTGGATAAGGATAGAGGCCTGACTTTGGTCACTAGGTAGAGCCTGGGATTTTCAAAGGGATTTGGCCTAAGGGATTTGGGTGCCCATGTCAATGGGAACTAGATGCCTCACTACCCTGTCATAATCTCCTCCAGAAGGAACAGGGAAATTCTATGGTCTGAGATTCACTTTATGGGACACTCCTCAGCTAGTGGGGATCTAGAACTAGATATCTCCTCATTTCTCTAGGATGGAAAAATCAATGTGCTCCTAAAATACAGATAATAAATTATTAGACTTGTACTCATATCACTGACTTACTATGGGTTGCAGGGTCTGAGGAGTCAGAATCTCAGGTGGGATCTTGTTGAGACCATATAAAGGACTCTCCTCTTCTTACTCAAAGATTCAACCCTTACAATTCCAGTGGCCTTTTTTTACTTATGGTACTTGCCAGAACCCCATTCTATTCCATCATCTACTCCAGATGCTAAGGTGGTATGAACTGAGTGTAGCTCCATTGACTCCAATAGTGCTACATTAATTTACTTTATCTAAAGATCCCACCATCCATGAGAAAGTGGGATGATTTATGTATGGGATTCTAGGCCAGAATATTTCATGACGCTCCACAGTAATTTTTCATACCATATCAGTGGAAAGATTCCTTTTGTGGTATCAGTCTCCATCAGCCAGTTACTCAATCTTATATTTAGGCTTGGAAAGATTGGATTTTTATCAGTAAATGTTGATTTCACTGTATACACACAACTGCTGAGAAAATATTTCCATTGTTGATCATCAAAATTATCAGAAAAAAAAGTGAGAAAAATGCTGCTTGAGAACTTTTTAGAATAAAAATCCAGTGATTTAGACTTTTGAATTAGGGCTGTTACAAATGGACTAGCAAATGAGCAGTAGAAACAGGTATGCTTTGTTGATTTAAGGCTATTCATTGTGTATATCTTGACATATGATGTTGTTAATGGTTTATAAAGCGTCAGCACCTTGAATCTCATTGTCTACTGTCATTAAATAATTGACTGACACACCCCCATAATTTTCCACAACTTTGAAAATTAAAATTACTAAAAATCTAAAACATGCTTTAAAATAAACGTTGATATTATCCATCAAAGTTAAAAAAAATCAAATTCTGCCAAGCCTACTTACATTGTCTGAATGCTCTGGGGTGGGGTTTTCAGTGCAGTTTAAGGGAGTGAGATGCCCAAAACTTATTAGCTGTCAATTGGATTTGGGGGCTAGATTCACTTTAGGCACCTAAATCCCAGAATCAGTCCACAGGGAACTGATAAACCAGGGAAAGATAGGCATTCCTTGACTTTCTGATCCAGCAAGTGTGCTCAGAGCTTGCTTACTGGATTGGGTCCCTTAAAGGTAATAAGTGGAGATATACCAAACTCCTCAAGCTGGAATGGACCTTGCAAGGTCATTGAGTCCAGCTCCCTGCCTTCACTAGCAGGACCAATTTTTGCTCCAGATACCTAAGTGGCCACCTCAAGGATTGAACTCATAACCCTAGGTTTAGCAGGCCAATACTCAAACCACTGAGCTATCCCTCCCACCCTTTAGGTGGTTTTGCACAGAATGGCCAGAAGGAGGAGGATGTACCCATGACTTTTAGCCCAGGGGTTAGGTTACTTGCCTGGGAGGAGGAAGACCCCTGATTCAAGTCCCATTCTGATTGAGGGGGAGCAGGGATTTAGACATGGCTCTTCTATATCTCAGCTGAATGCCCTAACCACTGGGCTATGGGATAGTCTGATGCAGGGCTCCTTCTTTCTCTCCTGTTGAAGCTGTTGTACTTTGGATTAAAAACTAAAAAAGTCATTGGTATGGGGAACCCTAGGTCTCCCATTTGTCAGGTGAGTGTTCTAATCGTTGGGCTACAGAGTGATTCTCACATTTGCTCTTTCTCTTTCTTTGGCCCAATGATTATTTCATAATCTAAGTTAGTGGAACAGCTTCAGTGAGAGAGACCAAGGGAGCCATCTGTCGGACTATCCCACACTCCACTGAAGATTGGACAAGAAGCAGTGAGCTTAATCTGCAGCAAGGATTCGGTCAGATTAGATATTTGGAAAAATATTTCTAACTCAAAGGGTAGTTAAGTTCTGGAATAGGCTTCCAAGACAGGTTGTGGAATTCCCAGCACTGGAGGTTTTTAGGAACAGGTTGGACCAATACTTGTCAATGATGATCTAAGTTTACGTGGTCCTGCCTGAGTGCAAGGGGCTGGACTTGATGACCTCTTGATGTCCCTTCCAGCCCTACATATAGAATCATAGGATTCTATAGTCCATGAGTTAGGGCACTCACCTGAGAGGTAGGAAATCCCTGCTCCTGCTTGGGCAGAGGTGGGGTTTGAACCAGGGGCATTCCACATCTCAGGTGAGAACTTTAAGCACTGGTCTAAAAGTTATGACAGAAGACCTCTTTCCCTCATGCCCCTGGCTTCTTGCAAAAACAAGACTGGTGCGGAGACAAGGTTTGCAGCTGAGACTCTCAAACACAGGGAAGCACCTCCAGGACTTAGACACCAATCTCTCCAAGAGGGACACACCCTCAGTTTGTCATCTGCTTAGTCCATGAGCTGCCTAGGGTGTTGGTATTTGTGGATCCCCTTCTGAAGTTCCCATCTCTCCCCATTCATTGCATGGGGACCTAGATGCCTAACTCAGGCTTTGTGATTCACAATGATTTTTCTCTGAACCTAAAAGTTAAATATGGTGAAGTAAATAAGAAGTTTCTTTGTGCATCTAGCCCTGGGAGCCTAACTCCCCTATGTGCCTTTGGAAATCCCAACCATAATTATTAATTAGCATATAAATATTTAAAATTATGGAATAGCGATACTTTCCTCTGAAATCTATACGTGGAAAATGCTGTCGAAGAGTGAATCATCATTATCCTTTAAAAGCTTGCACATGTCCTGATTACAGAGTTTACCACTTGTGATTCCAGCACTACAGACGTAGAGTAATTTTTCAAACATATCTGCAGGTGGAATTTTCAGAAGTGTCTAGGTCATTCTAAAGTACAGGGGTGTTGAAAGTCAAATGAGTTGCTAAGGGATGTCTGTTACAGCTATCCCCCTATTCCATTTTGTTTCTTACAGCTGTCCCCCTACTCCATTTTGTTTTTGTTCTCCTCCTGTGGCCGCCCCTCCCTGGCTGTTAAGTTGTTTATCAGTGTCACTGCCCTTCTCAAAGGGAGGGCCCCTTAAGTTGTTTAACAAGAGCCATTGCCCTTCTCAAAGGGATGGCCACTTGTGCTGCGTGCTAAGTGGGACCACTGCCCTGTTCAAAGGGTTAGTCCTGTTATCACCTTGTTAAACCTGGGCTTGGTGTAGGGTAGGCAATGTCCAGAGCTGCAAGACCTAAAGGCAAAATAGCTGAGCATATGAGTCATACCTGGGGGCTCAGAACTTGCCCAGACATGTGGCTACCTGCAGTTTTTTCCCTGCCTTCTCTCCTCCCTGTAAGAAGGGGAACCAATCAGAGTTACTGGTGGGAAGCTGCCTGAGTTAGCCTTTATAACCAGACATTTTCTGATCAGAGCTCAGAAAGGTTCCTGCATTGCTGCCTGGTCTGATCAGCCAGGGGTTCTGAGGGTCCTTTCTCTGCTCTCGTTTTATTTTTGAGCGTACCCCCGTTTTTGAAAACCCCCCCACGAAGAACGAATTGCTGCCTGAGAGATCTCCTGATTATCAAGACCGTACCAAGCCTTCTGATATTCTTGCTGCTTCTGCCTTTGCTGCTGCCTTGGGGGCTGGTAAGAATCCCTCTGTGAAACTTTCTATAGTTTTATTTTATTGTTTTAGCTGCTGGCTCTGTCTCCCCAGCACACAGACTCAAGGTAAACCTTGGTCTGTGTCTTAAAACCTCTCTTAAACTCTAAAAAATAAGTCTGTGCCGCTGCTAAGCTCTGCTCCTGTGGGCTTTGCCTCGGGCTCACTGCTTTCAGCTGTATCCACTGCGGCAGCCACCATCCCTTGGCTTCCTTGGGGGCTGTCTTGGGAGCTGTATCCTGGGCACATACCACTCTGCCCTCTGTAACTTCCCCATAGCATAAGGTGCACCATAGGTTTTGGGGTTTTTTTAGTTTAATAAGTCATAGTTTGTTAAGATTGTAAAGCTTGTAAGTCTCATCTGCCTTGCTATAGTTCGTTGTTTTGTTGCTCCGTATAGTTGCTTGTTATAGTTTTGCTTAGAATTGTGATATTTGTTGTCTTGCCTAGTCGTTGGTTAAGATAGATTTAAAAAGCCATTGCCTTGTTGTATTCTGTACCTGTTTTGTTACTTTGTATAAGCTGCTTGTCATTTTATATAAGTTTGATTAAGTTAGAGGATAGATAAGGTTTTTGCTGCTTGAATTCATCTTCCCGCTGTCCCGATCTCTCCCGGAACTTTCCCATGTCTGTTTTTCCCCTGCTCCAATGCCCCCCTCTGTGTACTTCTCCGTGTCTCCCGGTTGTAAACCCCTTGCTGCTTTTTCCCCTGCACCTGCATCACCCTCTGAACTTCTCAAACCCTTGGCTGCTTTTTCCCCTGCACCTGCATCACCCTCTGAACTTCTCAAACCCTTGGCTGCTTTTTCCCCTGCGTCTGCATCACCCTCCGAACTTCCAAAACCCCTTGCTGCTTCCCCCCCAACATTGCTCCGTTGACCTTACCCCGCAGGGCTTCAGAGTCTCTCGCTGCTTGCAGCTGCACCTCTCATCAGTTGCCACTAATCATTCACCCCCCTTCCTGTTTCTTGACCCAGCCTTTGGGTACACTCTTGCTATCACAGCCTCACAAATTAAGTCAGTAATTTTCTACATTGCATAATTTCACTTATCACCCATATTGTATTATTACACTGTGATTCACATTTTACTTGTAATTATAACACCCCATTGGTTGCCTCCACCTTTCTGATATACTTTGTATTTGCATTGATACTATTGTGTTACATTGTGTATAAGGCCACTAACCACTTAATACATTCTATCTAAGATTGTTGACCATTCTATATAGAAGCTACCAGTTTGTCTTGCATCTCCTTTTGGTATGTTTTACATTCCACACTATATCTAGAGTTGTTCCTATATAAAGTTGAGTTGCTTATTAACTGTACTGTATCCCATTGTGCCAAACCCCACTTACTGTACCCCACTGTTAGAACTCCCTACACTGTTCAATAAGAACCCCCCCACCATCACTGTCTATTGTAAACACCCTATACACCCCATCCCATTGTATTTCATTGTTAAATTCCCACCACTTCCTTTTTCCTTTAATAAAGAAATTAATTGGCACCCCACCTGTGAGGTAATTGCTCCCCAAGATCCCATATACCTGCAGGCAGGGACAAGGGACAGAATTTTAGAGGTGTTTAAGCACCTAAATGGGCAACAAGATGTCTTGTGGGATTTGTGAAAGAACACTGGTGCCTAACTCCCATTAAAACTTTTGAGAGTTAGGTGACTAGGCACTTTTGAAAAATCTTATTAGGTGCCTCTATCATTCTGTAGGCACCTAAGTACACATAAAAATCTAGCCCCTTGAGGGGGAATTTTCAAAAGCACTTAAGTGAAATGGGTGCTCAAGACCCAGAACAGCCAGTGGGATTTGGACATGTATCTCCCTTAGTCTCCCATTGAAAACCAAACCATCTTAAAAATATCTATGCTATAGAACCCTTTTCACCTCCCTCTGCTGACAAGGAACTGATCCAAGACCGCTGACATCAAAAAAAGTGTCTGTCACAAAGACAGAAGGCTTTATGCTTTCCATGTGTCGCATCTGAATGTTGAAATATGTGATTTTCCTTTTGAACCAAGTGGGGAAATGAAATTTGAAGTAGTTGAACTGATTTGAAAATAACATTTTCTTACACTGATAATTATGACATGGCCAAACAGCATTTGAAGGAGAATAGAAAGCAGCGGCCTGTGTTATGCCCATCAGATGGCATGATCCAAGTGGGTACATTCTGGCCTTAGACTGTATAAATCAAACTTGGTCTTGATGCTAAGGCACTGCACCAGAACTAAGGAGAGCTAAGTTCAATTTTACACTTTGCTGTACATGCCCTGTATGACCTTAGGTTAAGTCGGTTAACTTCTCTGTGCCTCAGTTTCCCATCTGTAAAACGTGGATGATAATAATAAAGTTTTCTCAAAACATTTGTTTGTCTTGTTATTGCTCAGCACAGTGGAGGCTGTGTTCTCATTTGGGATACTCAAAATACAATACAATAATATTTATTAAGAAAATGTATTTAAACAATGTACAGTGGAAGAAGAGGCCACCTAAAAACTCTGAGATCATTCAGGGATTTTTCCTCCTGTTATTATATAAAATGTGATGGAGTATGTGATGTAGGAGTTGGGCATCACATTTGCATGTAAATAATTTTGCATATATAGTAGATAGAAATAAATACATGAAGGTCCAAACTCTGGAATTGTGGAGTGAAACTACAGTAAATAGGGCTGGTTAAAACATAATTTCATTGATCATTTTCAAAGTGTTTTGGGCAATAAAAAAACCTTTTGGACTTTTTTTTCAGGATTTTTGCAACATTTGAGTTTCTATAAAAATAATCTTTTTTTTTTTTTTGGAAAAAAGGAAAAATAAATTTTTTGTCCAGCTATAATCAGACTTAAACAATTAAGTCTGATACTTTCGAATCCTTCTAAAGGTCAATTAAATAATTTCTTATGGAAACCGTTTATTAAATCAATTTTGTAGTTTCTAAAATTTCATTCTATAAGCTTTATTACATTTAATAAAATACACCGCCTTTACTCAAAAATGGGTTTTTCCCCCCAAAAATGTTGACGTTGTTGAAATGTTTATTAGAGATGATGAAAAATGAGCACTGGTTTTTGAAAAAAATAAGAAATGCTAATATTGTTTTTATTTCTGTGTTTGAAATTAGCCCATTTTTCATTTGTGCAAATAGTGGTAGATTAAAAAAAATATAAAAAATTTTGTCATTTTTTGGTAAACAAGAATGTAAATAACCAGTTTGATAAGACTTTCAGTGACAAAAATCTGAAAAAGTGCATGAAATTCTCCATGAAAACTGTCATCAAAAGGCAATTTTTTATTTAAAAAAATGGATATTTTCATCAAAAAGTTTTATTTGTGATGGTCTTGCTCTCCTTATATAGTGGAGTTGTTATCCTAACAAGCACAGGTGATCATTAATTGGCTTCAGGACTCTTGTGAAAAACAACATATTCAGCACATCCCTCTCTTTCCATATCTATCTACCTATTCCCATGCTCTAACCCAATATACCTCACTCTCCTATGACACCCAGGAATAGATCCCACATATCCCAACTTCCAAGCAGCTATTCTGTCTCTGTTGGCTATGGTTACATAGGATATATTCTGTGCCAAAATCCCATTGATTTTCAATAGGATTTAGGCACTGAAGACCCTCTGAAACTTCCAGCTTTAATCTCACTGAGTTTTAGCAGCCCATTTGCAAAATAGGGAAGCTTATACTCCCTTCTTCCCACAGGTGTGTCTCTTGCTTACGTAAATTTAAGTTCTATAGGGCAGGAAGTATCTCTCACTATGTGTTTGTAAAGTGTCTAGATCAAGGGAACCTCGATCTAGGTTGATGGAAGTGTTTATATGCTCATATAGAACCAGTATTGCTCCTAAGTATTATTATTAAAATATCAAATACATACTCCCTCCATTCAAACATCTCTGTGCTGTAACTGAGAGATGAGCAAAACCTTCCAGCAATCACAAAGAAATGGATATTGTGTTGGTAGCATAATGTGAAGTACTAAGTAATTGGAAATGTGAGGCCAGTTGGGATACATTGGCAGACCACCAGTGAAGTCAACAGAGCTTCTCCAATGTACAGGAGCTGAGAGACTGCCCTCCTGATCTGTTCCATTCATCACAAAGTATTTGTGGTTTAATCAGAATCATTTACAGAAATGTGAACACCGCAAGTTTCATTAGGAAAACTACAGTTAATCTGATGATAAAGTGGGGGTGAAATAGGCTAACATCTGGTGTGATACTGACCTGTTAATATAGTTCTGCAATACCATATGTTTTATATATTATGTTGTGTCTTTTTTTAATTTAAAATCAGCATAGAGGCCAGATTCTTAACAGGTATAATTTACTGGAGCACCATTAAATTAATGGAGTGAGGTCAATTTACACTAGTTTGGGACCTGGACTTATGCTTGTAATTAATACACACTGAGAAATTCAGTGGGTCAAGAAAAAGAAAGAAAGAAAGTTAGTTAGTTAAATGGAGAAAATGACAAGTCTAATCTGCAACAAAGTGTTTGACAATATTCTCTTTCTCTTCCTTATCTGCTGGCAAGAGGTAGACAAAGTGCTATTATTTTCACTGTTGCCAGTTGACTTCACATGGGTTATTGATTAATCAATAACCCATGATTAATGTTAGGATCAGAGTTAGGGCTAGCACTAAGGGTTAGAATTAGATTTAAAGGACAGGTTAGTTCCATAATCTTGGTCAGAGTCCAATGAATGCTCTGTCTGAAACAATATTTACAACTGACCCTGAGATTCTTCATGCTATTCAAGAAATGAGATTAGGGTCACAGTTAGGGTGATGGTTATGGTTAATATCAGATTTATGGTTTAGTGTTAAGGTTATAGTTTGATTTAAACATTTGAGATGGGGTAAGATTTAGATGACAGTATAGGATTGATATTAGCGTTAGAATTAGGAGTTAAGAGTTAGGGTGAAAGGGTTAAATTATGGGTAAAAGTTAAGAAAGAGTTATCAAGGTAAGGGTTATTAATTAGGATAAAGGACTGGGGTTAGGGCTAAAATGAGCAGTTAAGGTCAGAGTTAGGAAAAAGGTAAAGGTAAAGAGTAGGGGTAAAGATAAGGGTTATTGATTAGGTATTATAGAAAAATTAAGGGTTAGGGTAAGGGTTAGAGTTATGTGTTAGGATTTGATTTTAGAGTTCGAGTCAGTTCCTTAGTCTAGCCTGAACTCCCACAAATTTTATGACTGAAATTGTATTCACAATTAATCCCGAGTTTCCTTACACTGTGTTGGAGACTGGCTATGATTAGTGTTATGGGTCAGGGTTAACTCTGGAGTGTTCTCCCAGCTCCCGCAAATGTCCTGCCACAATTCTAATTACAATTCATCCTGAAGCTCTTCTCACCACTCAGAAAATAGGACACAGTGTCCCTCGACACCTCTTTGACCATCTGGTTCCTCGGGGTGTAGATGAAAGGGTTCAACAAGTGGGTGACAATGGCAGTCTGTAGAGTCACCACCTTCTTGAGGCCGAAGGAGAACCCTTTGTTGGGCACCACATACATGAAGATGGCACTGCCGTAGAAGATGGAGGCCACTGTGATATGGGATGCACAGGTGGAGGTCTTTTTCCTACCTGTGGTGGAGGGGATGCAGAAGATAGTGGCAATGATGTATAGGTAGGACACCACAGTGAGCATCAGCAAGCTCAGCAGTACCACGGAGGAGAGGAAAAACTCTATAAGCTCTAGCAGGCTGGTGTCGGCCCAGGAGAGCTTGATCAATGGCTCAGTGTCACAGAAGAAGTGATCAATGATGTAAGGGCCACAGAAGGGCAGCTGAGAGATGATGATGATGATGCGGGAGAGGACAGAAAAGAAGCCTGCAACCCAAGACACCACCACCAGCTGAACAGACATCCGTGGGCTCGTGATGGTGGAGTAGCGCAGCGGGGTGCAGATGGCCATGTAGCAGTCCACTGACATGATGGCCAAGAGGATAAATTCAGTGGTGCCGAAAAAGAATTAGAAGTAGCACTGGGCAATGCAGCCAGAGACTGAGATGGTCTTTTTCTGTGAAAGGAAGTCCCTCATCATCTTTGGGGCAATGGATATTGCAACCATGATGTCAAGGAAGAAGAGGTTGGAGAGGAAATAGTACATGGGACTATGGAGGTGGTGGTCAGCCCAGGTGTGTGTGAGGATGACCACATTCTCAGTGATTGTCACTATGTAGATTTAGTAATCTACAGCAGCACCATGAAGAAGATGATCTCCAGCTCCCAGATCACAGAAAAACCCAACAGGATGAACTCATTGACCTTGGTGCTGTGGTTGCCCATCAGCGTGTCAGATATGCTGTTTCAACTAGACTGGGAAGAAAATGAATTCAAATTCAGTACTGTCAAAAATTAAATAGGCTTATATTTTACCTAGGCAGACTGTCATCCACATGTTTCAGAGTACTACAAAGAAAGAAAATGAATGAAGCCTGTCAACTGTAGATAAGAGCGAGAAGATGAGAAAGAGGGAGTTATGCTTAGGGGTAATGCAGCATCGATCTGGAAGGCTACTGCTTAAACTGCATCAGCTTAGACTGAAGGCATAATCTTAAAACCTAAACCGAAGAAGAGTGAACATGCAAATCAGAATTCAGTTACCACAATGCCTAGAGAGCCAAGACTGTTTCATTTCCTCCAGATAACATCCCTTTGTGGAAATGTTGATGTAGACTCACTTTGATATCAGAATGAATGAACTAGAACACTCGGAGGCAGACCAAAACCAAAGACTTGAAAAAAAGATGGGAGGTTGTTAGGATGGACAGTATCTAGTCAGAGAAGGTATTGGTTTTAACAGTTGTCCAAGATTCACTTTTAAGAAGGTGACTATTATACAGGTATATTCATGCAGGCAGCACCAATGAGATGAGAAATCATCAACCTCCTAGAAGAGGTGCTGAAGTGTAGGGAGTTTCACACATTCAGCCCCCTCTCCAGGAGTCAGTCAAAGGCATGGACAGAGATGTTCTGTGCCAGTGTGGTCTGTCACCAAAAGGCTGCGGCAACTAAGCACAAGACAGGAATCCTTAAGATCAAGAAGAAATGGAGAGTTTGGGGGGAGGGGGAGAGCATGTGAAAGAACCATTAATATATTGTGGTCGTTGTGATAACCAAGTGTAACTATACACAGCCCTCTAAATAATAGGGCTGCTCATTACACCATGATCACTATCTATCTATCTAGGTATGAAATAACCCCTACCTGAAGGACGTAAGGGAGATACATACACTATGGAAGATTAGTCCATAATCTCCAAGTTCAGGGTTTCTTGCACTTTCTTCTGAAGCAGCTGATGCTCTCCACTGCTAGAGACAGGAAACTGGGCTATGCGGAACTATGGCCTCATCCAGGCTGGCAATTCCTATGTTCCTACAGACATATACTTTGCAATATTAGCAGGGTAGTGTTGGATATTTTTGATGGTTACCTTGTGATAGATAGATAGATAGGCGAGGAAAGAGAGAGAGAGAGACAGGATAGAAACAGAGGGAGAAACCTACTCAGCATTAGTGTTTCTCTTACACAAAACCTCTGCTTCTATTGCCAGGAACTAATGGATATTGAGCTTGTGTGATCAAGTCAGTGCTTGCAGGTTAAAACACTCACGATCCCTAAAGATGAATATGTCACAGACAGATTCTCAGAGGACTAAATGTAGAGAAATAGTCAAAGAGCAGAATAAAATGGAATGTTATTGTTATTATTATTGGATTTTCTTTATTCAGAAACTTCTTTTTACATTTTTATATCTTCTATTTCAGGATCACAAACTGATTAAAAATGATTAGTGAATGTAATTAACTCTATTATGTGTTGGGACTGAAGGGCTTTGGCAAACGTGTGGGGAAAGCCCAGAACTGGAACTGTAGTGGACTCTGGGTTGGTATGCAGGGACATTGGCAGAGCTGGGATAGGGGGCTGTAGGTCACCATTAAGGGGCATTGACTAAACTAAAGTTTCCTACAAAATATGCTTTTGATTATGCTTTTTATTTGACCTTTCTATAACTTTCTCTCACCTGAAACTTTTTTCTTTTAATTTTAGTTTGAATTAAGGATTGTTTAAACGGTCCAAATTAATCCTTGATGTAGCTCTGCTGAAGTCATTCACGAGAGATGATTTCAAGAGTTGGGATACACTAAAAGCTATTTAGTGTCCTGGTTGGATTTTCAAAGGCAACTAAGTGTCCAACTCCCATTGATTTCAACGGGCTTTAGGTACCTAGTTGTTTTTCAAAAATTGTGCTAGGTGTCTAAACATTTTAAAAATGTGACTTATGAGATTCATTCATAGTTTCCAAAATATCCTGGGTTCTTTTTCACAGATTCCAAGGCCAGAAGGGACCATTGTGACCATCTAGTCTGACCTCCTGTATAACACAAGTGAGAGAACTTCCCCAATATAATTCCTAGAGCTGATCTTTTGGAAAAACACCCAGTCTTGAGTTAAAAATTGTCTGTAATGGAGAATCCACTATGACCCTTGATAAATTGTTCTAATGGTTAATTACTTCTGCTGTTAAAAATTTAAGCCTTATTTTCAGTCTAATTTGTCTAGCTTCAACTTCTAGCCATTGAATCATTAAAGACCTTTCTCTGTTACATGTACCATGTAGGTACTTATACATTGTAATCAAGTCACCCCTTAACCATCTCTTGGTTAATTTAAATAGATAAAGCTCTTTGAGTCTATCACTATAAGGCAGGGGTGGGAAAACTTTTTGGCCCAAAGGCCACATTGGTGTTGCAAAACTGTATAGAAGACCAGGTAGAGAAGGCTGTGCCTCCCCAAACAGCCTGCCCTCTGCCCCCTATGTAACCCCTCCCAATTCCCACCCCCTCACAGCCCCCCTCAGAAACCCCATCCATCCAACCCACCCCGCTCCTTGTCCCTTAACTGCCCTCTCCTGGGACCTCTCACCTCTAACCACCCCAGAACCCCACCCCCTATCCAACCCCCTCGCTTCCAGTCCCCTGACTGCTCTGACCCCTATCTACACCCCCTCCCCCTGGCAGGGGATTGGATAAGACTCCTACACTTATCCAATCCCCCCATCCCCTGGCCACCCGCCAGAACCTCCACTCCATCCAACTGCACCCTTCTTCCTGTTCCCTTGACTGCCCCCTGGAATTCCCACCACTTATCCAATCCCCCAGACCCAGCTCCCTTACCATGACACTCAGAGCAGCATGTCTGGCAGCTGAGCCACCTGGCTGGAGCCAGACATGCTGCCATGCTGCTTGGCAGGAGCATGCAATCCCGTCACCCAGAATGCTGCCCAAGCGGCAGCATGGCTGCAGGGGAGGGGGAACAGTGTGGGGGGGCAGGGGCTAGGCTCACTGGCTGGGAGCTCAAGGGCCAGGCAGGATGGACCCACAGGCCGGATGTGGCGCGTGGGCCGTAGTTTGCCCACCTCTGCTATAAGGCATGTTTTTCTCATCCTTTAATCATTCTCATGGCTCTTCTCTGAACCCTCTCCAATTTAGCAACATTCTTTTTCAATTGTGGGAACAATTCGAATATTGGTATGAGACTGTAGAATGTGTTAAAGCAAAGGCTAAAACCTGCTAGGCTTTTTTGAAAATCCACCAGCAACTCCCTTTGAATATCATTTGGATCTATGTAACTAACTCCCTTAAGTTCCTTTGAAAATGCATCCTCATTTTCACATAGGGTATTGTACAGGCCAATAGATCTTTACTAGAGCTGGCCGGAGAATGGAGTTTCTTGCATCCGACGAAGTGGGTATTCACCCACGAAAGCTCATGCTGCAAAACGTCTGTTAGTCTATAAGGTGCCACAGGATTCTTTGCTGCTTTTGCAGTTCCAGACTAACACGGCTACCCCTCTGATACAATTTTACCTCTGTATTTGGTGCTGATGCGACTGCAGTTGGAATACTGTGTCCAGTTCTGGTGCCCAGAATTCAAGACGGGTGCTGCTAAGTTGGAGAGGATTCAGAGAAGAGTCACAAGAATGATTAAAAACTACTAGAAAAAAAGCCTTATAGTGATAGACTCAAGGAGTTGAATCTATTTAGTTTAACAAAAAGAAGGTTAAGGGATGACTTTATCACAGTCTATAAGTAGCTACATGGGAAACAAATATTTAATAATGGGCTCTTCATCTACGGGAGAAAGGTATACCATGATCAAATGGCTGGAAGTTGAAGCTAGACAAACTCAGACTGGAAATAAGATATAAATTCTTAACGGGGAGAGTAATTAACCATTGGAACAATTTACCAAGGGTCGTGGTGGATTCTCCATCACTGACCATTTTTAATCAAGATTGAATGTTTTTTCTAAAAGATCTGGTTTAGGAATTATTGTGGGGAAGTGCTGTGACCTGTGTTATACAGGTGGTCAGAGAAGAGTATTACAATTGTCCTTTTAGTATCTATGAATCTATGATGAAGAGCTCATTCTGACTATTAATACTGAAACACTGAGTATTTGGGATTTGCAATGGAGCCTAAAAGAGTTGGGCCAGATTTTTAATGGTATTTAGGCACTTAAACATGCAGATGGACACTTAGTGGGATTTTGAAAAGTGCCTAGTTGACTATCTTCCATTGAAATCATTGAGAGTTGGGCACCAAGGGCCATATTTTCAAAGGTATTTAGGCAGTGGGATTTTCAAAAGCATCTAAATACCTTGCACCCATTGAAATCAATGGCCCCTCACCATCAAATCTCATGGCAATTTAATGTAAGGTGGGTGTATAACTCCCTTAGACCCCTTTGGAACTCTTTTTATTTATGCTACATGAATGCCTGTAAACAGAGATTGGGACCCCATTGTGCTAGGCACTGTATAAACAGATGGTAATGGGAGACAATTCTTGCCCTGGAGAGCTTATAGTCTAGGAGTGGGGATGTCAAAAGCAATGGATTGATAGAGGAGTTGGGAATTGAGCTTTTACATTTGTTAGATGTTTGGAAAATCCTAATCTAAATGAAAAAAGGGTGGGAGAGGAAACAGACTCTGCTAAGGTCACACAGCAGGTCCAGGAATAGAACCCAGGAATCCCGAGCCTAAGTCAAGCTTCCACCCCTCTAAATAACAATGACACTCAATGGATAAAAGCAGCAATTCATTATTGAGATGAAGAAGTATCTGTATCAAGGCTCTGGTTGCAGAACAGAGCTCTTTCTAGTCAAGTATTCCTTGAGGGCCTCTTTGACCTTCTTGTTTCTTAAGGTGTAAATGAAAGGATTCAATAAAGGGCTCACTATGATGTTGAACACAACCACCACCTTCTGGAGGTCCAGGGAGCGGCTCTGGATGGGCCTAGCATACATGAAGATGGCACTGATGTAGTAGATAGAGGCTACCGTGATGTGGGAGGTGCAGGTGGAAAAGGCTTTTCGCCTGCCTGTGGCTAAGGGGATGTGCAAGACTGTGGCAATGATGTAAAGGTAGGGCACTGCAGTAAAAGACAAGGATGTGAGCAGAACCACCGAGGAGAGGACATACTCGATCATGAGGAGGAAATGTGTGTCGACGCAGGATAGTCTCACTAGTGGGGCATAGTCACAGAAGAAATGGTTTATCACATTGGGGCCACAGAAAGGAAGCTGGCACAGCAAAATAAGTGGGTAAAGGGTGGAGAGAAACCCAACCAACCAACAACCCATGACCAGGAAGACACAAACATGCCCACTCATGATTACAGGGTAGTGGAGCGGGTGGCAGATGGCTACGTAGCGGTCGAAGGACATGATGGCGAGGAGGATGAAATCCGCAGTGCCCAGGAAGAAGTAGAAGTAACACTGGGTGATGCAGCCCCAGAAGGAGATGACTTTGGCCTGGGAGAGCAGGTTCTCCAGCATCTTTGGAGTGATGGAGAGGACAAAGAGTATCTCCAAGAGGGAGAGGTTGCAGAGGAAGAAGTACATGGGGGTGTGGAGGCGGAGATCCACATACACAATGGTGATGATGACCATGTTCCCCATTAGAGTCAAGGCAAAGATGGCCAATAGCAGCATGAAAACCAGGAGCTCCATGGGCTGTGACAGCGAAAAGCCCAGAAGCACAAACTCCAGCCCAGGGACCCTGTTGATAGCAACCATTCACTGTGTCCCTTTATCTATGTCATATCGCTGCTTTAATTCCTTGGGCCACTTCCCTTCAGCCCCGCGCCTTCTTCACCCCTACCTCAGGACCTTGTCTGAATAGTGTCCCAGCTACCAGTCTAGAGCTCCTTCTCACTCCCTTGGCCAGCCACACACCATCCACACTCCACCAGTTCCAGCAACGAATGGACTCATTCTGGCCCTGCAGCTCTTCTTTTACAAGCCTGCTGGGCCCTGATTGGCTGTGTCCCACATAGCCCTTCTAGATAGCTTGGAGGATCCTCTCCACTGCCTTTTTCAGGTGCAGGGTGGGGCAGGGCCATGAGGTCTTGAGCAGGGGGGGCAGTTTGTAAAAGGACAAATTCTTCTGTTGGCCTAGCTACTGTTTCTCAGAGAGGTGGATTCACTACATCAATGGATAAACTCATTCCACCGACAAAGTAAGTGTCTATGCAATAGTGACACAGTTGCAACACTGTAGCTGTGTGGCTGTAGTACTGACATGTGCAAATCTTCATTCGAGCAGGGAGTGAAACCTGGGTCTCCAGAGAATGCATTAGTCACTATGGTATAGAGTTATTCCCACTCTCTCTATACCTTCTAGGACTCTACACAGCTAATTTCTAGAACATTCTCCTGGGATACCCACATTCCACTCCCTGCTCCAATGAAGATTTCAGTACATACACAGAGTAGAAAAGCTTCAACAGAGGAGATTGAGAGACACCTCTGAGCACACCTACCAGATTAGACCCCCACAAGTGAGATACCTGAGGGAGCAACAAGTTTGTAAATGCCACTGGGGAGTTGGCATGAGTCAGTATGCCAGTATGGCATGCCAGTATGGCATGAGCTGAGCTGCTCAATGGTGTCAGTAATTTGATGGTTTCCCACAAGCCCACTGGCAAAAATGTAGGCACCTCTGGGACTTTACTGGTGGAAACTTAGGTACCTGAGGACACTAGGCAACTATAGGGCAAGGTAGCAGGGGTTTCATTACTGTTAATAGTGTCTAAATGTTGGCCTTAGGAATCTAAGTTAGGCAGTAAGGCACCTAAATCCCTCTTGTGAATCTAGCCCAAAGTCTTTAGAGGGTGTGGTGACAAAGAAAACCTAGCAACTATGACGTGAGTGAACCCCCTATGGCAATGTCTGAGTAAACAATAGCTCGGAAATGTGAACTGACTCATTTATTTCAATGGGTGCTGTTACAACCTGGCCCTGCCCTCGCCCTTGTCAGGCATCAGTCTGTTGTACTCAGACTCAAGCTATGGTTCCCATGTGATTCTAACCCCTCTTGGTCTAGATAGTGACTGGTCACTGTCCCTAGCTCTGGGTCTCTTTTAGGCATATTACCAGGTGAGGACCCACTGTATGACACCCTTCTTGGGCAGTGGGAGTCTGTAGTCCACCTGTCTTAGACCACAAAACAACTGACTTATTTCTCCCATCCACCAGTTACTTATACCCATTCCCCCTCACCTGGCAGTGGGAGCCCAGACAAATCCTTCAGGGACAATGCAGCAGGAAAGCAAGAGACGTAAACACTTTACAACACAATGCCAGAGGTACAAAACTTAGGAGAACAACATCCTCGTGGCACCCCTCTCAGTCTGATTTCACCACCCCTGGTTCTGGTCAGCATCCTCAGGTGATGCTGAGTCTCACAGCCACATCCTGTTTCCAGGTGCTTTTGCTGAGGGAATTTCCCAGCTCCAAATCTTACCCCTGTTTGCTGTTGTGTAGAGAGTCAATCAAACTCTGCGGTCCTGCCAGCAGAAAACCCATTGTTCCAGGATAGAAGAATCAGTACGTGACAAGTTCCTGAGGAAGAAATACATGGGGGTGTGGAGGGCCAGGTCAGCAACCGTGACAGCGATAATGAGGCCATTTCCTATCAGTGTGAAGAGGTAGATGAGTAAGATGAGGACAAAAAGAAGGGGCTGCAGATGCTGGAGGCCTGAGAAGCCCAGAAAGATAAACCCTGTCACTGCTGTCAGGTTTTCTTCCATAGCTCGGTCCTGTTGAGACCACATAGGTATTTAGATCCCTCTCAGGGGGTTGCATGGTATCTCATAATAGATAGAAAGACAGATTAGATAGAATCACAGTTACACAATCAGCTTCACCCCCTCCCCTTTCTCATCTCTCTATGTTCACACAGCTCAGGTGTTCTATCCCTTGGATCTTACTCATCTCTGGTTGGAGATTCTGACACCCTATCCCACACTCACCTCAGGAACAGATATTGGTAGCTGCTGTGTCCACTCCAGAGGGGCAGTTGGGCCACACCTGAGCAGCGCTGCAACCCCATGCACTTGGTCACAATGCCTGGAGTGGGGGGCTGGGCACAGCCCTGCAGGACAGGCAGTGCAGGAGCCCCCCACTGCAGAGTGAGTCATGGATACACACAAAAAGTCATGAACAAATGGGAAAATCACAGTGTCTGTGACTTCTTTCCCATTATGACCGACATGCAGCCCTATGAATGATTATTAAAGAACACCCCCACATTTGTTCCCATTTCCCTACCTCACACAGTGCCATCCCATTAATGAGAATAAGTGTTGAGAGAAAAAGCACTAGACAAACCAACAACAAACAGCCCAGACACATAGCTGGTCTCGTCTAATCTTACACTTCACTGCCAGCTAATGTGGTTAGATTTACCTCTGACGTTACTGGAACACAGCTGGACCAATTTATGTTCTTCTTGACAGATAAGTTTCTCCATTGTGTCTGTGGGACTCTGAAATCTGGGTGAGATGAGAGAATCCTGTAGATGAATATATTTTAGGTGTCATTGAAAATGACATTGCAAATAGATAGAGTCGATAGGCAGATAGATGAATCATTCATTACTATTACTTACCTTGATAGAAAGACATTATGCAGAATACCTTTGATAAGACAGAGAGAAAGAAATTAAGAACAATTCTGTAGATTAGATACATAAGAGTAAATTAGACTGACTGATTAGATGAGAGAGAGAAGGAGAGAGAGAGAGGTTTTCTATTTTTCCTTCAATTCGGGAGATAATTTAGGTGTTGATGACTCCAGAAAATGAACTTGGGGTCATAATAGTAAAGAAGGAAAATGCCTCAGACTGTCCCACAAATACCTTACTCTGAGCAGTCAAACCTTCCCACTTCTGAGCAGTTCCATCATTTCTGAAACTGACTTATCTTGACAGAGAAGTTTCTCTGCTAGTGAATCTGAGACATCAATCCTTTCTGTACTGTTCAGTGACTACTGGGATAAAATCCCCAGGGTTCTACTGACTATGGGTGCCTGGGAGAATTAGTAATTGTATTCTGTTTGTAAACACTTTGATCAATGAAATCAACTCAGTAATAAAGAAGCTACCATTAAATTCAGAGATGGTCCAATCCAAATTGCAATGTCAACTGTACTTGTTGATCAAGGTCAGAATATTAGTTTACTCTCAGTTCTCCAAGCACTTACTGTAGACATATTCTTCATCATGATTAAGATGTGTTTGTTGCAATAAGGGTCTGAGACCTTAGAGCCTAGACAATTTATATAAGCTTCTCAGGAACAGGCTCCTGAAGGACATGTAATAAGAATGTATAAATTGTATCTACAAATGTCAAGAACAAATATAACTGATAGGTAGGCCAAAAGCTTTTAGCACTAATTGCCAGTGATCTCAACAGCATAGATCTTGGTGGAACTGGTGTGAGGTCTGACTAGTCTTTTAAGAGACATGATGTTCACTTCATCATGATCTCAACATCCAACTGGGAATACATTACTCCCCATTGTTGGCACTCTCAGGATAGAGCTGAGAATTCACTGGACCATGGGAAGTTATTAACTCCCCTCGCATCCCTACAGTGACTTCTTATAGACAGAGTTGAGGCACTCTGGTCAAGAGTGTGTGTAGGGAAATTCACAGTGCCGTTTCCATGCTGTGATAGATCTACAGAAAGCCAAGGACAGCATCCTCCAGGGATGTCAGCTCTTCCCACCATTAATTTCTAAATCTCCAGTTCAGATCTATCCCCTGGCAGACGTGACTCCAATTTGTTACCACATGATGGCTGCTTGTCTCATGTGAAATGTATGCAGTGGTTCTCAGACCAGCTCTCAGCGGACAAGTCTCCATGTCTAAAATGTATTCACCAACAGCCTTGGAAATAATTTGCAAACTTCTTGGTAAATTCATCTCAGCAGCCAAGGGCTAGTGGCGAAATTCACTCCAGTGTCATTCCCAAGCCATTCCCATTGGGTTAACTTTCAGTGTGAACTGGACAATCATCTCCCTTATGCTCCTTTGAAAATCCTGGCCTAAACCTGCAAAGTCTTTGAGTGGTGCACAGGTCTTGAGTGTATTTGACATGGAAGTATCATGGACATTAAACTAGCCTGGAACACCTGGCTGCAGGCTCCCCAAGGCAGGGCTGAAGCAGGTTAGTGGGACAGTGTGCTGGAACTGTCAGTACTTCAGCCTTAGCCTGAGCTGTTTGATGAGTCACTGGAGGAACTCTGTCTTCCTCTGCAGAGTTGAATTAATGCCTTGTTTTATAAGGGTTTTCTTCACCTTCCTCTGAGACATCAGATCTTTGCAATTGACAAAGTTATGACACTGATGGCAACAGTCTCAGGCTTTAGAGCCAATCTTTTCTTGCCTGTGATTTTCGCCAATCATGATTATTAAGAAGAGGTGGTATATGAATAAAAAAACCTCTGATTTTATAAATATATTTGTGAATAACACGGTAAGGACACTTCTCCAATGGCCTGAAAGAAGTCTGTTAGAAGAAGATTGACTGTTTATAGCAGGTAGCTGAGCATCAGCTTTTCTGGGTTCAATTCCTAGCTCTGGGAGAGGAGTGAGTGTAACAATTAAAGTGTGTTGGGTGGGTGGCTTGGGGGCAGATGGGAGTCAAGATTTTTAGAGAACAGGGCACATCAGGGAGCTGGTTCTGAGTATGTATGTATTTCATAATCTCTCTCCTCCTTCCTGTGGAGGCCAACTGTCTTCTTTAATTGACAGCTCTTCAGAGAAGGGACCAAATTTTCAATTATACCCTTATTATGGGCAGATCAATAGATCCCCTGTCCTGTTTGGATCATCTGAGCATGGATATCACTCCCTACATGGTTGTAGACTTGGATTTTCAAAGGATCCTAGTGGATTTAGGCTCCAAAATGCAATTCAAAACCAAGGGGAGTTGGGTGACTGACAGTCTCAGCCTTTAATATTTTAGCCATATCATCAAGGTCTATAAAAATGACCAAATGACCATAGACTGGTGGACAGAGTCTGTGACTGGTTTCATTCCCCTGAAGAAAGTCTCAGTTTTCAACAGACTGGAAAGGACTAAGGAAAGGGATTCTTATTCGGGGACATGATTCCATTAAAACATGAAGGCAAAGACTCACAATCATCCAACTCCTATTGACTTTGAATAGCATTTGAGAGCTTCCTCAATTAGAATTTTGTGAAATTCCAAGTGGGCTGTCAATGTAGTTATGGAATACAAATCTTGCACACCTTGACAAATTTCTTCACACCCATCCCGTCAAACTTTTTACACTCCAGATGTCAAAATTGGTACTCGCCCCTCAGTGCTGGTTGATCAGGGGACAGTGCTAAGAGACTTGTTCGGGACAGTGCTAAGGGGGGCATGATGTAGGTCCTGCACCCAATGAGCATCTGCTCTGGGGCACAGGCAGGAACTTTTGGTTATAGTTCCTCCTCTCCCCTTAACCAATCAGCACTGAAATCCAGAAATCACAATTGTCAATATCTCCTGAAACCACGCTTCCCAGGGCATGCGTTATGAGTGTTTGGTTTTATCTCCAGCCCCCATGACACCTTCTGCATCCTGCCCACACTCCCATCTGTCTGTCGGTCTCAATCTAGGGCTCCATGCAGGTCCCATGGGAGCGTGAGGCAATTGGGTGGGGCCTTGTGGTCAGTGGGGCCCTCAAACCCCAGACTAAACCGAGAAGGTATCTAGGTCAGAATCCTGACCTCTAGTCAGTCAAGTGTTGACAACTTTTGCATCCCCAATCTATTTTGAAAATCACCACCTGAATAGATAGAGTCAATAGGTAAATAGAGGAGTCATTTATTTCAATAACAAGTATCAGAGAGGTAGCCATGTTAGTCTGGATCTGTAAAAAGCGACAAAGAGTTCTGTGGCATTTTATAGATTAACAGACCTATTGGATCATAAGCTTTCATGGGTGAATACTCACATGCATCTAACAAAGTGAGTTTTCACCCATGAAAGCTTATGCTCCAGTATTTCTGTTAGTCTATACGGTGCCACAGGACTCTTTGTTGCATATT
Source organism: Mauremys reevesii (assembly GCF_016161935.1). NCBI lineage: Eukaryota > Metazoa > Chordata > Testudines > Geoemydidae > Mauremys > Mauremys reevesii. The sequence continues at coordinate 9,817,503 of NC_052637.1, read as the reverse complement.
TTGATGAGTTAGCTTGAGAGAGATAATGATGCACAGTCCATTTCACCATAGAAATCATAGAATGACAGGGTTGGAAGGGACCTCAGGAGGTCATCTAGTCCAACCCCCTGCTCAAAGCAGGACCAAACCCAACTAAATCATCCCAGCCAGGGCTTTGTCAAGCCTGACCTTAAAAACCTCCAAGGAAGGAGATTCCACCACCTCCCTAGGTAACCCATTCCAGTGCTTCACCACCCTACTAGTGAAAAAGTTTTTCCTAATGTCCAACCTAAACCTCCCCCTCTGCAACTTGAGACCATTACTCCTTGTTCTGTCATCTTCTACCACTGAGAACAGTCTAGATCCATCCTCTTTGGAACCCCCTTTCAGGTAGTTGAAAGCAGCTATCAAATCCCCCTTCAATCTTCTCTTCTGCAAGCTAAACAATCTCAGTTCCCTCAGCCTCTCCTCATAAGTCATGTGTTCCAGCCCCCTAATCATTTTTGTTGCCCTCCGCTGGACTCTCTCCAATTTATCCACATCCTTCTTGTAGTATGGGGCCCAAAACTGGACACAGTACTCCAAATGAGGCCTCAGAAGTGCTGAATAGAGGGAAATGATCAAATCCCTCAATCTGCTGGAAATGCCCCTACTTATACAACCCAAAATGCCATTAGCCTTCTTGGCAACAAGGGCACACTGTTGACTCATATTCAGCTTTTCATTCACTGTAACCCCTAGGTCCCTTTCTGCAGAACTGCTGCCCAGCCATTCGGTCCCTAGTCTATAGTCGTGCATGGGATTCTTCAGTCCTAAATGCAGGACTCTGCACTTGTCCTTGTTGAACCTCATCATATTTCTTTTGGCCCAATCCTCTAATTTGTCTAGGTCCCTCTGTATCCTATCCCAACCCTCCAGTGTATCAACCACTCCTCCCAGTTTAGTGTCATCTGCAAACTTGCTAAGGGTGCAGTCCACACCATCCTCCAGATCGTTAATGAAGATATTGAACAAAACCGGCCCCAGCACCGACCCTTGGGGCACTCCACTTGATACCGGCTGCCAACTAGACATGGAACCATTGATCACTACCCGTTGAGCCCGACCATCTAGCCAGTTTTCTATCCACCTTACCGTCCATAAATCCAGCCCAGACTTCTTTAACTTGCTAGCAAGAATACTGCGGGAGACTGTATCAAAAGCTTTGCTAAAGTCCAGTAATAGCACATCCAGTGCTTTCCCCTCATCCACAGAGCTGGTTATCTCATCATAGAAGGCAATTAGGTTAGTCAGGCATGACTTGCCCTTGGTGAATCCATGCTGACTGTTCCTGATCACTTTCCCCTCATTTAAGTGGTTCAGAATTGATTCCTTGAGGACCTGTTCCATGATTTTTCCAGTGACTGAGGTGAGACTGACTGGCCTGTAGTTCCCTGGATCTTCCTTCTTCCCTTTTTTAAAGATAGGCACTACATTAGCTATTTTGCTCCTCTCAAGCAAGCTACCCCACAGTTCCCGCAGTCCCCACTGCCCATTTGAATTCTGGGATTTCCCCACAATGCATGCTGGGGGGAAAAATGTGTCGAGGGTGGCCTTGGGTAACTGTCATCATTCAACATGCTTTCAGACGTCTCAAGGGGAGATGGAGGAGCTTACTGACTCACTCGGATCTCAGCGAAACCAATATCCCCATTGTTATTGCAGCTTGCTGTGTGCTCCACAAGCTCTGTGAGAGTAAGGGGGAGATCTTTATGGTGGGATGGGAGGTTGAGGCAAATTGCCTGGCTGATGATTACTCTCAGCCAGATAGCCGTGCAATTAGAAGGGCCCAGCGGGAAGCGCTGTGCATCCTGGAGGCTTTGAAAGCTAGGTTCCTCAGGGAGCAGGGTAACCTGTGACTGTTCAGTTTCTTTACAGAGAAGCTGAACCTGCCCCTGCTTCAGTTACTGTTGACTTTCTTCCACGGTTACATACCCCGTTCAACACGTTTCCCCCCTTCCAACACACGTTTAAAAATAAAGTTAATGGAACATTGTTAATTAACAACGTTTTCTTTATTAATAAAGTCGCGTTAAAGGGTTGAAACAGGGACGCAGACTGTGGTGGGTAGGGTGTGCAGTGATGTTAACACCACTTCTACACTCGAGGAATGATAGGCTCCAGCTCCTAGAGCAGTCTGCAGTGCCGGACTGGTTGTTTCAATGGAGCCTGCCATCCCTCCTTTTCGGGACTCTGTGTGCGGGGGCTACGTGACCTTGTGGCGGGGGAGGATGGTTACAGATTCCCCTGCTGCGTGGCTCTGTGGTCCGGGACAAGGACCACTGCATAAGTTCTGTAACCGCCCTCCCATGCCACAAAGTCACGTACCTCCCCCACCCCAGAACATGGAAAACACCTCCCAGACCGACCAGGGTGCCTACTGACTGCACTGTTTGTGTGACCTGCTGTTGATCCTGCCCCCGTGTCTGTACCCTGGTAAAGGTGACTGTCCCATGCAATTAACAACCCCCTTTCCCCCCCCTTCACAGACAGTTTTCTGTAGAAAAACTTGACAGAAATAGTAATTAACAGCAAACTATTTTTAATAATCAACTACACAGTTAGGGGATGAAACTGGGATTGGGGCTTCGGTGAGCCAGGAAGGGAAGGACTTCTCAACATTTAGGGAATGAGAGCCTTCTTGTATTTGTGCACTCTGCAGGGGTGCAGTGACAGTTTTCACGGCCCCTGTCGCCCCTCCTTCTTGTTACTTTGGGTGAGGAGGGTTTGGGACTTTGTGGCGGGGGAGGGCGGTTGCAGATACAGTGCAGGGGGGGCTCTGTCCTCCTGCCTGCGGTCCTGCAGAACATCCACAAGGTGCCGGAGCATGTCAAATTTTCCCTGGGCATTTCCTGTGTGGCTGGTCAGAACATCCAAGCTCGGACTGCTGTCCAGAGCGTCAACAGAGTGGTGCACTATGGGATAGCTCCCAGAGCTACTAAGGTCGATTTCCGTCCACACATAGCCTAATTCGACATAGCCATGTCGAATTTAGCGCTACTCCCCTCGTCGGGGAGGAGTACAGAATTCGAACTAAAGAGCCCTCTAGGTCGAACTAATTAGCTTCCTGGTGTGGACGGGTGCACGGTTAAGTCGAATTAACGCTGCTAAATTCGACATAAACTCCTAGTGTAGACCAGGCCTTAGCTCAGCCATTTGGGTTCTCAACTAGGAGGTGAAAGATCCAGCTTCAATTTCCCCCTCTGCCTTAGGAGAAAAGGGATTTGAACAGGGAACTACCACTTCTTAGGTCAGTACTATAACTTAGAAGAGTACTATAACTATTATTCGTGTTTAATTTCCCTTTCTTTTCCCCTCACAAAACCCATTCAGAAGTTAATATGCTTCCTTGAGAAGTTCATGCTTCTCTTCAAGGCTGCCCTCAGGGAATCTTTCATCTGCTGGTTCCTCATGCTGAAGATGAAGGGGCTCATGAGAGGAGTCACCACTGTGTTGAGCAGGGCCACCAACTTGTTGAGCGAGATGTCGCTGCCCGAAGGCCGGACATACATGAAGATGCAGCTGCCATAGCCCATGGTGATGATGATGAAGTGGGAGGAGCAGGTGGAGAAAGCCTTGTTGCGTCCTGAGTGGGATGTTATTTTGAAGATGGTGGCAACAATATAAGTGTAGGACACCACCGTCAGGATCAAGGAGCCCAGCAGGATGGCGGAGGAGGTCATGAAACTCAGCAGCTCCACAAAGCTCGTGTCCACACAGGACAGCTTGACCAAGGCCAAGCCGTCGCAGAAGAAGTGGTCAATCTGGTTGGCATTGCAGAAGGGCAGGGTGATGACCAGGATGGTGGGGATGATGGTGGCCAGGAACCCCGTTACCCATGACCCCACCACAAGCTGGAAGCAGAACTGAGCATTCATGACCATGCTGTAGTGCAGTGGGTTGCAGATGGCCACATAGCGGTCATAGGACATAACGGCCAGCAGGACAAACTCAGTGCAGCCCAGAAGGAAGTAGAAATAGCACTGAGTGATACAAGCCAGGTAGGAGATGGACCTGTCACCCATCAGAAAGCTGGCAATCACCTTGGGTAGGACAGAAGATGTAATAAGGATCTCCAGACAGGAGAGGTTCCAGAGGAAGAAGTGCATGGGGCTGTGGAGGTGATGGTCTAAGAGGATGATGGTGATGATCATGATATTGCCAGACAAGATCAGCAAATAAGAGGCCAGGAAGCCAACAGCAATGAGGCATTCCAGATGGTGGGGGTAGAGGAAGCCAATGAGGATGAATTCGGTCACGGTGGTTTGGTTCCGCATGGCTACATTGGATCTATCTGTGAGGGGTAGAGGGAGAATGGAGGGAATAGGGAATAATGTGTCAGATGAACAGGAGGAAAGAAAAGTAGAAAAACAGAAGAGTAGAGAAGAGGAAAGAAAAGATCAGAAGAGAACATAAAAGGAAAAGGAAGAGAGATACGGAGGAAAAAATTATAAACTCTAGAGGAGGAAAGCAAGGGTGAAATAAGAAAAGTGAAGAAGACAAAAGAACAATACATCAAATAAAAAATTACCCTGTGGGCAATGGGTGGGATGGAAAGAACAACAAGTCAATGTGAGCAGGGAAGTGAAAAAAACGAGAAGAGAAAACAAAAGGCAAACAGAAGAGGAAAGAAAAGTGGAGGAGAGAAAAGCCCCAAAAATAAAGAAGAGCAGAGCTGGGTGAAATTGTTTCCCTGGGCAAATTTTTTACTTTTTTTAGGTGTGGGGGAGAGAGGGGAAGAAAAAAGAAAAGTTTTCAGCTGAAAATTCTTCAAAATTTCTGGTTTTTATTTTCTTAATGAAAAGTCAAAAATTGTCCACAGAATGCAGACACTTACCACAAAAGCTTTAGTTTATTTGAAAACCCATTTATTTTTTGTCAAAAACAGTTTTGATAGAAATATTTGGACTAGCCTTAAAAATAAGGAAAGAAAAAAAAAGTAATAACAGGAGTGGGTGGCTGAGATTCTGTGGCCTGTGTTGTGCAGGAGGTCAGACTAGATGACCATAATGATCCCTTCTGACCTTAAGTCTATAAGTCTAAAAGAAAGGAGAAGTAAAATTAAAATAAAGGAACAGAGAAAAGCAATAAAGGAAAGGAGACGGTGAAAATGAAAGGAGAGAACTGAAGAAAGAGAATAAAAAGGAAAGGAGAAAAATGTAGGAACCAAAAATAAAGGAAGGAAAGAAAAAAGAAGAAAAAAAATGAGTGAAAGAAAAAAAAGGAGAGAAAGGAGAAAGGGGAAAATGAAAATATAAGAAAAAAAGTTATCAAAATGGAGTTAAAAGATATTTAAAAACAGAAAGAGAAGAGGGAAAAGAAAAACAAGAAAAGGAAATAGATAAACAGAAAGGGGGGCAGAACAGCTACTCACGTTAGTCTAGGTCTGTGATGTTAGGAAGATACCATAAGGCCAAGCCGGCTACACACAGATTGAGTCTTGTGCCTCAGTCATCACCAACTATTTTAAAACAAATTCTTGTAGGGTAATCTTTTAAATTCTAGTCCCTGCTCTTTTGGATTAAATACTAAAGTAGTTTATTCTGAACTTCTTCAAAGACTGAAAAGTAGTAATCATTCTGATTTTTCCCTTCATGTCAAGCCGTGAGAAGCCCTCAAACAGCACCTGCAACATCAGGGTCTTTTGACTTGTCCAGCGGGTATTGTCACATCTAAGCAAATTGTACTTTCATATGTTGACTCTAGTTCTTCTGGTCTCACAATCTATTTGCCGTTCTCTGTGAAGTAGGTCTGCCTCAACTGGGTGAGGCTGATTAGTTTTAATGATCACAGGTACCCCAGGGGATCCACTCACTGGAGAATCCCAGAGCCACTTTTTGAGATGTACATGGAAAGATAAAAAATCATGACACTTTCCAAGAAATTTTAACTAGGTTACCATCTGTAAACCCAACTACTGTACCTTTCAGAATGTTTTAGCCTTTGCCCATATGTCATAGACTCACTTGTGATGGCAGAGACCTTTAATGTGCCATTTAATTCATTTCATGTGCCTCCTACCATATAATTATTGTGTTCCTTACACTTCTTTGGTACGCGGCATAGTCCAGTGGGTTATGCACTGGTCTGGGCAACAGGAGATGCTCACTTCTAATTGTATCTATTCCATTTGCTCTGGGCAGATTCTTTAGCACTAAGACCCAGATCCAGAAAAGCATTTAGGTGCCTAACTACTGCTGTGACAATTGGGCCCATCATTTTTGCCTGCTTGGGAATTAACTATGGAAAGTTCACTAAATAAATGTTATAAACAGGTTAAGTCCCAACCACTGCTTCAAATGAAATGTGATTGGAGGGACTTTAACAATAACAGCTCCAGCCCATCTCAACTAATTTCTTCACTTTCCCTCCAAAGGACAGTTATTACCATCTTTGATGCCATCAAAGAGACTGACAGATGAGGGTGGTTGGTTTTTTTTCCCTTCTAAAACGCTCTTCAGCTAAAGGGACAGGGAGCGAGGGACGCTGTTAAAATGAAAACCTTATTTAATACCTTACATTTCAAATGCTTTAACTGTGCTTTCTTCTTTTCTTTATCTTTAATAAAAGGTTAAAAGGATTTTAATGGTGTGTTTGACATGGGATTAAGCAGGCTGAGGCCTGTGTGTATCAAACCCTGAACTTCGTTTAACATTGTTTGATATTGGACAGTGACATGGTTATGGTAACACCTTTGACTTTTTGGGCCCACGTATTCCATCTTAATTAAAACAACACTAGTACTTTAGACACCTACATTCAAAATTTAGGCAGCACTGAGATCCTCAAAGCCCTCACTTAGCTGTTGCCTAACTCTGTAAGTGCCTTAATTCACTCAATGCCTAACGTTTTGCTGCAAAAGTCCCCTAAGTGCTTACGTTTCTGCCTGTAGGCATGCAAACTGCTGCCTCCCTTGAGGTGCCTGGTTGCCTCTCTCAAGTCTGAGTCCCAGCCGGATCCTCAAACCAGGTGAACATAGGCATTGCTGCACTTCTTTCTCCTGGGGAACTTGATCTCAAAACCGAACCTTGAGGAACTCCACTGGTAACCTCCCTCCAACCCGACAGATCACCTTTCAATATGACCCGCTGCAGTCTCCCCTTTAACCAGTTCCTTATCCACCTCTGGATTTTAATTTTGATCCCCATCTTTTCCAATTTAACCAGCAATTCTTCATGTGGTACTGTATCAAACGCCTTACTGAAATCAAGATATATTAGATCCACCGCATTTCCCTTGTCTAAAAAATCTGTTACTTTCTCAAGAAGGAGATCAGGTTGGTTTGGCACGATCTACCTTTCGTAAAACCATGTTGTAATTTGTCCCAATTGCCATTGACCTCAAGGTCCATAACTACTCTCTCCTTTAATATTATTTCCATGACTTTACATACTACAGATGTTAAACTAACAGGCCTGTAGTTACCCGGCTCACCTTTTTCCCCCTGCTTGAAAATAGGAACTATATTAGCTAATCTCCAGTCAAACGGTACAACCCCTGAGTTTAGAGATTCGTTAAAAATTATCGCTAACGGGCTTGTAATTTCACTCGCCAATTCCTTTAATATTCTAGGATGAAGATTATCCGGGCCGCCGGATTTACTACCGTTCAGCTGTTCAAGTTTGGCTTCTACCTCGGATACTGTAATTTCCAACCCCTCACCTTCATTCCCATCAGTCACTCTGCCACTATTCCTAAGCCCTTCATTAGCCTCATTAAAGCCCGAGGCAAAAGACTGAGAGAGAGTCCTACACCAGACCATCCCATAATCCAATGATTAGGGCTCTCTTTTGTAGCGTGGAAGACCCAGCTTCACAGATCTTCTCCACATGAGGTACGAGGAGAACTGTTGGGTTTTCTATAGCACATTGTGGCCAACACACTTGGGTCGGGTCAAACCTTTATTTAAACCAAAAGCATTTCTTGAGGTTAACAGCCACTGTTAAAGCAGTAGATAGTAACAGATAGACAGAAAAAGGTTAGGACCAGTTACCTCTCTGAGGAAGCTGAGTCAGGAACTCTGGGTGGAGAATTGGCTCTGGGCCATGGGAGAGGGAATCTTAGGGTATGTCTACACTACAAGACTATTTCAAATCAACTTAAGTCGAATTTGTGGAATCGACCTTATGAGGTCGAATTTGTGTATCCACACTAAATACACTAATTCGACTGTGTGAGTCCACAGTAACGGGGCAAGCGTCGACTTTGAAAGCGGTGCACTGTGGGAAGCTATCCCACAGTTCCCGCACTCCCCGCTGCCCATTGGAATTCTGGGATTTCCCCCCAGTGCATGCTGGGGGGAAAATGTGTCGAGGGTGGTTTTGGGTAACTGTCATCATTGAACCATCAGTCACGCCCTCCCTCCCTCCCTGAAAGCACCTGCAGGCAATCTGTTCGTGCACTTTTCTGCTCAGTGACAGCGTGGGCGCCACAGCACTGCGAGCACGGATCCCGCTGCAGTTATGGCCGTTGTCAACTCCTCGCACCTTATCGTCCACCTCTTCCACAGTCAGCTGCTGAGAAATCGGGCTACTTTTCAATGGTGCTGCGAGCACTGGTGGACCATGGGGGACGTTTTCCAACATCAACGTCGGGTGGCCGGACAAGGTTCATGACGAGCGTGTTTTCAGGAACTCTGGTCTGTTTAGACGCCTGCAGGAAGGTAGTTTCTTCCCGGACCACAAAATAACTCTTGGGGATGTGCAGATGCCTATAGTGATCCTCGGGGACCCAGCCTACCTGCTAATGCCCTGGCTCGTGAAGCTCTGTGCAGGCGCCTTGCACAGTGACAAGGAACTCTTCAAGTACCAGTGAGCAGCGAGCAGCGTGACCTGTGACTGTTCAGTTTCTTTACAGAGAAGCTGAACCTGCCCCTGTTTCTTTACCAAGTTACTGTTGACTAGCATCTGCAGTTACATACCCCGTCCACCCCGCTTCCCCCACTTCCAACACACGTTTAAAAATAAAACACATGTTCCACTGTGACTTTACAAAGGTTTCTTTATTGATGACTTTGCGTTAAAGGGTTGAAACTGGGAAGCAGACTGTGCTGGGTAGGGTGTGCAGTGATGTAAAGACTGCCTCTAAACTCCAGGAATGACAGGCTCCTGCTCCCAGACCGGTCTGCAGTGCCGGACTGGTTGTTTCAATGGAGCCTGCCATCCCTCCTTTTTGGGACTCTGTGTGCGGGGGCTATGTGGCCTTGTGGCGGGGGAAGATGGATACAGATTCCTCTGCTGCGTGGCTCTGTGGTCCAGGACAGGGACCGTTGCATGAGATCTGTTACCCCCCTCCCCCACTACAAAGTCACGTACCCCCACACCCACACAGAACCTGCAAACCACCTGCTATACCGACCAGGGTGCCTACTGACTGCACTGTGTGTGTGACCTGCTGCTGATCCTGCCCCCGTCTCTGTACCCTGCTAAAGGTGACTGTCCTATGCAATACCTTACCCCCTTCCCCACCCACCCACCCACCCCTTCAAACACAGCATTGTGTAAAAAAGCATGACGGAAACAGTAATTAACAGCAAAGTATTTTTAATAATTAACCAGACCGTCAGGGGATGAAACTGGGATTGGGGCTTGGGTGAGTCAGGAAGGGAAGGAATTCTCAAAAATTAGGGTATGAGAGCTTTTGGGTACTTGAGCACTCTGCTGTGGTGCAGTGACAGTTTTCACGGCCCCTGGCGCCACTCCTTCTGGTTACTTTGGGTGACGGGAGGTATGGGACTTTGTGGCGGGGGAGGTCGGTTGCAGATACACTGCGGGGGGGCTCTGTCCTCCTGGCTGAGGTCCTGCAGAACATCCACAAGGCGCCGGAGCGTCTCCGTTTGCTCGCTCATTAGTCCAAGCAGCGTTTGAGTCGCCTGCTTGTCTTCCTCACGCCACCTCTCCTCCCGTTCGCTGTGTGAGCACTGGTACAGAGAGAGGGTCTCCCTCCACTGGTGCTGCTGGTCCGCCGCGGCTCGGGAGCACCCAATAACTTCAGCGATCATCTCGTCCCGTGTCTTTTTCTTTCGCCGCCTAATCTTTGCCAGCCTCTGTGAGGGGGATGCTGTGGCAGGTCTGGAGACAGTCAAAGCTGTGTGATGGGAAAAAGGGAGTGAATTCCTTGCAAAGATACATTTTTGTGAACAATGAACACAGTCTAGTCTGTGTCTGTGAACAACACCATGCACAGCACCTATCTGGTCCGCACTCCTGCTGCAGGCAATCCGGAAAGCATAAACTCTGCCCCTGTTCCACCCCATCGCAGTGTCCCCCAACCCTTGGACTTCTGGGTTGAGATCCTAGTGCCTGATGGGGCAAATTTCATTGTCGCGGGTGGTTCTGGGTAAATGTAGTCAGTCATTCCTTCCTCCAGGAAAGCAACAGCAGACAATCATTTTGAGCCTGTTTTCCCTGGATTACCCTGGCATACGCCATACCGTGGCAACCCTGGAGACTGTTTTGCCTTTGTCACTGTCACCGTATGTGTACTAGATGCCGTGGACAGAGGCGATTCAGCAGCGCTACACAGCAGCATTCATTTGCTTTTGCATGACAGCAGAGATGGTTACCAGCCATACTGTACCATCTACCATACCATAAATTGGTAATAAGATGATCATGGTTACCAGTCCTTTTCCACTGCACCATTTGCTGCTGTCATAAGTGCCCCTGGCTGAGATCAGCCAGGGGCGCAAAAGCCAAAATTGGGAATGACTCCCTGAGTCAATCCCTCCTTTTTGGTATCTAAAAATAGAATCAGTCCTACCTAGAATATGGGCAAGTGTACTAGAGAACCACTGTATCATAGAACCAGAGAGCACAGCTGCTCTGTGTCAGATCCTGTAGAAATTATGGGCTGTATGCTATTCACAGGGGATGCTCCTGCAACAACCCCACCTGTTCATTCTGTTCTTTCCCCAGCCTTCCTGGGCTACCATAGCATTGTCCCCCCACTTGTGTGATGAAGTAATAAAGAATGCAGGAATAAGACACACTGACTTGTTAGTGAGAAATGAGTGGAAGGCAGCCTCCAGCTGCTATGATAGTCCAGACTGGACATTAAGGAGTGTGGAGGAGAGGAGCCCAGCATCCTGCTGCTAGTCCAGGAGCAATTGAATCTTTTCTTTACACATGAAGGGTGGGGGCTGATGGAGCTCATCCCCCTGTTGCTATGATGAGGACGGTTACCAGCCATACTGCACCATCTACCAGGAAAAATTAGGACCAGGCGCCCTTGATCGACCTTACTGATACTAGTCGGCATGGTTACCAGTCCTTTTGCACTGCCCCATGTGCCAATAGGCTGATGATGAGGACGGGTACCAGTCGTTTTGTACCATCAGCCACCCATGGCGGGGGGGGGGGAGCAAGGATATTGGCGTTGAGTGCTGCAGCATCGCATCTATCTTCAGCATTCAGTAAAGACAGGGTGACATGTAAAAGAGTCAACAGAGGATTGTTTTCCCTTTAAGTTCTGGGGGTGTGTGTAGATTGCCGAGCTATGCCCTGACCCACCGCGGACACTGTGTTTGACCCTAAAAGCATTTGGAGCTGAGCCAAGAATGCAAATGCTTTTCAGAGACAGCTGGAACTGTGGGATATTTTGCGTCCTCAGTCTCCCCTCCCTCCATGAGCGTCCATTTGATTCTTTGGCTTTCCGTTAACGCTTGTCACGCAGCAGCGTGCTGAGTCTCTGCTACGCCATCTGTCTGGAGATTTTTTAAAAATACTTTGGACCAGGCGTAAGATTACAGTAATTCCCCTAATAAGATGCAGGAGTCTCCGAGTGAGATCACCCTGAGGACGGTCACTGACGGAGATAGAGAGCACATGCTGCATGAAAGCCTGCACAAACCAGGTGCCTATGCAGCCGTGCTCGGGAAGGCAATGCTCCCTGAGTACCTCATGAAAGCCTGGCGCGGAAAGGTGTGCTACCACAGAGCACCCAATAAGGCAGCTCTCCCCAGGAACCTCCTGCGGAGGCTTTTTGATTACCTCCAGGAGAGCTTCGTGGAGATCTCCCAGGATGATTTCTGTTCTATCCCCATATATATAGAGACCTCCTTTATACATAGTTCAGATTCCTGTTCCATTAATAATAAAAGTTTATATGTTTAAAGCACTTACCAACTGCTCCTTCCCCTGATTCAGGGTCCGGGTTAACGGCCGGGGAGGGTTGGTAGGGGATCTCTGTGAGGGTGCTGAAGAGATCCTGGCTGTCGGGGAAACCAGCGTTGTAAGCGCTGTCGCCTCCCTCATCCTCCACAAACCCTTCCTCATCTTCCCCGTCTGTGAACATCGCCAAGGAAGTGGCCGTCAACACTGTCCCATCACCAGAGTCCACGGTCACTGGTGGGGCAGTGGTGGCAGGCTCCGTAGCATCCGTTTGCCGCTTTGATTTTTTGGTAGCCTTGTCTGGGGTCCTTGATTTTCACGCGGCGCTGCGTTGCATCCCGCCTGTATCCTCTGTCTCTCATGGCTTTGGAGACCTTCCCGTAGGTCTTTGCATTCCGTTTGTTGGAGCGCAGCTCCGAAAGCACAGACTCCTCGCCCCACACACCGATCAGATCCAAGACTTCCCGGTCAGTCTATGCTGGGCCCCTCTTTCTATTCAGAGATTACATGAACTCCTCTGCTGGAGAGCTCTGCATTGCTGCTGGTGCTTCTGAGCTTGCCCCGATGTCCAACCACGAAATGAGATTCAAACTGTCCAGACAGGAAAAGGAATTCAAATTTTCCCGGGGCTTTTCCTGTGTGGCTGGTCAGAACATCCAAGCTTGGACTGCTGTCCAGATCGTCAACAGAGTGGTTCACTGTGGGATAGCTCCCGGAGCTACTAAGTTCGATTTACATCCACACCTAGCCTAATTCAACATAGCCATGTCGAATTTAGCGCTACTACCCTCCTCGGGGAGGAGTACAGAATTCGAACTAAAGAGCCCTCTATGTCGAATTAAATGGCTTCCTGCTCTGGACGGATGCGCGGTTAATTCGAATTAAAACTGCTAAATTCGAATTAAAGTCCTAGTGTAGACTAGGCCTCAGAGAACAGGGCCCAGGAGCATTTGTGAGGTGGAGGGTGGTGAGAAGGGAGGAAGGGGATTAGGGGCTGGGGGTTTTGTTTGGGGGTCTGAGCTGTGTGAGGCAAAGGGAAGGAGACACCCGAGGACTAGAGTAAGAACATTCACGGGGTGGAGGATGCGGCAAAGGCTGGAGTCAAAGGGCCTGAATCTCCTCTCCCTGAAACCAGACATACGCCACTGTAACACTATGGACTTACCTTGAGATGAGTGACTGGGAAATCAGGCCTATTGACTCCAGTGGAGTTACTCCTGATTTACACCAGGATGAGTGAGAGGGAAATCAGTTGACTGCAGTGAAGTATTTCTAACTTTTCTTACCGTTGGTGCATTTTGGTGCTGATTTATTGTGCACGGCTAGAGATCAAACCAGGGCTCAGATCCTTACACTGGGGACTCCAAAGCTCAGTAGAGTTCAGTACACCTACTGCTGAAAGGAGAATGTTCTGGCCAAGAAACCTAGGCTGGAGAACTTCCTATCAGAGGAATACCATCTCCTTTTATGGCTGCCTGGCTCAGTCTTACTTCTATTTCCTGCTGGGCATTTCAGAGAATGTCTTGTTGGCCATGATGTCCTGTGATCAATATGTGACCATATATTACCCACTGAACTATAGCACCATCATGAATAGAAAGGTCTGCGTCTGGTTGGTGATGGAATCATGGATGCGGGGATTCTTCTCCATCTTGGTCCCTACCATAATCAAACTTGAATTGCCCTGCTGTGGCCCCAATATCATCAACCATTTCTTCTGCTACCATGCCCCCTTGTTATACCTCGCTTGTGCCGTCATCCGGCTGGTGGAATTCATCAACTTCATCATCTCGCTGTTTGTGTTGCTAGGATCCCTGCTGCTGATGGTCATCTCCTACATGTATATTATCTGCACCATCATCCGTATCCCATCTGGCAGGGAGAAAGATTGCTCCACCTGTGCGTCTCATTTCACTGTGGTTACCATTGGCTACAGCACCTCCATCTCCATCTACATTAGGCACTCGCAAGTCCCCTCTTTGTGTGGCTTGTCCCCTGTCTGGTACTGAGAGAAAACCAGATGTGGTTTTGTCCAGTATCACGGACTAGGGAGGCATGCAAGGTCACACTCGTGGATGGGGCCACAGATTTCCCAAAAGTACCAGAATGTCCGGTATTCTGGGAATGCATCAGTGGCCAACCTAGTTGAGGGCAGAGTTGGGCAACATTTTTCCAAGCCATTGGCAGATTGTTTAACTCAGCTAAAAACATAGCAACATCTGTCAATGGCAGGGAAATGATTGAGATACATGCAGAAAATCATGGCAGGTTACTCGCACCACATGCTGGAGAGGAAAGTGACCTCCCCAAGGTCCCTGCCAATCTGACCGGGGGGAAAATTCCTTCCTGACCACCATATGATGATCAGTTAGACCCTGAACATGTTGAAAAGAACCAGCCAGCCAAACACCCAAGAGAGAGAGATAATGGCTCAGTGCCACCTCAGAGCCCTGGCACATCCCACCCAATGGTCCATCTCCAGCTAGGGCCGCCCCGATTCTTCAGAGATTTAAAAAAAAACCTCCCAGAATACACTGGTTTTGGGGGGGAGAATCCCTTTCTGATAAGACATATGCTGCAAGTGAGACCCAGTGTTACTGAGCCCTGCCCTCCACCATCACAAGCAGCCCCATCATACAATCTCACTCAGACATGTGTCCAGCTCTCTCTTAAAATGAATTTGGTCACTTGCCCCCTCAACTTCTATTTGGAGGCTGCTCCAGAACCTCGCCCCAATGGTGGATAGAAACCTCCCTGTAATTTCTAGCCAGTCTCTTCATCACTCACACAACAAAATGTACACGTAAGCCAGGCTGACACAGTCTGGCTCTTTGTCCCCCTTTAATGGTTAGGCCACAAATGGTGGTTTATAAGACAGTGGGCTCAGTCGCCAGCTGGTGGCAATGGATATACAGCTCCATTGGAAGCAGTAGCTCATATCCACAGATGCTGCAAATTGCTTTACGTCCACCAAAGTCAATGGAATTACACTGATGTGTTGAGGATCTACCTCAAATGTATTCTCTCCCCTACCCCAGTCTTACACCAGTCTGACTCCTCAGGTTCCAATGAAGCCACTCCTGATTTATACACACAAGCAAGACAACTCCAATCATTGTTTTCAGTGGCCATGGAACACGTGCTAGTGGCCAAGCAGTGTAACGGGTATTGTTTTCGCACAGAATGAAAGTCTGATTCCTATTGCGCACACAATTTACCCTCATTTAATTCCACAACTGGACCAGATTTTCTAATGGTGAAAATCACCCCAGCAGCAGTGATATCAGCAGATTTAATCTGGACTTCCATTGGTGCAACTGAGATCACAATCAGACCTGGTTGTGTGCAAGTTGTGTGGTCATGGAAATCACTGACATTAAATGAACAGATACTAAGTAAGCAATCATTAATTAGAGAAAGACAGAAAATGAATTCTTGGTGAATTACCTACACCCAGTCAGTCTCCTCAGGGCAGCTTTGATCTCCTTGTTTCTCATGCTGTAGATAACTGGATTCACGATTGGTGGCAATACAGAATAAAGAACAGCCATCACAAGATCTAGAGCAGATGGGGAGTTGGAGCTGGGTTTCAGGTAGGCAAAGATGGCAGTGCAAACAAACAAGGAGACCACAGTTAGGTGAGGAAGGCAGGTGGATAGGGCTTTATGTCGGCCCTGTTCAGAGGGGATTCTCAACACTGATTTGAAGATCTGAACATACGACACAGTGATAAAAATAAAGCAGCCTAAGACTAAACACACACTAAAGACAAGAACCCCAAGTTCACTAAGATATGAGTCGGAGCAGGCGAGCTTGAGTAGCTGGGGGATTTCACAGAAGAACTGATCCACCATATTACCTCCACAGAAGGTCAATGCAAACGTGTTCCCAGTGTGTAGCATAGAGTAGAGAATCCCACTGATCCAGGCACCAGCTGCCATTTTGACACAAGCTCTGCTGTTCATCATTGTCTCATAGTGTAGTGGTTAGCAGATGGCGACATATCGGTCATACGCCATGACGGTAAGAAGGGAATAATCTGCTACCAATAAGAAGAGGAGGAAAAAAACTTGAGTAACACATCCAGCATAGGAAATGGAATTGTTGTTCATAAGGGAATTGGCCATGGATTTGGGGATGTTGACAGAGATGGAGCCAAGGTCTACGATGGACAGATTCATCAGGAAGAAGTACATGGGGGTGTGAAGATGGTAGTTGAAGACTATAACCATGAAGATGAGAAGATTCCCCACCAGGGCTGCCAGGTAAATCACAAGAAACACCACAAAGTGCAAAATCTGCAGCTCCCGAACTTCAGAGAATCCCAGAAGAAGGAACTCAGTCACGGTGGTTCGGTTGGACATTTTCTTTCTCAGGATGGGGAAAACAGCCCCACTGACTCCAGCGGAGTTACTCCTGATTTACACTGGGGTGAGAGAAAGTAGAATCAGTTCAATGGACTCCAGTGGAGTTACTCCTAATTTACACCAGGATGACAGAGAGGAGAATTAGGAACAATTGCTTTCAAGGTATTTGTTTACCTCTGTCACCCAGAGGTGGGCAAACTCTGGATAACAGTGTATAAACATTACTACCCTCAGTTTACCGAGGGGAATTGGGGGTCTGGCTGGCCATATTCTGCTGTCAGAGGCACTGCTGCAAATGTGGATAATTTCACTGCATGCCATGGAATTACTCCCACTTTATACTGCTCAGCAGCATCTCACATGGAGGAGACCCAACCCAGTCATAATTACGCGGTAAACTCCAGTTAGGAATACAGCCTAGGAGCTCTGATGTTCCATCCCCCGTTCTAGCCAGATTTCCACGCTCGCTGTGAGAGACTGACTTTCCGGTTCCCTCCTGCTTCTCCAATCACTCAACTAAACTCACTCCCAGAGGTTAGAAGAGAGAACCCAGGAGTCCTGACTCCCAGTTCGCCCCCTGTACTAACCCAGTAAATCCAACACCCCTCCAGGAGCTGGAAATACAGGCCAGGAGTTTTGGTTCTACCCACAGGACTCAACTCCCTCACAGAGCTGGGAACAAAAGTGATGTGTCATGACTCCCAGTCCCCTCCTCTAATGACTGCATCAGACTGTATATCAGCCTCTGTCCCAGGGACTCTCCATTGCCATCAGGAATGACTGCTGCAAGTGACAATGGAGAGTCATTGGGCTAATGAACGCAAGTGAGAATGATTCTCCAGCTTGGTACTTGGGGCACTCACCTGTTGTCTGGAAGAGTTTAAGTCCCTGCTGCAGTGACTATTTAATTATTAATAAAAAGTGGAGCAGCTTCAACAGGAGAGACTGAGACAGTCTCATTTCAGAACAGCCCATAGCCTATCGCAGGGGTCGGCAGCCTTTCAGAAGTGCTGTGCTGAGTCTTCAATTATTCATTCTAATTTAAGGTTTCACGTGCCAGTCATACATTTTAACGTTTTTAGAAGGTGTCTTTCTTTAAGTCTATAATATATAACTAAACTATTGTTGTAAAATAAAGTTAATTATGTTTTTAATTTTTTTAAGAAGCTTCTTTTAAAATTAAATTAAAATGCAGAGCCGCCTGGACCAGTGGCCAGGACCCAGGCACTGTGAGTGCCACTGAAAATCAGTAGGTGTGCCACATACAGCACGCATGCCATAGGTTGCCTACCCCTGGCCTAGCGGCTCAGGTACCCTCCTGTAAAGTGAGAATTCAAACCCCTTCTCCTCATCAGTCAGAGGGAGGATTGAACCTGAGTTTGTCACAAGCCAGCAGAGTGCCCTAACCACTCAGCTTCAAGCTATGAGGGGTGCCTGTCCCACAGTCCTTATGAGAGACAGAAATAGAACCCCCCCCCCAGTTCTGGTTCCTCTCCTCTCCACCCTGGACTGAATTTCCAACCAGAGCTGCACATAAAACTCAGGAGGCCTTGCTCTCAGTCCCTGCTTCTCTTACCCACTAGACCCCAATCTCTTGCCAGAGTTGGGGATAGAACCAAAGAGTCCTGGCTCCTAATCACCACTACTCTAACCCACTTGACTCAATTGCCCTTGCAGACTTTTAATAGACAGAAGTAATAATAAATTGAGAACTAGACACAAATAGATAGATAGATAGATCAACAAACTAATATAGAGACACAATTAAGAAAAGAACAGATACAGAGAGTGCGAGAGAAACACAGAACTAACAAAAACTAACAGAGAATTAAAAGCAAACTAATTGAGCGAGAAAACTACAAACAGAAAGACAGACAGCAATAACAACAAACTAATATATACAGAGAGAAAAGTATCAATGAGCTGATAGTGTTTGTCACAATTTTTGGACTACTTTAATGTAAACTCCTTAACCCATTCTAAAAAAATGTGTGTCAATTTAATCAATTTCCCCACTCCCAATAGAAGGAAACAGAGGTACAGACATTCTGCCCTCTCTTTCTGAAGGTAAATTCTTTGAACTGCCTCAGTTTCCCATGACCAAATTGAGCTAAGAGTGAAACTATGAAAAAAAAATCTGTTGTCACTTACAATTTCATCCTGAGAGTGCCACTGTGTAACTCCCAAATATATTTAATTGCAAGAGCAAACTTATGGTGCCGTTCAATGTGGAATCCTCCCAGACTGAGATGTCTCTTCTCCTCCAGCTACAGACTGCAATTGGTATCCCCCTCTGTCTGTAGCCCCATACACACTGCTCTATCCACCAATCTTTCTATCTAATGCCCCTATCACTGTACTATGAGAGGCCGTTCCCCCACCGCACTGAGGCTGAGCTGCTGGAAATACACTGACATCTGTGCTGTCTGCAGATGAGCTGTGTGTCAAAAAGGCTGGTGTTGCAGGAAGGTGATTTATCCATGTCTGTTTTCTAAGGGCTTGTGAGACTCACTGCCTGGAGCCCTCAACACCCCAGAGGCAACAATTAATTTCTCTTGTCCTCTACTTCCCCGAAGAGTTTCCAGAAACAAAACTAATCACAATTACAATGAGGCAGCAGGGTCTAGAGGAAAGATTGTGAGGCTGTCATAGGTTTATTCCCCACTTTGAACTTTAGCGTCCAAAAGGTGGGGACCTGCATGGATCCTTTTAAGCTTAAATCCTAGCTTAGATCTGGTACTTGCTGCCACCAGACAAAAATTATAGTGTTTTGGCACACTCCCTGTCCCCCCAAACCTTTCCCTGGGGAACACAGATCCAAACTTCTTGGATCTTAACACAAAGGGTAATAAACCATTCCCCCCACCTTTCTCCCTCCCTTAGTCACTGGGAGAGATTACCTTGATTCAAACTCCTTGAATTTAAAACAGAGGGATTCACCTCCCCTTTCCTCCTTTCTTTCCCCCCACCTATCCCTGGTGAGTCAAACTAATCCCCTGAGGTCTCAAACAAGGGGAAAAAAATCAATCAGGTTCTTAAAAAGAAAAGCTTTGAATGAAAGAAAGAAATGTAAAAACTATCTCTGTAAAATCAGGATGGAAATGTTTACAGAGTATACAGCTTATAAAAACTAGAGGGACTCCACCCCCGCTCTTCTAGTATAAGCACAAGTAACAGCAAACAAAAATAAAATATTTCTCCAGCAAAACACACATTTGCAAATACAGAAATCAATCAAAAAGATTAATCTGCCTTTCTAATACTCACTATACTGAATAGAAGAGAATACTTCAGGAAGCTTGGAGAGCCTGGATATACGTCTGGCCCCTCTTAGATCCAAAGAGAGAACACCCCCCAAAACAAAGAACACAAACAAAGACTTCCCTCCACCGAAGTTTAAAAGTATCTTGTCCCCTGATTGGTCCTCTGGTCAGGTGTCTGTCAGGTTTACTGAGCTTGTTAACCCTTTACAGGTAAAAGAGACATTAACCCTTAACTATCTGTTTATGACACGCCTTCCAAATTGCAGACAGTGGGGGAACCACACTGGCAGTGATTTCTTCCTAGAACTTTAAAATAAACAGATTAATAAAATATGCACCGTTACATATACTACTAATTATGTAAAACTACAAGATTTTCCACATTTCAAGAACACGTTTTAACCATTTGATTCTGGGAAACTCTCACGAGAGAGTGCATCAGCTATTTTGTTGGAAGCTCCTGAAATGTGTTGAATTTCAAAATCAAAATGTTGGAGCGCTAAACTCCATCGGAGAAGTTTTTTGTTGTTTCCCTTGGCAGTATGAAGCCACTTTAGTGCAGCATGGTCTGTTTGTAGCTGGAAGCGCCGTCCCCAAACGTATGGGCGTAGCTTTTCCAGGGCATACACAATGGCGTAGCATTCTTTTTCACTGATGGACCAGTGGCTTTCCCCCTCAGACAGTTTCTTGCTGAGAAACACGACAGGATAGAAGTTTTGATCCGGTCCTTCCTGCATTAAAACTGCTCCCACACCACGCTCAGATGCATCAGTGGTTACTAGGAAGGGTTTGTCAAAGTCCGGGGCCCTTAGCACAGGGTCAGATATGAGCATTGCCTTAAGCTGGGTAAAGGCTTTCTGACACTCATCAGTCCACTTAAGTGCATTTGGCTGGGTCTTTTTGGTTAGGTCAGTTAGTGGGGCAGCGATTAGGCTGTAGTGTGGTACAAATCGCCTGTAATACCTGGCCAAGCCTAAGAAGGATTGGACCTGTTTCTTAGACTTTGGGACAGGCCACTTTTGGATAGCCTCCACCTTGGCCTGTAGGGGTTTATTGTTCCTTGACCCACCTGGTGCCCTAGATAAGTCACTTTGTTTTGGCCTATTTGACACTTTTTGGCCTTAACAGCGAGTCCTGCCTGCCTGATGTGCTTAAAGACCATTTCCAGGTGTTCTAGGTGTTTGGGCCATGAATCTGAAAAAATGGCCACATCATCGAGGTAGGCAACTAGGCGTAAACCACTCCCATTGCTGCTTCACCAACTGTAATGGCCCCTTAACCTCGTGGCCATACACAAGCTCGAATGGTGAGAACCCTAAACTGGGGTGTGGTACAGCCCTGTAGGCAAAAAGCAACTGCTGCAACACTAGATCCCAATCATTGGAGTGTTCATTCATGAATTTACATATCATGGCCCCCAAAGTTCCATTAAACCTCTCCACCAGGCCATTGGTTTGACGGTGGTAAGGGGTGGCAACCAAGTGATTCACCCCATGAGCTTTCCACAGGTTTTTCATGGTCCCTGACAGGAAATTTGTTCCCGAGTCTGTAAGAATGTCGGAGGGCCAACCTACCCTGGCAAAAATGTCTGTTAGGTCCCGGCACACAGTGGTAGCCCTGGTGTTGCCTAGAGCTACTGCTTTCGGCCATCTGGTAGCAAAGTCTATGAAAGTCAGTATGTACTGCTTTTCTCTGGGGGTCTTCTTTGGGAAAGGACCCATAATATCCACAGCTACTTGCTGAAATGGGACCTCAATTATGGGGAGTGGCTGGAGAGGGGCCTTGACCTGGTCTTGGGGCTTTCCTACCTTTTGGCACACCTCATAAGACCGGACATAATTGGCAATATTTTTGCCCATCCCCTCCCAGTGGAAGGACTTTCCCAACCTGTCTTTGGTTCTGTTCACCCCAGAATGGCCACTGGGATGATCATGGGCTAAGCTTAAGAGCTTTTTCCGGTACTTAGTTGGAACTACCAACTGTTTTTGAGGATGCCAGCCTTCCTGGTGTCCACCAGAAAGAGTCTCCTTGTATGAAAGTCCTTGTTCTACAACAAACCGGGATTGGTTAGAAGAGCTGAGAGGTGGTGGGGTGCTATGTGCTGCCGCCCAAGCTTTTTTGAGGCTGTCATCTGTTTCCTGCTCAGTCTGGAACTGTTACCTTGAGGCTGGAGACACCAGTTCCTCCTTAGACTGTGGACTTGGGCTTGGTCCCTCTGGAAGTGATGTAGGTGATGAGGTTGTTCCATTGATTGTGAACCGCTCTCCGCTGGTGCACTAGGTGATATTTCAGGCTCTGGCTGAGCCTCTTGGGTAGGGTTGTCTGCTGCTTCTGCCAGTCCAGTCCCGCTGGCGCCCTTTGGCGTTGGGGTCGGAGACTGGTTTGCAAGCGCTGGCATCAGTGCTGGCAATGGTTCTGCAGCTGGTTGCTTTTCCAGTTCTGGTTTGGGACTGGATGCACTATGGATGTTTTAGTTGTTGGCATAGGATCCGGTTCCACCACCTCTGTTTGGGTCTCTGGTAACACAGATGGGGCCCTGGTGGATGGCTCAGGAACAGGGATGGGAGTGGAAGCTTGCTTGGCCTGGCTGCGGGTGACCACTCCCCCCCTCTTGGCCAGCTTCACATTGTTGGACAAGTCTTGCCCCACTAGCATGGGGATGGGATAATTGTCTTAGACAGCAAAAGTCCACCTTCCTGACCAGCCCTTGTACTGGACAGGCAATTCAGATGTAGGTAAAGTTACAGCTTTTGACATGAAGGGACAAATTATTACTTGGGCCTCTGGGTTGATGAAATTGGGGTCCACTAAGGATTGGTGGATAACTGACACCTGTGCCCCGGTGTCTCTCCACGCGATAACCTTCTTTCCGACCACTCTCAAGGTCTTCCTTTGCTCCAGGGGTATTTGAGAGATATCTGGGCCTGGGGATCCTTGGTGTGATGGCAGTGTAATGGACTGTACTCGATTGGGGTTTTGGGGCAGTTGTCCTTTATATGTCCCAGTTCATTACATTTAAAACATCGCCCAGCTGACGGGTCACTGGGCCGAGGTGGGTTGCTGGAGACTGGTGAGGTGGGACTATAGGTAGTCTGGGGCTTTCCTTGGGTTGTAGCTGGGGTCTTGGGTGGCCCCCACTGGTAGGGTTTATTGTCAGCTTGCCCTTTGTTAGTATCTTTTTTTTTCTGTCACTTCCACCCATCTGGCTTCAATCTTCCCTGCCTCGGTTATAGTTTGGGGTTTCCCATCTAGGATGTACCTTTTTATTTGCTCAGGAACACCCTATAAGAACTGTTCCATTTTTATCAGGAGGGACAGCTCTTCAAAATTTTGAACCTTTGTTCCTGATATCCATGCATTCCAATTTTTGTCAATGTAGTAGGCGTGCCTAGGGAATGACCCATCTGGTTTCCA
Source organism: Mauremys reevesii (assembly GCF_016161935.1). NCBI lineage: Eukaryota > Metazoa > Chordata > Testudines > Geoemydidae > Mauremys > Mauremys reevesii. Next base: position 9,794,331 of record NC_052637.1, on the reverse strand, counting down.
CCTTAGGGCTCTGAACTGCTGACGGGCATGCTTAGGTGTTAGCCCCATTCTGATTCTGGCCTTTGTTTGAAACAGTTTATAATCGTTCATGCTGTTCTTAGGCGTTTCAGCTGCCACCTCTGCTAAGGGTCCACTGAGCTGTGGCCTCAGCTTTATCATGTACTGGTCTTCAGGGATGCTGTACCCATGGCAGGTCCTTTCAAAACATTTTAAGAAGGCCTCAGTGTCATCACCTGCCTTGTAGGTGGGAAATTTCCTGGGATGGGAAACAGTACCTGGAGAAGGGTTGTTAGGGTTGGCTGGAACATCTGGCTTAGTCTTTGCTAGTTCCAGAGCCTGCTTCTGGATTTCCAGCTCTTTTTTTCCATTTCTATTTCTTTTTGTCTCAGTTACAGTTCTTTTTGTTGCTTTTCCACTTCCCTTTTGTGGGCAGCTTCTTCCCTGGCCATTTCTGCATTAATTAGTTCTATCCGTCTCCTATGTTCTTTGTCTTTCTCTGCTGCTTCCAGCTTAGCCAGATCTAGTTGAGAGGCTCTCCTGGTGCTCATGTTTTCTGCTTTCTGGTGCTGGCCACACCCCCCTGCAGTCAGTGAACTGAGATGCCTCAGCTCAGGCTGCTTTGTTTACAGTTTCCTAATCTTTCTATTCCTGACTGAATTAAAACAAAACAAAACTTTTCATTTGCAAATGTCTCTTGCTGGTGTTTGCTCCCTGACAAGGAACCAGAAAAACTGGTTTTAACCTGTCTCTTGCAAAAAGCTAATGCTCTCTCAGTGGGAATCCTTTCTAACAAGCCTTTATCTCTGCCCTCAGGCTGTTTTTCCAAGCAGACAAAAAGGAAAAAAAACCTCCCTTGCTTTGGTTTTAAAAACAATCCCCCCCCCAGCCTGCTTTCCTGCCCTAGAAGGAGAGAACAGCTCGCACTGGCTTTTGGTATTAAAACATCCCAACCGCTGCCTACCATGTCATAGGTTTATTCCCCACTTTGAACTTTAGCGTCCAAAAGTTGGGGACCTGCATGGATCCTTTTAAGCTTAAATCCTAGCTTAGATCTGGTACTTGCTGCCACCAGCCAAAAATTATAGTGTTTTGGCACACTCCCTGTCCCCCCAAACCTTTCCCTGGGGAATAGAGATCCAAAGTTCTTGGATCTTAACACAAAGGGAAATAAACCATTCCCCCCACCTTTCTTCCTCCCTTAGTTGTTGGGAGAGATTACCTTGATTCAAACTCCTTGAATTTAAAACAAAGAGGGATTCGCCTCCCCCCTCCTCCTTTCTTTCCCCCCACCTATCCTGGTGAGTCAAACTAATCCTCTGAGGTCTCAAACAAGGGAAAAAGAATCAATCAGGTTCTTAAAAAGAAAAGCTTTGAATGAAAGAAAGAAAAGTAAAAACTATCTCTGTAAAATCAGGATGGAAATGTTTACAGGGTATACAACTTATAAAAACTAGAGGGACTCCACCCCCCCTCTCTAGTATAAGCACAAGTAACAGCAAACAAAAATAAAATATTTCTCCAGCAAAACACACATTTGCAAATACAGAAATAAATCAAAAAGACTAATCCGCCTTTCTAATACTCACTATACTGAATAGAAGAGAATACTTCAGGAAGCTTGGAGAGCCTGGATATACGTCTGGCCCCTCTTAGATCCAAAGAGAGAACACCCCCCAAAACAAAGAACACAAACAAAGACTTCCCTCCACCGAGGTTTAAAAGTATCTTGTCCCCTGATTGGTCCTCTGGTCAGGTGTCCATCAGGTTTACTGAGCTTGTTAACCCTTTAAAGGTAAAAGAGTCATTAACCCTTAACTATCTGTTTATGAAAGAGGCAAAAACTGCGGGCACACAGGACTGTACTCCAGATGTCTGTCATCAATTCCTAGCCCTGCCACTGACCTGCTGTGTTACCTTGGGAAAGTCCTTCCCTGGGGCTGTCTTTTACCTCCCACCCTTTGCCTCTCCCTGGGGCAGAGACTGTGTCTTACCTAATATAATGGGCCTCTCATATCAGGTTCAACTATCAGACAATTAAATATTTAATTAATTGATTATTAAAAAGCTATGGTCCAAGATGTCCTGAGATCCAATTCCAACTATTCCTCTGACTCTGTTCAGTCCCTTCACCGCTCCATTCCTCAGTTGTCATCCCTACAATGGGCATAAGAGTTACAACTTGGAGTAGCTGTAATAGTTGGAATAGTTACAACATCTACCAATAGTTACAATATCTGCCATCTGACTAATCTAATTGCCTTCTATGATGAGATAACCGGCTCTGTGGATGAGGGGAAAGCAGTGAATGTGCTATTTCTGGACTTTAGCAAAGCTTTTGATACAGTCTCCCACAGTATTCTTGCCAGCAAGTTAAAGAAGTCTGGGCTGGATGAATGGACGGTAAGGTGGAGAGAAAACTGGCTAGATGGTCGGACTCAACGGGTAGTGATCAATGGTTCCATGTCTAGTTGGCAGCCGGTATCAAGTGGAGTGCCCCAAGGGTCGGTGCTGGGGCCGGTTTTGTTCAATATCTTCATTAAGGATCTGGAGGATGGTGTGGACTGCACCCTTAGCAAGTTTGCAGATGACACTAAACTGGGAGGAGTGGTTGATACGCTGGAGGGTAGGGATAGGATACAGAGGGACCTAGACAAATTAGAGGATTGGGTCAAAAGAAATATGATGAGGTTCAACAAGGACAAGTGCAGAGTCCTGCACTTAGGACGGAAGAATCCCATGCACTGCTACAGACTAGGGACCGAGTGGCTGGGCAGCAGTTCTGCAGAAAAGGACCTAGGGGTTACAGTGGACGAAGAGCTGAATATGAGTCAACAGTGTGCCCTTGTTGCCAAGAAGGCTAATGGCATTTTGTATTGTATAAGTAGGGGCATTTCCGGCAGATCGACGGATGTGATTGTTCTCCTCTACTCAGCACTGGTGAGGCCTGATTTGGAGTACTGTGTCCAGTTTTGGGCCCCACACTACAAGAAGGATGTGGATAAATTAGAGAGAATCCAGCGGAGGGCAACAAAAATGATTAGGGGGCTGGAGCACATGACTTATGAGGAGAGGCTGAGGGAACTGGGATTGTTTAGTCTGCAGAAGAGAAGAATGAGGGAGGATTTGATAGCTGCTTTCAACTACCTGAAAGGGGGTTCCAAAGAGGATGGATCTAGACTGTTCTCAGTGGTAGAAGATGACAGAACAAGGAGTAATGGTCTCAAGTTGCAGAGCGGGAGGTTTAGGTTGGACATTAGGAAAAACTTTTTCACTAGTAGGGTGGTGAAGCACTGGAATGGGTTACCTAGGGAGGTGGTGGAATCTCCTTCCTTAGAGGTTTTTAAGGTCAGACTTGACAAAGCCCTGGCTGGGATGATTTAGTTGGGTTTGGTCCTGCTTTGAGCAGGGGGTTGGACTAGATGACCTCCTGAAGTCCCTTCCAACCCTGAGATTCTATGATTTTATGATATATGCTATCATGTACCAGCAATGCCCCTCTGCCATGTACATTGGCGAAACCGGACAGTCTCTACATAAAAGAATAAATGGACCCCAATCGTACGTCAACAATTATAACACCCAGAGCGCAGGGTTGCATCTCTGATACTCTTGGTTACTAGCAATTGATGGATCTATACTCTATGAACTTATCATGTCTAGCTATCCATCCATCCCTATACATACCCTTCCATCTACTAATCGATCAATCAATCTGAGGCTTTTGTACTGCCACACATCACCATGGTATCAGAGCACTTTCCACATAAAAACAGTTACCATATCAAAGTTACACATGGGGTCTCCGGCTCTTCTCCTTTTCTCAGGGTGGAAAGTAAAAATTCTGCCCCTGCTGCAGCCCCAAGGCCAGAGGAGCTCTCTGCCCCCACTACTGACCCAGGGCAGGAAGAGCTGTCAGCCTTCACCTGGCCACAGGGCTCAAGGTGTCAACTGCTGCCCCCGGTGGCAGGGCTCTTTTGCTATAATGGACCCGTGGCTTTAACCAACAAATGGCTTGGCTCCCCAGGGGTTGGTTATAGCGAAGATGTACTGTATTTTGTTGGTTGGTTGATTTGTTTCTTTGTTCCAGATGTTTTTGGTGGGTGGAGATTTGGGAGGGCGAGGTATGTTTGATTTGAGGGGAGTATCCATTTGATGTCATCAAGTATTAGGTAATACCAGATCAGGCCCCGGACGGAGCATGCGCCTATTTTCCCCTGGTTCGTGGATCGCTATCAGACACAGGGGCCTCCCTGACTGGACTTAGGCATCTCTCTCTGAGCTATCACACACTCCTCCCCTTGGCATCTCCTATTGGCTAGCTCAGGCATCTCCCCTCCTAGCCTGCTAGATTTTATGACTCCCATTATTAAGTGTCTGTCTCTATATCTATTTTATAAGGAGCCCGGTGGCCTGACTCAGGCTGTGTGTGACCCTATTGTTGTCCCAGTGATTTTCTAGGTGCCTAAAAGTTAGGTGTTGCTGCACTGCGGGTCACCACACCTTTAGAAAAACCTACCTGGCACCTAAACATCTTTCACATCTGGGCCTTAAGTGATGAAGTGCAGATGTCTATACTGGGCAATGATACTCTGGTATGAAGCTGTGGGTTCATTGATTTATGATCTTCGAGATCCACCAGAGATCCTAGAATCACTAAAATGCTGGGCTGGGAGAGACTGAAATCCAAGGGGAATCAGGTGCCTGGATCTTTGAAAATCTCTTCTTAAATTGCTGGAAAAAAATAATCCTCTCCTTTGAAGAACATGCCCATATCTCTGCTGATTCCACGGCTGGTTCCAGCCCACCTGATAGAGAAAAGTGAACTCTGTCTTTTGTAGGTAGATTATAGAATCACAGAACCATATAAATGTGGGGCTGAAAAGGACCCCAAGGAGCTGAGGCAGGACCTAGTAAACATAGGCCAGTCCTGACAGGCGCTTGTCCAACCTCTTCTTCAAAAACATCCAGTGATGCGGATTCCAAACCCTCCCTTGGCAGCTTATTCCAGAGTTTAACTGTCCTTAGAGTTAGAAAACTTTTCCTAATCTCTAACCTAAATCTCCCTTGATGCAGATTCAGCCCATTACTTCTCATCCTATCTTCAGTGGACATGGAGGACAATTGATCACCATCCTCTTTATAACAGCCCATAACACATTTGAAGACTGTTATCATGTCCCCACTCAGACTTCTTTTCTCTTCCCAGTACAGCAACTGCCATTGAGAATATGGACAAAGAGCAGCAACATCCCTTGTGCCATTTGCTAAACCATATGATGGGACACGAATACAATAAGGCTCAGAACTTCAAATCTATCACATTCCCCAAGTAGCTTTGAAAATTCCCTTCAATGGGACTGGACATCCAATTCACCTTGGCAGCTTTTACCAAGGCCCCTGCTGGATTCTCCATCGCTTCATGTCTTCAGATCAAGACTGAATGCCCTTCTGGAACATGCGTTCATGAAAAATTAGTTATTGGGCTCAAGACATGGGTAATTCGCTTGTGATCTATAGGAGGTCAGAAGACTCAGACTGGGTGAGCTAATGGTCCCTTCTGGGCTTAAATGCTATGAATATTCTTCAAAAATGTCCATTGATGGGACCTAGGGTCCAGATCCTCTAGGGACTTTTAAAATTCTAGACTAAAGCCTGTTTTCCATCTCTTGTTGGTTTGGTCCTTAATTGAGAGCCCTTGAGAACTAAATCCTTCTTTTCACCTATAAAGCTAGTGCACTTCTCCAAGGCTGTGTGTCTGACACCTAACCTGGAGGTGTCACATCTAGGAAGAGGACAGGAGGTTGATCTAAGACCAGAGATGCAATTTTCTAAGAGTCCTGAGGAGTTAAACACAAGTTCCCAAGGACTACTTTAACTCCATTAGGCCCTACTCCAGAAGAGAGCCACAATGTTCACTGCTGGACAATATACCCGCCACCAGTGCCTCTGGGACAGAATGCAGGAGATCTGGTTTGTTGGAACATATTCCTGGTAGAAGAGGTATCTAAGAAGCTGCTCAGAAGCTCTTCAGGAGGGGTGAGCATGGTGGATCGAGGGAGCTGGCAATTCATTTGGTTATAAGCTGGCTTGTCCCCTGTCTGGTACTGAGAGAAAACCAGATGTGGTTTTGTCCAGTTTCATAAATGAGGGACACATGCAAGATCACACTGGCCACGTAGGCTGGTGCAGGGCCACAGCTTTCCCAGTAGTACCAGAATGTCTGGTGTGATGTTGCACCCCATTATGCTTTGTAGAAATATGCTGATGAGTGTAAATATGACATGACTGGAATATGTCTTACGCTAGATGTGCCAAATAACATATCTCTGCAAAGGTTATGATCTATTGGATATAGTCATCCTAATTACGTGCATTTTTCGTTTTTGTATTTGAAGTTATGAGTGTGGCTATGTACTTTTTTGATTTTAAGTAGCCTCAGTGAAGCAGTTTGTCACCTTCTTCAGAAAAGACTATTCTCAGTAAGAGTCCTATCAAGAAACACTTCAGTTAACAATGAACTCTGAGAGATGCCAATCCACATCTGAGCTTTCCTGGGAATGTGGCACCAGCTGGTAAAGTTTTGAGTCATGCATGGACATGTGACTTGCCCATGTGATTCCAAAACTCCATTTTGCAGCATGGATTTAAGCCGGATAAAGACCATGCATTTTTGGTCTCCAGGGTGCAGAGGAACTAGGAATAGGCATGTCTGAGATGATCCAGGAATAAACCTGCCCCTCCTCTCACTAAGGAGTCCCTCCCGTCTTAGGTCTCACTCCCGCTGCTGTTCTGCTGTAGCTTGGTAAGCAACATCAGCCTCTGATTAGTGCAGGAATAAGGTCCCCTGAAGTTCTCAGGCCACTTGCCTGTCTGTGAGGGTCACCATTTAATCAAGACTGGCACCCGGGGGACTCAACCAGAGACATCTACGGCCCAAAGTACGAGCTTCTACAGCTTGAGCTGAACAGCCAGGCTGCCTGACAACCACTGGAACAGCCTCCTATCCTCTAGGTGGGGAACAGAGGGGCCTCATAAAACGCACTTCCAATGGGTAAGACACTGCACAGCTGCAGAGGTCAAGGGCTCCATCTGAGCTGGAGTCACCTCCCTCAGCCAGGAGAACAAGGTGTCACAGACAGTTGTACTAATGCAATGCCATGGACTCTACTGGAGTTTATTCTCTGTGTGGCCCTTTCTCCTCTCCCCCCTCCCTGCACATCCATAAAGTCACAGAGTCACAGAGTTCAAGGCCAGAAGGGACGAGCAGATCATCCAGTCTGACCTGATCTATGACAACACCACCCGGCACCCACAGACCGAACCCAACCACTGAAATTAGACCAAAGTGTCACAGCCCTAGGGAGACTAAACGGTTCTTTGCCACTGGCAGACAAGAGAAAAGACCGAGGGGCACCAGTGCCCGAAACGCCCGCAATGGCAGGTAAATGATTGAGATACACCCAGAAAATCCTGGCAAGTGACAACCACCACACGCTGCAGAGGAAACCGACCCCCTCCCCTCAAGGTCCCTGCTAATCTGAATATGAGGGAAATTCCTTCCTGACCCCCACATGGTGATCAGTTAGACCCTGAGCATGTGGGCAAGAACCAGGCAGCCAAGCAACCGAGAGAGAGAGATAATGTCTCAGTGCCACCTCAGAGCCCTGGCACAGCCCAACCAATGTCCCATTTCCAGCTAGGGCCTCCCCGAATGCTTCAGAGATTAAAAAAAAACAACTCCCAGAATACACTGGGGGAGGAGGAATCCCTTCCTGACCCCTGCCAGTGGCCAGATGAAACCCCGAAGCACGAGCTTTTAGGGACATAAGACATACGCAGCAAGTGACCTTCAGGGTTGCTAAGCCCTGCCCTCCACGATCACAAGCAGACAAGTCATACAATCCCACTCAGACACGTATCCAGGTCGCTCTTAAAACTAATTCAGTCATTTGTCCTCCACAACTGCTATTGGGAGGCTGCTCCAGAAGCTCGCCCCAATGGTGGTTAGAAACCTCCCCATAATTTCTAGCCAGTCTTTCCATTTCTCACACACCCGAATATGCATGTGAGCCAGGCTAACACAGTCTGGCTCCTAGTCCCCCTCTAGTGGCTAGGCCACAAATGGTGGTTTATAAGACAATGGGCCCAGTCCCCAGCTGGTGGCAATGGATATACAGCTCCACTGGAGGCAGTAGCTCAGATTCACAGATGCTGCAAATTGATTTAGCGCCACCAAAGTCAATGGAACTACACTGATGTCCTGAGGATCTACCCCAAATGTCTTCTCACCTACCACAGTATTACACCAGTCTGACTCCTCTGGTTCCAAAGAAGCCACTCCTGATTTATACAGACAAGCAAGAAAACTCCCATCATTGTTTTCACTGGCCATGGAATGGGTGCAAGTGACCAAGCAGTATAACAGGTATTGTTTTGGAATGGAATGAAAGTCTGATTCCCTTTGTGCACACAATTTACACCCATTTAATTCCACAACTGGACCAGATTTTCTACTGGTGAAAATCACCCCAGCAGCAGTGATATCAGCAGAGTAAACCTGGATTTGTATTGGTACAACTGAGATCAGAATCAGAGCTGGTTGTGTGCAAGCTCTGTGGTCATGGAAATAACTGACATTAATGAGCAGATATTAAGTAAGCAAAGTTTTATTAGATAAAGACAGAAATGAATTCTTGGTGAATTACCTACACCCAGTCAGTCTCCTCAGAGCAGCTTTGATCTCCTTGTTCCTCATGGTGTAGATAAGTGGATTCATGACTGGTGGCAATACAGAATAAAGAACAGCAATCACAAGATCTAGAGCAGATGGGGAGTTGGAGCTGGGTTTCAGGTAGGCAAAGATGGCAGTGCAAACAAACAAGGAGACCACAGTTAGGTGAGGAAGGCAGGTGGATAGGGCTTTATGTCGGCCCTGTTCAGAGGGGATTCTCAACACTGATTTGAAGATCTGAACATACGACACAGTGATAAAAATAAAGCAGCCTAAGACTAAACACACACTAAAGACAAGAACCCCAACTTCACTAAGATATGAGTCGGAGCAGGCGAGCTTGAGTAGCTGGGGGATCTCACAGAAGAACTGATCCACCATGTTGCCTCCACAGAAGGTCAATGCAAATGTGTTCCCGGTGTGTAGCACAGAGTAGAGAATCCCACTGATCCAGGCACCAGCTGCCATTTGAACACAAGCTCTGCTGTTCATCATTGTCTCATAGTGCAGTGGTTGGCAGATGGCGACATATCGGTCATATGCCATGACGGTAAGAATGGCAAAATCCTCTCCCAGCAAGAAGAGGAGGAAAAAGACTTGGGCAACACATCCAGCATAGGAAATGTACTTGGTATTCATGAGGGAGTTGGCCATGGATTTGGGGACGGTGACAGAGATGGAGCCAAGGTCTACAATCGACAGATTCATCAGGAAGAAGTACATGGGGGTGTGAAGGTGATTGTCGAGGGCTACAACTATGATGACAAGAAGATTCCCCACCAGGGATGCCAGATAAATCACTAGAAACACCACAAAGTGCAAAATCTGCAGCTCCCGAACTTCAGAGAATCCCAGGAGAAGGAACTCAGTCATGGTGGTTCGGTTGGACATTTTCTTTCTCAGAACATGTCTCAGGATGTCTGTGGAGGGAAGGACAAGAGCAAGGGCCAGGATTAGATCAGTAAAATAACTCTCATTTTGTGATATCCATCTTAACTTCCTTGAATCCCTTAGCTTGTGAAGATTGGTGTAATATGGGAATGAGGATGGGGAAAACACTGGGGTGAGAGAAAGTAGAATCAGCTCAATGGATTGCGGTGGAGTTACTCCTAATTTACAGCAGGGTGACGGAGAGGAGAAATAGAAACAATTGCTTTCGAGGTATTTGTATAGCTCTGTCACCCAGAGGTGGGCAAACTCTGGATAACAGTGTTGCTATATTCAGTTTACTGAGGGAAATTGGGGGTCTGCCTGGCCAGATTCTGCTGTGAGGGGCATTGCTGCAAAAGTGGAGTAATTTCACTGCATGCCATGGAATTACTCCCACTTTATACTGTTCTAAACTGGAGTAGCATCTCACATGGAGGTGACCCATCCCAGTCATAAATACACGGTAAACTTGAGTTAGGAATACAGCCCAGGAGCTCTGGTGCCCCGTCCCCTGTTCTAGCCAGATTTCCACGCTCGCTGTGAGAGACAGACGTTCCAGTTCCCTCCTGCTTCTCTAACCACTCATCTAAACTCCCTCCCAGAGCTTGGAAGAGAACCCAGGAGTACTGACTCCCAGTTCACCCCCTGCACTAACCCAGTAAATCAACAGGCCAGGAGTTCTGGCTCTACCCACTGGACTCAACTTGCTCCCATAACTGGGAACACAAGTGACGTGTCATGACTCCCAGCCCCCTCCTCTAACGACTACATCAGCCTCTGTCCCAGTGACTCTCCAGTGCCATTAGCAATGACTGCCGAGAGTGACAATGGAGAGTCATTGGGCTAACGAATGCTAGTGAGAATGATTCTCCAGCATGGTACTTGGGGCACTCACCTGGTGTCTGGAAGAGTTCAAGTCCCTGCTCCAGTGACTATTTTATTATTCATACAATGGAGCAGCTTCAACAGGAGAGACTGAGACAGTCTCATTTCAGAACAGCCCATAGCCTAAAGGCTCAGACACCCTCCTGTACAGGGGCGGCTCTAGGCACCAGCAAAACAAGCTGGTGCCTAGGGCGGCAAAATCTAGGGGGCGGGAAATGGCTGGGGCCCCAGCTCATCCTGCCGCTGGGAGCGCAGGGGGCGGGGTGGCAGGCTGGGCCGGCAGACCTGCCGCAGTCATGCCTGCGGGAGGGCCCTCGGAGCCCCCGGACGACTCCACCGGCCGCAGGCCTGACTGTGGAGCTCGGCTGGACCTCAGGTCCAGCCGAGCCACGAGGGACCAGCGGTCCCTCTGCAGTCATGCCCGCGGAGATCCGCTGCTCCCGCGGCCCGGGCACCTCATGACTGCTTAGAGCCGCCCCTGCTCCTGTAAAGTGGGGATTCAAACCCCTTCTCATCATCAGTCAGAGGGAGGGATTGAACATAAAGTTTGTCACAAGCCTGCAGAGTGTCCTAACTACTTAGCTTCACTTTATGAGGGGTGCCTGCTCCTGAGTCCTAATGAGAGAGAAATAGAACACCCCCCTCCCCCGTTCTGGTTCCTCCTCTCTACAAACTGGACTGAACTTCCGCCCAGACCCACACATAAAACTCAGGAGGCCTGGCTCTCTGTCCCTGCTACTCTTATCCACTAGACCCCAATCTCTTTCTAGAGTTGGGGATAGAACCCAAGAGTCCAGGCTCCTAGTCACCACTACGCTAACCCCCTTGACTCAACTGCCCTTGCAGCAATTTAACAGACAGAAGTAACAGCAAACTGAGAACTAGACACAAATTGATGATAGATAGATTCATAGATAGATAGATAGATAGAACAACAAACTAAGAGAGAGAAACAAATAAGAAAAGAACAGATACAGGGAATAAGAGAGAAACTCAGAACTAACAAACACTAACAGATAGACAGAGAGGTAAAAACAAACTAATTGTGAGAGAAAAGTACAAACAGAGAGACAGACAGCAGTAACAACAAACTAATGTATACAGAGAGAAAAGTATCAATGAGCTGATAGTGTTTGTCTCAATTTTTGAACTACTTTAATGTAAATCCTCAATCCATTCTAAAAAAAAAATCTGTCAATTTTATCAATTTCCCCACTCCCAATAGCAGGAAACTGAGGCACAGATATTCTGCCCTCTCTTTCCTAAGATAAATTCTTTGGACTGACTCAGTTTCCCATGCCAAAATTGAACTAAGAGTAATCACTTACAATTTCATCCTTAAAGTGCCACTGTGTAACTACAAATATATTTAATTGCAAGAGCAAACTTATGGTGCCGGTCAATGTAGAATCTTCCCAGACTGAGATGTCTTTTCTCCTCCAGCTACACATATCCATCTCTCTCTAGCCCCATACACACTGCTCTAGCCACCAATCTCTCTATCTAATGCTCTTATCACTGTACTGTGAGAGGCCGTTCCCCCACCGCACTGAGGCTGAGCTTCTGGAAATACACTGACATCTGTGCTGTCTGCAGATGAGCTGTGTGTCAAAAGGGCTGGTGCTGCAGAAAGGTGATTTATCCATGTCTGTTTTCTAAGGGCTTGGGGGACTCACTCACTGGAGCCCTCAACAGCCCAGAGGCAACTTTTAATTTCTCTTGCCCTCTATTTCCCTAAACAGATTCCAGAAACTAAAATAATCAGAATTACAATGAGGCAGCAGAGTCTAGACGAAGGATTGTGAGGCAAACACTGCGGGCACACAGGACTGTACTCCAGATGTCTGTCATCAATTCCTAGCCCTGCAGCTGACCTACTGTGATACCTTGAGAAAGTCATTCCCTGGGGCTGTCTTTTCCTTCCCACCCTTTGCCTGTCCCTGGGACGGAGACTGTGTCTTACCTAATATAATGGGCCTCTCATATCAGGTTCAACCATCAGATAATTAATTATTAAAAAGCTAAGGTCCAAGGTATCCTGAGATCTGATTCCAACTATTCCTCTGAGTTTGTTCAGTCCCTTCACTCTTCCATTCCTCAGTTGTCATCCCTACAATGGGGATAAGAGTTACAACTTGGAGTAGTTGGAATAGTTACAACATCTACCAATGTGATATATGTCATCATGTGCCAGCAATGTCCCTCTGCCATTTACATTGGCCAAACCGGACAGTCTCTATGGAAAAGAATAAATGGACCCCAATCAGACATCAAGAATTATAACATTCAAAAACCAGTCAGAGAACACTTCAGTCTCCCTGGTCACTCGATTACAGCCCTAAAAGTAGCAATATTACAACAACAACAAAAAAAACCCTTCAAAAACAGACTCCAACGAGAGACTGCTGAATTGGAATTAATTTGCAAAATGGATACCATTAAATTAGTCTTGAATAAAGACTGCGAGTGGATGAGTCATTACACAAAGTAAAACTATTTCCCCATGTTTATTCCTCCCCTACCCCCCCATTCCTCTCAACTTCTTGTCAACTGCTGCAAATGGACTATTACATAGTCAGCAAAATAGACAGAGGACAGATAGATACTTAGATATTTGGTTACCTCTTATTCAGTGCTCAAAGTATATTCACCGGCAAAATAAAATAAAATAAAATAAAATCCCAGCACACCTGTCCAATTGCTTTGCATATGAACATTTGGTAGACATACCTGGTCTGTTAATATGTGAATAGAGAAATGTCACTCACTTTAATAAAATCACCAGAAAGGACACAGGAGTTGTAATGATCCTCACTCTGCACTATGGTAAAACCCTGTTAAATACAAAGATCTGGTGACTATATTCCTGTCTGATGTCTCTTTATACCAAAGTTTGCTCTTGTAATGATTGTTTTGTTTCTGATATTTACACGGCAAGGATTTGTAAACTTGTTAAAACATCCTAAATAAACAGTTTAAAAAAATGGGCATGTTGATCAAGCCACCAGAGAAAAGTTCAGCTCCCAGTTTAGACTGATATAAATTTGGAGTAAATCCACTGACACTAAAGTAGATCAATAAAAATAATCAGGATTTATATCAGTGTGAGAGAAGAATTATGTCCTTTCCTAAAAGGGACCACAGAAATTTGCGCTGGTCAGAGGTTAAAAAAAGTGCCATTGTCAGTTGAAGTGTAAAACAATTGCCCTTTTGGGAATGAAATATTTTGATTTTCCAGTACAAAAAAACTTTTCATTTATTTTTTCCCCTTAATTTTACTTTGAAACATGGTCAACATTGAAAGAAAATATTTAGATTTTGTCAAAATGTAACCTGAAAAAAAATTGTTTTTGACTTTTTGCTTCACCTGAAATTTGGAAAAATACCATTTTCAGTTTGACCCACAATTATTTTTTTTCTGATTTTTCAAAATTGTCAGTGAAATGAAAAATCTATTATTCGCCCAGCTTTACTGGATTTTCCTCCCGCATATCATGGGGAATTGGATGTGTTAGATTACGAGCAATAAGGAAGGGGGAAGGTAACTTTTATTGTGTTTAATAGTTGCCATTTAAACACACAGGCAAACACTCACACAAGCATTCATGCGGTATCTTCCATAGACTGATGTACACACACACACCATGATGCTCACTCACATGTCACACAACCAGGCACACATACACGATCCAACATGCAAACACTCACTCTAACACAACAGCATAAATGCACCAAACACACTCTTTCCCCCAGCACAGAAACAATCACAGACACACGCTCACTGGCTCTCACACACAAACACAACACCCTTATGTCCCAGTTTAGATGGTGTACTGTGTATAGTGATGTTACAAAACAAGGAACCAGATCTGAGTTTGGCTTCAGTTCCCACAAATTCTCTGGGCTGAGAATTGGCAATGCACAGAGTGTGTGTCGGGGGTGGGGTGGGGGTGTCTACAAACCCCTCGCACAACGAGCTCCCCAGCACTGAAATGGAAACATGGGAACCCCTTGGAAATCTGCTGGCTTTTTGGTGCCGAGGTACTTGCATGATCTATCTCTTTATTCCCGTACATAATCTGTTGCCCCACTGTCCGTGACATTTGAGGAATGTTTAGGGCTGCTGTCATTTCTCCTACATGAGAATTGTTATTTATATTGCCCTCAGAACACAACCAATATTATTATTACCTATCTTTGGTGGAAACTGGCAGCTCTGCAAAATCTGCACAGGGACTGCCTTCTCCTAGAGTGACGCCAAAGCAGTGTGGTGGCTTATTTTTCTTACCTCCTTTGAGATGCTTTGGGGTCAGATGCCTGTTGTGTATTGGCTCCAGGTCCATATTTCTGGGTAGCATTTTTGCCATTCTCCAAGATACATGAGAGAAGACAATTGGGTTTGGAATATATTCATCTGTTGTATTGATCTATAGTTATAAATTGCTGAACAAGTCTATTTAGGAGCCAAATTTTGAGTTACTCATACGTGTTTAATCAAGCAAGACTGGTTGAGCCAAACGGGGATCTCAATAACACCAAAGTAAAGCTGAAGTGATTGGAGTTATTTCGACTTCATCCCCGAGATCAGAATTTCCTCCATCGTGAGTTTTGCCTGAGTAAAGATAGAGTGAAAACTGTCCACCCCATCATACCAGTTTTGCAGTGGTGTAACCCCACTGAAATCAGTGGAGTTATGGTGGCATTAAACTGGTATAATGGAGAGAACAATATAGATCAAGGACTTCAAGATTAAAAAAAAACACACACACACGTTACTATTCCTTATTCACGTGCAACATTTGAATGAGAATTATGCACAATGCAGACAATAGCTTTAATCTTTTAGGAAAACTAAACTATTAGTGCATTGTTATGCTCTTTTGTTGCCTATGCAATGCTCTTTCCATTGCTACCTCTATAAGTAGTCTTGGAAGAATCAGTTTTTTATTAGTAAATATTGGCAAATGTTGATTTTACCATACACACACAAACCAGCGAACAAATATTTCCTTCAACAATCAACATTTCCAGCGAGACAAAGTAAGAAAAATGCTGCTTGAGAACTTATGAATGTTTGATTTAAGGATATTGACTTTGTATATTTTGACATCATGTTGAAATGTTGTGCTTTCATAGTTCTGAAGTTTAAACTTTTTGAATCTCTACATGTACTATCATTAAATAACTATTGTCTGACCCCCTTCATAATTTCCTGTAACTGTGAAAATTTAAACTGATAAAAATAAAAAAAATGCTTAATGATAAACATCAATATTTTCATTATATATATATATATATATATATATATATATATATATATATATATATATATATATATATATATATATATAACAATTAAATACTGCCAAGCCTATGTATAAGATACTAATGTCTATGGTCAGGAGTCTTATTTGCATTTTATTTTGAAAAGTAGCATCTAAAGGTTTTTTGTTTTTGTTTTTATTTAAAGGAATAAATGTCAGCCCTAGTTCAGCCCTCTTCTACTGGGGACAAAACTTCTTCGAATCTCCAGCCTAAATTTACTCATGGCCAGCTTATCCGCATTAGTTCCTGTGCCAGCATTTTCCTTTAGCATCAATAACTCTTCTCTCTCCCTGGGGTTTATGCCCCTGATCTATTTATAGAAAGTGACCACATCCCCTCTCAGACGGTGTTTTGCTCGGCTAAACACGCTGTCATAAACACATAGTTAAGGGTTAAGGTCTCTTTTACCTGTAAGGGTAACAAGCTCAGTGAACCTGGCAAACACCTGACCAGAGGACCAATCAGGGGACAAGATACTTTCAAACCTCGGTAGAGGGAAGCCTTTGTTTGGGTTCTTTGTTTGGGGGGTTGTTCTCTCTTTGGATCTAAGAGGGGCCAGACGTATATCCAGGCTCTCCAAGTTTCCTGAAGTATTCTCTTCTATTCAGTATAGTGAGTATTAGAAAGACGGATTAGTCTTTTTGATTGATTTCTGTATTTGCAAATGTGTGTTTGCTGGAACCATATTTTATTTTTTTTGTTTGCTGTAACTTATACTTAAGCTAGGGGGGAGGGAGTCCCTTTTGTTTTTATAAGCTGTACCCTGTAAACTTCCATCCTAATTTTACAGAGATAGTTTTTTACTTTTTCTCTCTTTAATTAAAAGTTTTTCTTTTTAAGAACCTGTTTGATTTTTTCCCTTGTTAGAAACCTCAGGGGATTAGTTTGACTCACCAGGGACAGGTGGAGGGAGGTGAATCCCTCTTTGTTTAGATTCAAGGAGTTGAATCAAGGTAATCTCTCCCAATGACTAGGGGTGGGGGAAGAAAGTTAGGGGAATGGTTTATTTCCCTTTGTGTTAAGATCCAAGGAATTTGGATCTGGGTTCCCCCTGGGAAAGTTTTGGGGGAACAGGGAGTGTGCCAAAACAAAATAATTTTTGGCTGGTGGCAGCAAGTATCAGATCTAAGCTAGGATTTAAGCTTAGAAGGATCCATGCAGGTCCCCATCTTTTGGAAGCTAAAGTTCAAAGTGGGGAATAAACCTATGACACACGCCAAATTATTTTAGAATATATTAGAGAAAGAAAATCAGGATAATTTCCTCTGTCACTCTAATCCTGAGCAGTGCCCTTCTCCTGCCCTCCACAGGCAGGACATGATGTGCTGAGGAAGAAAATGTCCAAATGAACCACTGTGACTGAGTTCCTTCTCCTGGGATTCTCTGAGGTTCGGGAGTTGCAGATTTTACACTTTGTGGTATTTCTAGGGCTTTGCCTGATAGCCCTGAAAGGGAATCTCCCTTTTATCATCCTTGTAGTGCTTGACCACCACATTCACACCCCCAGGTACTTCTTCCTGATGAATCTGTCCATCTTGGACCTTGGCTCCATCTCCCTCACTGTCAGGGCTAGTGTAACCATTTGGTAAACTAGGCAGATGCCTAAGGTGCCAAGATTTGAGGGCGCCAAAAAGCAGTGTTCAAAATGTCGGATGCTCACCCGATACTGCGGCTTTGATCAGCTCCGGCCGGGAAGTGATGTCATTCCTCCTCTGGCAGCTGGGGTCGCTGCGCTGCTCCCTGCTGCTCTGGCTCTGCCCCAGAGCCCCCACCCCTGCTCAGCCCTGCCCCCACTCCCCTGAGCTCTACAGCAGGGCTGGACCTACACGCACAGAGACCCGGCCCCAGCCACGCCGCCGGGGAGTGCCGGGGGGTGGTTGCCCCCTTTCCTCAAAGCCATCCCCACCCCCCCACAGAGGCCTGCCCACCCCCCACCCAAAGAAGCCTGCGTAGGGCCCCAGAATATCTAGGTGTAAGCGGGGGAATGGTCCCGCGATTGTGGGGAACTTTCCTGGCTTCTGCACCACCCCGGTGAAGTGGGCTAACAAAAGGATCAGAGTCCTTGCTCCCACTTCCTTTACCCAGAGGCCTCCCTGCCCTTGAGGACTCCCCTTCCACTCTTCTGTCTGGCAGAGTCCTTGTAACCCCAACAAGCTTGGGCCCAGTATTCCTGGGGTGGGGGCTCAACCCCCAATCCTGCTGTGGTCACCCAGAACAGGGGCTAGGGTGTCCCCACTCCAAGATACTCTCTTTGAACTGTGCACCTCCCTGACCCACTGATCACATCATACAGTTTAAAGCAAATACAAGTTATTTAATTAACAATTAATTTTTAAAAAGAATAAGGAAAAATGGGAAAGGTTAAAGGAAAACACATTACGCTGCTCTGTGGCAGAGAACATCACAAACAGTGTCTCTGGACATCAGGGCACTTCACAGTCTGTTCCTTGTAGGTTCCAGGCCACCTCCTCAGGCCCTGGCAGTGCTGCAGGGATGCTGCGGGTTGGACACTTGCTCTTGTGGTGGCCACAGGCTCTCAGGCTCTGGGTGGCAGGACCCTTCTTCCCAGCATCACCCCCGCCCTGTCAGGGTTACGAACCCCCTCAAAGTCTGGCCTGCAGAGCCTCTTGGCTGAGACATCTCCCTGTGTTGGGCCCACTGCCCAGGGTCCCCCCCTCTCTCCTCAGCTGCTCACCGCACCCAGATCCGGACTGCTCCAGCCCCAGCTCCACACTGCCTCAGTGCTGCTGCTGCTGCTCTGCCTTCACCTCCCCTGGGCTGCTTGTCTGGCCCCTCTGGCTCTGGTTGCTGCAGCTCTGCTCTGAGGACAGGTCTGCTCTCTCTGGGCTGTGCTCTGGCTTTTTGGGCTGCAGCTCTGCTCCCAGCAGCTTAGCTTGGGCCCCTGCTCTCTCCTTAGCTCGGCCCCACTCCATCTCACTCAGACAATTCCAGCTCTCATGGAGGATGGGACCCCCATGGCCTCCTGACTCCTTGATTAGCCTGCCCACCCTGTCAATCAGGCGGATCTGGAGCATTGGCCTCTCCACATTGTTCCTGGAGACTGTCAGTCTCAGGTTCCTGATTTCCCATCGACCACTTTTAGTGCTGGGAGCTAGCAACCAAACACCCCCACTGAATGTTAGTAAGGGCGCAACAGTCCCCTTACATAGGGACGGCCCTGGTACCCGCCACCCTGCCTGCAGCCAGCCCCACTGCACCCCCTGCCCTGCATCCAGCCAGCCCCACACCCCCTGTCTCCAGCCAGCCCCTGCTGCACACCCCCTGCCTGAAGCAAGCCAGCTGCACACCCTGTCAGGTTATTCATTTATTTTCATTAAATATGTAGACTAAATAATGAAATTAATAAATTTTCAAGCCAAAGGTGTATTAATTCTAATGAACAATGCCATATTATGCAGTACTAATTTTTTAAAGTTTATAATCAATGCTCTGGGGGGAAGTTTCGCCTAGGGCACAAAGTATCCTTGCAGTGACCCTAGAGTCACAATGTTCACTGTTGGACAATATACCCACCACCAGTGCCTCTGGGACAAAATGGGACAAAATGCAGGAGATTCAGTTTGTTGGAACATATTTCTGGTAGAGGAGATATCTAGGAAGCCGTGCAGAAGCTGCTCGGGAGGGATGAGCGTGGTGGATTGAGGTAGATGGCCATTCATATGGTTTTAAATTGGATAATCCCCTTTTGTGTGGCTTGTCCCCTGTCTGATACTGAGATAAAACCAGATGTGGTTTTGTCCAGTATCACGGACTAGGGAGGCATGCAAAGTCACATTGGTGGATGGGGCCACAGCTTTCCCAAAAGTACCAGAATGTCTGGTATTCTGGGAATGCGACAGTGGCCAAAGTAGTTGAGGGCAGAGTTGGGCAACATTTTTCAAAGCCATTGGCAGATTGTTTAACTCAGCTAAAAACATAGCAGCACCTGTCACAAACAGGTTGAGGAAACCATTTCCCAATGACAAGTTACTTTGACCAGCTCTATCAACCTGAGCTGAAAGCAACACACACACCCCTGCCCATGCCATGCATCTTCCATCTCCAGGGTTCAGAGGGACTAGGAATGGGCATGTCTGAGATGTTCGGGAAATAAACCTGCCCCTTCTCTCAAAAGGGAGTCCCTCCACTCTCAGATCTCACTCCACTGCTGTTCTGCAGTAGCTTAGTAGACAACATCAGCCTCTGATTAGTGTAGGAATAGGTCCCCTTAAGTTCTCAGGCCACTTGCACGTATGTGAGGGTCACCCTCTAATCTAGGCTGGCACCCTGGGGGTTCAACCAGAGACATCTAGGGCCCAAAGTACAATCTTCTACAGCTTGAGCTGAATAGCCAGGCTGCGTGACAGCCAATGGAACAGCCTCCTATCCTCTAGGTGAGGCACAGAGGGGCCTCATAAAACACACTGCCCATGGCTGGGGTTTATACAGTGACACTGCACAACTATACGGGTCAAGGGCTCCATCTGAGCTGGAATCACCTCCCTCAGCCAGGAGGACAGTGCCTCACAGACACTTGTACTAATGCAAAGCTATGGCCTCTACTCGTTTGTATTCTCTGTGTGGCCCCTTCTCCTCTCCCCTGTCCCTGCACATCCATAAACTCACAGAGTCATAGAGTTCAAGGCCAGAAGGGACGACCAAATCATCCAGTCTGACCTGCTGTACTCCAACACCATCCGGCACCCGCACATCAAACACAACAACTGAAATTAGACCAAAGTTTCGCAGCCCTCAGGAAACTAGACAGTTCTGTGCCACCGGCAGAGAATAGGAGAGACTGAGGTGCACCAGTGCCCGAGGCCCCCACAATGGCAGGGAAATGATTGAGATACACGCAGAAAATCATGGCAAGTTATCCGCACCACATGTTGGAGAGGAAAGCGAACGCCCCCAAGTTCCCTGCCAATCTGAGTTGGGGGAAAATTCCTTCCTGTCCACCACATGATGATCAGTTAGACCCTGAGCATGTGGGCAAGATCCAGCCAGCCAAACACCCAAGGGAGAGAGATAATGGCTCAGTGCCACCTCAGAGCCCTGGCACATCCCACCCATTGTTCCGTCTCTAGCTAGGGCTGCCCCAATGCTTCAGAGATTAAAAAAAAATACCTCCCAGAATACACTGCGGGGGCTGGTGAAATCCCTTCCTGATCCCTGCCAGTGGCCAGATGAAACCCTGAAGCATGAATTTTAGAAACATAAAACATACGCTGCAAGTGAGACCCAGGGGTGCTGAGCCCTGCCCTCCACCATCACAAGCAGCCCAATCATACAATCCCACTCAGACATGTGTCCAGCTGTCTCTTAAAATGAATTCGGTCACTTCCCCCAGCCCCACCCAACTTATATTTGGAGGCTGCTCCAGAACCTTGCCCCACTGGTGGTTAGAACCTCCCTGTAATTTTTAACCAGTCTCTCCATCACTCATATGCTCAATGTACATCTAAGCCCCGCTGACACGGTCTGGCTTCTTGTCCCCCTTTAATGGTTAGGCCATGAATGGTGGTTTATAAGACAGTGGGCCCAGTCCTCAGCTTGTGGCAATGGATTTGCAGCTCCATTGGAAGCAGTAGCTCAGATCCACAGATGCTGCAAATTGCTTTAGGGCCACCAAAGTCAATGGAACTACCCCAAGTGTCTTCTCACCTACCCCAGTGTTACACCAATCTGACTCCTCTGGTTCCAGTGAAGCCACTCGTGATTTATTCACACAAGCAAGACAGCTCCCATCCTTATTTTCACTGGCCATGGAAGGGGTGTTAGTGGCCAAGCAGTGTAACGGGTATTGTTTTCACACAGAATGAAAGTCTGATTCCTTTTGCGCACACAATTTACACCCATTTAATTTCACAACTGGACCAGATTTTCTAGTGGTGAAAATCACCCAAGCAGCATGATATCAGCAGAGTTAAACTGGATTTGCATTGGTGCAACTGAGATCAGAATCAGAGCTGGTTGTATGCAAACTGGGTGGTCATGGAAATCAAGGACATTAATGAGTACATACTAAGTAAGCAAACTCTTATTAGATAAAGACAGAAATGAATTCTTGGTGAATTACCTACACCCAGTCAGTCTCCTCAGGGCAGCTTTGATCTCCTTGTTCCTCATGCTATAGATAATTGGATTCATGATTGGTGGCAATACAGAATAGAGAACAGCCATCACAAGATCCAGAGCAGATGGGGAGCTGGAGGTGGGTTTCAGGTAGGCAAAGCTAGAAATGCAATCAAACAAGGAGACCACAATGAGGTGAGGGAGGGAGGTGGAGAAGGCTTTATGCCGGCCTTGCTCAGAGGGGATCCTCAACACTGATTTGAAGATCTGAACATACGACACAGTGATAAAAATAAAGCAGCCTAAGAATAAACATATACCAAAAGCAATAATCCTAACTTCAGTCAAATATGAGTCAGAGCAGGTGAGCTTCAGTAGCTGGGGGATTTCACAGAAGAACTGATCCACCATGTTGCCTCCACAGAAGGTCAATGCAAACGTGTTCCCAGTGTGTAGTACAGAGTAGAGAATTCCACCAATCCAGGCACCAGCTGCCATTTGGACACAAGCTCTGCAGTTCATTATTTTCTCATAGTGCAGTGGTTGGCAGATGGCGACATATCGGTCATACGCCATGATGGTAAGAAGGGAAAAATCCGCTCCCAACAAGAAGATAAGGAAAAAGACTTGGGCAACACATCCAGCATAGGAAATGGACGTGGTGTTGATGAGGGAGTTGGCCATGGATTTGGGGACAATGAAAGAGATGGAGCCAAGGTCTAAGACGGACAGATTCATCAAGAAGAAGTACATGGGGGTGTGAAGGTGGTGGTCGAAGACTATAACTATGAAGATAAGAAGATTCCCCATTAGGGCTGCCAGGTAAATCACTAGAAACACCACAAAGTGCAATATCTGCAGCTCCCAAACTTCAGAGAATCCCAGGAGAAGGAACTCGGTCAAGATGGTTCGGTTGGACATTTTCTTTCTCAGGACATTGTGTGATGTCTGTGGAGGGAGGGGAAAGAGAAAGGGCCAGGATTAGATCAATAAATTAACTCTCCTTTTTAAAAAAAAAAAACTTAATTTCCTTGAGTTAGAGGATTGGTGTAATATGGGAATAAGTATGGAGAAAACATCCCCACTGGCTCCAATGGAGTTACTCCTGATTTATACTGGGGAGAGAGAAAGTAGAATCAGCTCAATGGACTCTAGTGCAGTTACTCCTAATTTACACCAGTGTGATGGAGAGCAGAATTAGGAGCAATTGCTTTTTAGGTGGGCAAACTCCGGATAACGTTGTATAAATATTACTAATCTCAGTTTACCGTGGAGAATCTGTGGTCAGCCTGACCAGATTCTGCTGTCAGGGACATTGCTGCAAATGTGGGGTAATTTCACTGCATGCCGTGGAATTACTTCCACTTTATACTGCTCCAAACTGGAGCAGCATCTCACATGGAGGTGACTGAACCCTGCCACAATTACACAGTGAAATCGAGTCGGGAATACAGACAGTACCTCTGACACGCCATCCCCTTCTTCTAGCTGGAGTTTCATGCTCATTTCAAGAGACAGATGTTCCGGTTCCCTCCTGCTTCTCTAACCACTCATCTAAACTCCCTCCCAGAGTTTGGAAGAGAACCCAGGAGTCCTGACTCCCAGTTCGCCCCCTGCACTAACTCAGTCAATCCAGCACCCTGGAAATACAGGCCAGGAGTTCTGGCTCTACCCACTGGACTCAACTCGCTCCCAGAGCTGGGAACACAAGTGACTGTATCTCAGTCTCTGTCCCAGTGACTCCCCACTGCCATCAGCAATGACTGCTGCAAGTGAAAATGGAGAGTCATTGGGTTAATGAACACAAGTGAGAAGAATTCTCCAGCGTGGTACTTGGGTCACTCACCTTTTGTCTGGAAGAGTTCAAGTCCCTGCTGCAATCACTATTTAATTATTGTTACAGAGTGGAGCAGCTTCAATAGGAGAGACTGAGACAGTCTCATTTCAGAACAGCCCTTAGCCTAGCGACTCAGGCACCCTCCTGTAAAGTGGGAATTCAAACCCCTTCTCATCATCAGTCAGAGGGAGGTATTGAGTCCGAGTTTCTCACAAGACGAAACAGTGCCCTAGCCACTCAGCTTCAAGTTATGAGGGGTGCCTGTCCCAGAGTCCTTATGAGAGACAGAAATAGAACCTTCAGTTCTGGTTCCTCTCCTCTCCACCCTGGACTGAATTTCCACCCAAAGCCACAAATGAAACTCAGGATGCCTGGCTCTTGTCCCCGTTACTCTTACCCACTAGACCACACTCCCTTTCAAGAGCTGGGGATAGAACCCAAGAGTACTGGTTCCTAATCCACACCACTCTAACCCACTTGACTCAACTGCCCTTGCAGCAATTTAATAGACAGAAGTAACAATAATCTGAAAACTAGACTCAAATTGATAGATAGATAGATAGATAGATAGATAGATAGATAGATAGATAGAACAACAAAGAGAGAGACACAAGTAAGAAAAGAACAGATACAGAGAGTGTAAGAGAAACACAGAATTAACAAAACCTATCCGATAGAGAAATAAAAACAACTAATTGAGAGAGAAAAGTACAAACAGACAGGTAGACAGCAATAACAACAAACTAATATATACAGAGAGAAAAGTATCAACAAGCTGATAGTGTTTGTCACAATTTTTGACTACTTTAATGTACATCCTCAATCCATTCTAAAAAATGGGTGTCAATTTCATCAATTTCCCTAGTCCCCATAGAAGGAAACTGAGGCACAGATATTCTGCCCTCTCTTTCCTAAGGTAAGTTCTTTGGACTGCCTCAGTTTCCCATGCCCAAATTGACCTAAGAGTGACACTATGAAAAACAAAATCTGTTGTCACTTACAATTTCATCCTTAAAGTGCCACTGTGTAACTCCCAAATATATTTAATTGCAAGAGCAAACTTACGGTGCTGGTCTGTGTGGAATCTTCCCAGCCTGAGATGTCTTTTCTCCTCCAGCTACATACAGCAACTAGTTACCCCTCTCTCTCTAGCCCCATACACACTGCTCTAGCCACCAATCTCTCTATCTAATGCCCTTATCACTGTATTATGAGAGGTCATCCCCCACCGCACTGAGGCTGAGCTGCTGGAAATACACAGAGATCTGTGCTGTCTGCAGATGAGCTTTCCACCACTTGCATCCGAAGAAGTGGGTATTCACCCACGAAAGCTCATGCTGCAAAACGTCTGTTAGTCTATAAGGTGCCACA
Organism: Mauremys reevesii; assembly: GCF_016161935.1. Classification (NCBI taxonomy): domain Eukaryota; kingdom Metazoa; phylum Chordata; order Testudines; family Geoemydidae; genus Mauremys; species Mauremys reevesii. Next base: position 9,769,177 of record NC_052637.1, on the reverse strand, counting down.
GGATTCTTTGCTGCTTTTACAGAACCAGACTAACACGGCTACCCCTCTGATGCAGATGAGCTGTGTGTCAAAAAGGCTGGTGCTTCAGGAAGGTGATTTATCCATGTCTGTTTTCTATGGGCTTGTGGGACTCACTGCCTGGAGCCCTCAACTGCCCAGAGGCAACAATTAATTTATCTTGCCTTCTACTTCCCTGAAGAGTTTTCAGAAACTAAAATAATCACAATTCCAAGGAGGCAGCAGGGTCTAGAGGAAAGATTGTGAGGCAAACACTGTGGGCACACAGGACTGTGCTCCAGATGTCTGTCATCAATTCCTAGCCCTGCCTCTGACCTGCTGTTTTATCTTGGAAAAGTCATTCCCTGGGGCTGTCTTTTCCCTCCCACCCTTTGCCTGTCCCTGGGGCAAAGACAGTGTCTTACCTAATATAATGAGCCTCTCATATCAGATAATTAATTAATAAAAAGCTAAGGTCCAAGGTATCCTGAGATCTGATCCCAACTATTCCTCTGACTTTGTTCAGTCCCTTCACCGCTCCATTCCAAAGTTGTCATCCCTTCAATGGGTTTAAGAGTTACAAATTGGAGTAGTTGGAATAGTTACAACATCAACCAATGTGATATATGACATCATGTGCCAGCAATGTCCCTCTGCCATGTACATTGGCCAAACTGGACAGTCTCTATGTAAAAGAATAAATGGACCCCAATCAGACGTCAAGAATTAAAACTTTCAAAAACCAGTCAGAGAACACTTCAGTCTCCCTGGTCACTCGTTTACAGACCTAAAAGTTGCAATATTACAACAACAACAAAAAAAACCCTTCAAAACCAGACTCCAATGAGAGACTGCTGAATTGGAATTATTTTGCAAAAAGGACACCATTAAATTAGGCTTGAATAAAGACTGTGAGTAGATGGGTCATTACACAAAGTAAAACTATTTCTCCATGTTTCCCCCCCTTCGCCCCTTTTCCTCTCAACTTCTCGTCAACTGCTGCAAATGGATCATTACATATTCAGCAAAATAGACAGAGGAAAGATAGATACTTAGATATTTGGTGATCTCTTATTCAGGGCTCAAAGTATATTGACCTGTAAAAAAAAAATAAAAAAAAATCCCAGCACACCTGTCCAGTTGCTTTGCATATGAACATTTGATAGACATACCTGGTCTGTTAATATGTGAATACAGAAACGTCACTCTGTACTATGGTAAAACCCTGTTAAATAGAAAGATCTGGTGACAATATTACTGTCTGATGTCTCTTTAAACCAAAGTTCGCTGTTGTAATGATTGTTTTGTTTCTGATATTTACACTGCAAGGATTCGTAAACTTGTTAAAACTTCCTAAATAAACAGTTTAAAAAACAGGCATGTTGATCAAGCGGCCAGAGAAAAGTTCAGCTCCTAGTTTAGACTGAGATAAATTTGGAGTAAATTCACCGACACTAAAGTAGATGAATAGAAATAATCAGGATTTATATCAGTGTGAGAGAAGAATTAAGTCCATTCTTAACAGGAACCACAGAAGTTTGTGCTGGTCAGAGGTTAAAAAAGTGACATTGTCAGTTGAAGTGTAAAACAATTGCCCTTTTTTGAATGAAACGTTTTGATTTTCCAGTACAAAACAACATTTCATTTATTTTTTTTTCCTTAATTTTACTTTGAAACATTGTAGACATGGAAAAAAAAACGTTTAGATTTTGTCAAAATGAAACCTGAAACAAAATTATTTTTTATTCTGTTTGACCCACAAAATTGCCAGTGAAATGAAAAATCTATTATTCACCCAGCTCTATTTGGATTTTTCCTCCTGCATATCATGGGAAATTTGATGTGCTAGATTACGAGCAATAAGGAAGGAGGAAGGTAACTTTTATTGTGTTCAATATTTGCCCTTTAAACACACAGGCAAACACTCAGACAAGCATCCATGCGGTATCTTCCATAGACTGATGCACGCACACACACACCATGATGCTCACTCACACTTCACACAAGCAGGCACACATACACTATGCAACATGCAAACACTCACTCTAACACAACAGCCTAGATGCATCAAACACATTCTTTCCCCAGCACAAAAACAATCATAGACACACACTCACTGGCTCTCACACACAAACACAACACCTTTATGTCCCAGGTTAGATGGTATATTGTGTATAGTGATGTTACAAAATATGGAACCAGATCTCAGTTTGGCAATGAGAACAAACCACTGTGAGGGCCAAGGCTGTCTACAAATCACTTCTCATCCACTACAACCCCTAGGTCCTTTTCTGCAGGACTGCCTGCCTAGCCACTCGATCCTCAGTCTGTAGCAGTGTGGTCTGATCATCTACAGCATGAGGAACAAGGAGATCAAAGGTTCCTTGAGGATACTAACTGGATGGAATTTATTCACCAAAAATAAAATTTCTAGATTTCTCCCATGACCATGGTTTCCTTCTGTATTTCCTTACAGATAGAATCAAATGATGACCTTATTGCCTCCACGGGAATGTGATATGCAATCTTTTTTTATAAAAAATGGTGTGTTTACAGTGGTAATATTCCAGACTAAATTCACTGAAGTCAGTAGAGTTACTCTAGATTTACTGCAGTGTAAATCAGATAAGAATTGATTGATCTATCTAGCTATAAATTGGAAAACAAACAAACTAACTAACAAAAAAAGCACAAAATCCTTTGTTAACACAGATTTAAGGTTTCTCAGTGATAGTTCAGACATTTCCAGAACTTTGTATTGTACAGCAAAATTTAAACTTTGGAAAGCCAAGAAATAGAGAGTTAATGTACATGCTAATACAACCTTAACTCTGCCCCCAGGAACTGACAATAGCCCCATGGAATTCTCTGTATTAAACTCTAGCTGCATTCATTGGACTAGCTGAAGCTGACTTGAATGGTGGAGGGTGAAGAGTGGTGTGTTTGTGATATGATGAGCTTTTGGGATTAGTTGAAGAGTGCCATAGAGCTGTGTTTGTAATATGGGGAGATCTGGTCTCACCCCCTCACCCTATGTGTGACCAAAGGAAGGAGGTGCATGTGTCCCTTGAGGGTCCCGTCTGCATCTTTCAATACAGAATTGTGTAGGTCATGTCAGTAACAGAGCCCTGGGGTCATCTTCTCAGTGGTCAGGAGGAATATGAGAGCAGGCTGTGGATTTAATAAAGGATAGGGGTAAATAGAGTTTAGGTGGTCTCCTGTGTGCAAGTGTGAAGGGGCTGTAAAAGGGGGCATAGTTAAATTGTACCAATGTGGCATTCTGTGCGGGGAGCAGACCCAGTGTTCAAGCATAGGGCAAGCGCAAGTAGCGCCTGTCCATTGCAGTGATAAGGCAGAGCGCTAGTATTGGTGTTAGGAGTGTTCTGGAGCATCACCCAAAGGGGGCAGAGTTAAGGTTATGTGGTCATTTACCTTACCTTACCTTAATTCTGTATGTCCAGGTTTTCAGAACCTTGAGCTTTGCTCAACTGGACCTTCTGGATGGGCATGAGATCTTAACTCTGGAGATCTTAACTCTGTGTCAATGAAGTTTTTGGCTATTTAAATTCCTAGCTGTTTGAAGAGAAAGAAAAATGTTGGTAGGAGTAAGTGGTCCTTGTTGTGTCTGTAGATAGCAGTGGATATGGAGGATGAGAGAAGCAAATGGCTCTTTTCAGAACCACAATGTTTTTTTTGTGGATGGGAACTGTATTATGTGCCTTTCTGGGTTCCCCTCACATCCACCCCCTGAGCCTCTCGATAAGTGCAGAACAAAGTTGAATGCATCTGTCTGCCACATTGAATGCTCAGAGAAGTGGCCTGTTCATCTTAATGAGCTATTGTGAGCTGACCGAGAACGCTTCCAGGAGATTGTGCAGCCTGAATCAATTGCTCTGAGACGTGTGAACTGCTCCACTCGTAGCAGTCACCCCAGTGCCAGCAGGGTCTTCATGGTGCTGCCAGTGCATGGTCCCCATGTGCCTCTTCTTAGCTTCACACCCCATGAGGCGGCGCTTCCCTAGACCCAGCACACATGGGGAAGGGCTTAGGAGACAGATTCAGTCCCTCAGCAGGACAAGGACAAAGCTCTCAAGATCACGTGAGGGGAGCAGGGAGGGTTGGACCCCCATAGATGGGTTAGGAACCCCCAGATATTGGCACAGTCATGGGAAGGGAATGTAGGATTGTCAGGTGCCCCTGTCCTCAATATGCCCCCAGGCTGTTGTCACTCACCCTCATGTTCCCCTTCCCAGTGTCCCACCTCTCCCCATCTCCTCACACCCAACCAGTCTCCTATTCACCCTCCTCATTTATCCTCCTTGCCATAATCACCCCTCTTCTCATGGCCCACAAAACTCCTCTCTCCCTTTCCCACCAACTCTTCCACCCACAATCATCTCCACTCCCCCTCTCAGGGCACTGCACCTGACTGAGAACTAAACACTGTGGCTAAGATCTCTGTCACTTTATTTCCCCTCAGTGTGAGTAAGTGGACTGAACTCTACTGAGCTTTGGAGTCCCTGGTTTGAGAATCTGAGTCCCGGTTTGATCTCTAGCCGTGCACAATAAATCAGCACCAAAATGCACCAACAGTAAGAAAAGTTAGAAATACTCCACTGCAGTCAACTGATTTCCCTCTCATTCACCCTGGTGTAAATCAGGAGCAATCCCACTGGAGTCAATGGGGCTGATTCCCCCATCACTCATTGCAGGGTAAGTCCATGATGTTGCAGTGGCGTATGTCTGGTTTCAGGAAGAGGAGATTCAGGCCCTTTGACTACAGCCTCTGCCGCATCCTCCACCCCCTGAACGCTCTTACTCTATTCCCTGGGTGTCTCCTTCCTTCTACCTCACACAGCCCAGACACCCAAACAACCCCTAACCCCTTATTCCCTCCCTCCCCTCTCATAACCCTCCATCTCATGGACGCTCTTGGTCCCTGTTCTTTGAGATTCCCTGTGACGGGACAGAGAGGCCCCGCACTGGTACTGCAGGGTTTAACCCTTTTTTCCTAGCAGAGGAAGCCATGCCCTGGAAGCTCTGCTGGGCATGCTTCAACTGGAGAACAGGTATAAAGGCCTGCAGAGCTGCTCTATTTGGGCTGACTGCCGGAGGAGAAGGAGGCACGCTGCTAGCTCCTGAAGAGTTAGAGCCTGCGCACCAAGATCCAGAAGCCAGCCAAGCCAGAACGCACTTGATACCCAGATGGAGGACGTCACAGGAGGGGAACAGACCAGAGGAACCCTCGAAGCAGAGAACCTGGCAAATATGGTAGGAAGTGACCCAGGGGAACTACAGAGGCATTTGACATTAAAGCCGCTTAGGAGCTTGGTGTGTTGTGGGAAGATCCTTGCCAAGCTGGTGGTAATGGGAGTCTGCCACTACCACAGCCCTGGGTTGGGATTCAGTGGAGACTTGGATCCCCCTACCACCCCCACCCCCTGAACTGGGAGAATTCTATGGACTCTGGCCGCTAGGCCACACGACCCCACTTGTGAGAGGAATTGCATGGACTCTGGCCATTAGGCCACATTGTGTCCACATGGGGCGGGGGGGGGGAGATCAAGTTATATGGACTCTGGCCACTAGGCCACACTACCTTGCTTGCAAGGGGGATTGCATGGACTTGGGACATTAGGCTGCACTGCTCCCATATGAGGTCATGTTATATGGACATTGGGCGACACTACCTCGATGCTTGGGGGTGAGTTACATGGACTCCAGCCACTAGGAAGCGCTAACCTGACCAAGGGGTGATGGTGTGGATGAAGGCCATTAGGCCGCAACTGGCTGCCTGCCGAAAGGCGGGCTAGTGAACTTGTGAGTGGCAAGGTCCTGACACCCAATCACACACCTGCCACAAAGGGGCAGTGCGGGCCAAGCCCGCCACACACCCCCTCCCATGACCCAGAGTCAATTCTCCACCCAGAGTTCCTGACTCAGCTTCCTCAGAGATCCCTCCTGAACCCCTCTGGCCCACCACTCCTCCTCTGCTCAGACCCACTCCCCTGACATGACCCCAGCCCCAGAGAACAGTCCCCACCCCTGCTTCCTTCTCTCCCACCTCAAAACACCAGACATTTTCTCCTGCTTTTCTCCATTGGCCAGTCCTGGCCATCACTTCCTTCCCACACCACTTTCCTCCTTCCTCTGCCTGGACGTCTCTAGAGCTGGGAGGGCTTTCAGTCCCTCATCCCATTTAGTCCATCACCTCTCAGCCAAGCCTGCCCAAGGAGGGGAGAAGGGAGCGCCCCTCTGTGGAGTCTGTGGAGCCCCTGTCTGCTAGGAACTGCAGAGAGTCCCAGCAACTCAGGACATTCAGCGAAGGGACATAGCAATGGCTACTGGATAATGCAGTGGTGGGAACATGAGAGAGAGAGAGAAAGAGCGAACCAAACTATTCTGACAGTGAGTGCATAGATAGCAAGATAGATATGACCAATGATTCCTAACACTGGAGGCTCGAATGCATCGCAAACTGGGAAAAATTCAACAAAGATCAGATCAGTAAGTTTTCCATTTCAATTAAACCTGTTAGATTATTAATATACAGGGCTAATTTAAGAACATAGAATTTGAATTATGTTTGGAAATCTTTAAAACATTTGCTATCAAGTCAATCCAACATCTACAGTCTATCAGATTTGGTTTTTTGTCCAAAAAATTGTTTTCATAGACTTCCCTAAAATCTCCAATTGTTCCTGTTTTGACAATTGAGAACCAAACATTTTCAGAAAAAAAATTGCAGAAAACTGGAGTCAATGGGGCAGATTCCATTGTCTCTCATTTTAGGGTATTTCCATAGTGTTACATTGGAGTATCTCTGGTTTCAGGGAGACGAGATTGAGGCCCTTTGACTCCAGCCTCTGCCGCATCCTACAACCCCTGAACACTCTTACTTTAGTCTCTGGATATCTCCTTCCCTCTGCCACACCCAGACAACCTCACCCCCTAATCCCTTCCCTCTCCTTTCACTACCATCCACCTCCCGGATGTTCTTGGTCCCTCTTCTTTGAGATTCCCTCTCCCAAGGCCCAGAGCCGATTCCACACCCAGAGTTCCTGAGAATATCGGACATTTTGGAACTTCTGGGAAAGCTGTGGGCCCACCCCTGCCTTCGTGTCCCCACCAGCCAGTGTGACCTTACATTCAACTCTCGTCTGTGATACTGAACCAAACCAGATATGGTTTTGTCTCAGTACCAGACAGGGGACGTGTCACACAAAATGGAGATTATCCAGATTAAAACCAAATGAATGGCCACCTACCTCGACCCCTACCCCCACCCCCAATAGCTTCTGCACAGATTCCTAGATACCTTCTCTGCCAGGAATATGTTCCAACAAACCAGATCTCCTGCATTCTGTCCCAGGGGCACTGGTGGTGGGTATATTGTCCAACAGTGAACAGTGTGGCTCCCTTCTGGAGTAGGGACTAATGGAGTTAATGGAGTCCTTGGGAACTTGCATTTAACTCCTCAGATCTCTTAAAAAAATCACAGCTCTGCTTTTAGACCAACACCCTGTCTTCTCCCTAGACAGGATGCCACCGAGTTAGGTGTCAGAGAGACTGCCTTGGAGAAGTGCACTTGCTTTATAAGTGAAAAGAAGAATTTAGTTCTCAAGGGCTCTCAAATAAGGAGCCAAACTAACAAGAGACTGAAAACAGGCTTTAGTCTAGAATTTTAAAGGTCCAAAGGGGGTTTGGACACTAGGTCCCATCTATGGAAACTTTAGCAGAATATTCATAGGATTTAAGGCCAGAAGGGACCTTTAGCTCACCCAGTCTGAGTCTTTTGACCTCCTGTAGATCACAGGCCATTTACCCGTGTCTTGAGGCCAATAACTTATGCTTGATGAACTTGTGTTCCAGAAGGGCATTTAGTCTTGATCTAAAGACATCAAGCTATGGAGAATCCAGCACTGGCCTTGGTAAAAGCTCCTCAGAACTCTTAAAAAATCACAGCTCTGGTATTAGACCAAGCTCCTGTCTTCTCCCTGGACAGGACGCCACTGGCTTAGCTGTCAAACACACTGCCTTGGAGAAGTGCACTTGCTTTATGGGTGAAAAGAAGGATTTAGTTATCAAGGGCTCTCAATTAAGGACCAAACTACCAAGAGACTGGAAACAGGCTTTAATCTAGAATTTTAAAGGTCCCTAGAGCAGCAGTCCACAATGTGGTGCCCGCGGGTGCCATGGCGCATGCAGGGGCACCTAAGTGCGCCTCTGTCCTGGCCGGCATTCGAGCATCTGCTGAAATGCCGCCGAAATTCGGCAGCATTTTGGCGGCGACGCCTCTTGACGCCGCTGCTTGCTACTGACAAGCAGCAGCATCGAGAGGCTTCGCTGCCGAAATGCCGCCGAGATTCCCACCAGATGAAAAGGTTGGGGACCACTGCCCTAGGGGATCTGGACTCTAGGTCCCATCAATGGAAATTTTTGCAGAATATTCATAGAATTTAAGGCCAGAAGGGACCATTAGCTCACCCAGTCTGAGTCTTCTGTCCTCCTATAGATCATAGCCCATTTATGTCTGTCTTGAGCCCAATAATTTATGTTTGACGAACACATGTTCCAGAAAGGCATTCAGTCTTGATCTAAAGACATCAGGCAATGGAGAATACAGCACTGGCTTTGGTAAAAGCTGCCAAGGTGAATTGGACGTCCAGTCCCACTGAAGGGAATTTTCAAAGCTACTTGGGGAATCTGATAGATTTGAAGTTCTGAGCCTTATTTTATTTGTGTCCCATCATATGGTTTAGCATAGTGCAAGGGATGTTGCTTCTCTTTGATCATATCCTCAATGGCAGGTGCCATACTGGGAAGAGAAAAGAAGTCTGAATGGGGACCTGATAACAGTCTTCAAATATGTTATGGGCTGTTATAAAGAGGATGGTGATCAATTGTTCTCCATGTCCATTGAAGATAAGACAAGAAGTCATGGGCTGAATCTGCAGCAAGAGAGATTTAGGTTAGAGATTAGGAAAAGTTTTCTAACTCTAAGGACTCTGGGAGATGCCAAGGAGAGGATTGTGTGCTAGCTCAGAGAGAGATGCCTAAGTCCCATCAGGGAGGCCCCTGTCTCTGCTAGAGAATCACAAACCAGTGGAAGATATGTGTGTGCTTGATTCTGGGCCTCATCTGGTAGTATCCACTACTTGATGATATCAAATAGTTGCTCCCATCTAATCAAACATACCTAGCCCTCCCAAACCCCCACCCACACATTCCAAAAATCTGTGGAACAATGAAACAAATCAACCAACCATCCAAATAGAGTACATCCTTGCTATAACAAACCCTTGAAGATCTAAGCCATTTGTTTGTTAAAGCCAGGGGTTCATTATAGCAAAAGAGCCCTGCCGCTGGGGGCATCAGCTGATACCTTGAGCCCCATGGCCATGGCAGAGGCTGACAGATTTTCCAGCCCCGGGTCAGTAGTGGGGGCAAAGAGCTCCTCTGGCCTCGGTGACACGGCGGGGGCAGAAAGTTTACTCCCCACCCTGAAGAAAGGAGACGAGCCAGAGACCCCCATGTGTGACTTTGATATGGTAACTGATTTTATGTGGAAAGTGCTCAGATACCATGGTGATGGGTGGCAGTACAAAAGCCTCAGACTGATTGATTGATCAATAGATGGAGGGGTATCTATGGGGATGGATGGATAGCTAGACAGGTATAAGTTCATTGAGGATAGGTTCAGTAATGGCTATTAACCACGAGGATCAGGGATGCAACCCTGTGCTCTGGGTGTCCCTAAGCCTCTGACTGCCAGATGCTGGAATTGGACAGCACAGAATGGGTCACTCAATAATTGTCCTGTTCTGTTCATTATCTCTGAAGCATCTGATATTGGCCAGTGTGTGAAGACAGGATAATGGGTTAGATGGACCTTTAGTCTGACCCAATATGGCCATTCTTATGTTCTTAGATAGACAGATAGATTGATTTTGATCTTATTTATGTAAGTGTACATTTATAGTAACTCCATTGACCTGAGTGGAGTTTTTCTATATATTTACCAGTGTAAATTCCTCAGCGTGCATAAACGGATTGCATGTTATGTTCTAATGGAGACAATAATGTCAACAGTTAATTATATTTTTTTAAGAAACACAGAATGAGATGATGGTCATGGGAGAAATATGGCCATTTTATTTTTTGGACAATAGCCTTGACACAATCATTTTCCACAGGGCAGCTTCCATATAGTTTTTCCTCATGCTATAAGTGATCGGATTCATCATGGGACACACTGTGGAATAAAAAACAGCCACCATGAGATCCAGACCTGAGATTGAACTGGAGGTGGCTTTAATACAGGCAAATCTGGGAGTACAAACGAACACAGAGACCACAATGAGGTGAGGGAGGCAGATGAAGAAAGCTTTATGCCGGCCCTGCTCAGAGAGGATTCTCAGCACTGTTTTCAAGATCAGAACATGTAACACAATTATAAAAACAAAGCAGCTTAAGGCAAAGTACACGCCAAAGGCAATAGTCCCAGTATGACTGAGATATGAGTCATCGCAAATAAGTTTGAGTAACTGGGGGTTTCACAGAAGAACTGATCCATCTCTGTCTCCACAGAGGATTATTGCAAACGTGTTCCCAGTGTGCAGTGCAGAATTGAGACCTGCACTGATCCAGGTACTGGCAGCCATTTGGACACAAGCTCTCTGTTTCACAGTGCAGTGGTTGGCAGATGGTGACGTATCGGTTCTATGGCATGACAATCAGTAAGAGAAGCTCATAAGTAGCAAAGAAAAGGAAAAGAAAGACTTGGGTGACACATCCATAATAAAAAATGCCCCTGGTACTTAAGAGGGAACTAGCCATAGACTTGGATATGTTGATAGAGATTGAGCCAAGGTCTAGGACGGAGCAATTAATCAGGAAGAAATACATGGGCATGTGAAGATGGTGGTTGAGGGCTATGGGTGTGATGGTGAGAAGATTCCCCATCAGGGCTGCCAGGTCAATCCGTAGAAACACTATAAAATGCAAAATTGGCAATTCCCGAACATCAGAGAATCTCAGGAGAAGGAACTCAGTCCTGGTGATTCAGATGGATATTTTCTTCCTCAGTTCATCATGTGATGGCTGTGGACAGAAGGACAAAGGCAATAGCCAGGGTTCAGCTGCAGTCAGTATAGGCCTTGCCAGAGCTCTAGGCATAACTAATAGTATGAACAAAAGGCTGCAAAACAAAGTAAACCTGACCTTGGCAGAATAGTAACACACCAGGTATTGACTTACCAAGTAAGCACATTCCTGACTGGAGAGGATGGTACAAGAACACCCAGAGCTCTCAAATAACCTCGTAAACAAATTTCCAAGAGATGATACAGGAGCACACTGACCCCTCGTAAAATAAAGAGGGGAGGACAGGATAATGGCTGAGGATGTTTTGTTTGACCCAGCAGGTACAAGTTGTAGGGCTGGTTGTAGGAGGTCAGGGAACCACGGAAGATTTTGTTACGGCCTAGTTTAGGCAGCTCCGCTTTCTCAGCCTCCGGTTATTGTAGGACACAGCATGCTAGTTTTAACCTGCCGTAACCGGCTGGAATTGCTGCGTGGAAAGCCCCTGGGCTGTTAGCCAAGGGGGCGGCCCCGGAGGGTGGAGAGCTCCTGTTGCATTATGTATGAGCTGGTTTGCTGCTGTTTGTATAAATATGAGCATGCTTTGTGTTTGCTTTTGGACTTCACCCCAGGCCGAGCTACAGGGCGCTGGGTCCCCGTCTCAGTGACAGCAACGCTTGGGGTCCCCGTTGCAGATGTGTCACTTTACCTTCATTAAAGCCAATAACTCACAGTGTGTGTGTCGGCCTCGTTCTTACAGAGCACCTTGGGAGGGCCCCCGGCCTCCCTGGTACGTAACACTGGTAAATAAGAACGTCTGGTGTGTAATATGTAATTTGTTTCTATCAATGTATAAAAGGAGAACTTGTGGGGGTGTCATCTTTATGCCAGCTGAGGGCACAGGATCTTGTATGTTGACTGAGCATTTACCTTGTTGTTAGAGGGCTTATTCCTTCACCCACTCACCTCCCTGGTCCTTCTTGCATGAACAGAGAGCAAGAATACCCAAAGTCAGAAGGTGCAAACAATTCAATATTTAATGGGGTGAACTTCCAGCAAGCATGATTCCAGTTTCATTCCTCAGTGTCACCCTTCCCAGCTCTGACACCACAGAGACTTGCCTGTGTCTCGGTTCCCATTCCCACCCTTAACAAAACATGATTCCAATTCCCCCACCTCTATTCCCTGTCACCTTCCCTTTCTCTGGAGGTGACAGATTGGATTGCCTTATTTCAATGTGACTAGTTTGGAATGCGAGGATGTGACTATTTGCTTCCCAGCTGCCTCTGCTGCTTAGCCAAAGGCTTAGCCTAAAAACAGGGCCTCAGACTGTCATAGTAAGAGAAGGCCCTTACACTGGCAGACAGAGATTTGATTCTTTCTTTTATACCTCTATAACTAGCCAAGTGATAAGAATACACCTAAATTCTTAAAGTATAGGCCTTTGTGACAGGCCTGACTATCTATATCCTAACACTTGTCATGGGCATACACATGTTAGTGCTGAATCTGGCAGCAGTGTTGCACACCAGATATGATGCTAGAGCAAGAGGTCTGGTCCTCTTGATCTCCTCCAAGTCCACGTGTCCTCCATGTCCGGATAGAGTCATAGAGTTCAAGGTGTTGTGTATTTGGTTGTCATGGGTTTTGTTACTATGGCAACTGAGTTAGACTATTAAGGGATAGCTCAGCCGGTTTCAACCGGCTGAGTGAGCTCTCTGTTTATCTGTAAATAAAATGGAGGTTTTGGTTAGCTGTCTGCTCTCTGGCCTCAAGTGATTGCTTCCTACACCGGCTGCCCCAAGGATATAACACTGGCAACAAGGATGGGATCCTGGTGCTGCTCCAGTAACAGAAGGAAGTAGAAGTCAAGGTAAAGACCAAACAAAGAAAAAAAAAGCTGCTTGTTTGCACTGACTGTGAAAGTGAAACTAAAATCATGGCTACTCTGACCAGGCCTCTGGAACCTTTTGATGAGAATATAGAGCAGTGGCATGTGTATACTGAGCGTTTTGAGCTTTTTTTTATTGCAAATGACATTACAGAAGCGAAGAAGGTGCCAATATTCTTAAGTGTTGTAGGGGCTAAAACCTACTCCCTGCTACACAGCTTACTACACCCTGTTAAGCCTGAGACTAAATCTTAGTGACATTGTGGAAATCCTGGGGTCCCATTTTTCCCCCAAAACCACTGGTAATTGCTGAAAGATATAGGTTCCACAAAAGAGACCAAAAGGAAGATGAAACAGTTGTACAATTTGTAGCCATTCTAAAAAAGCTAGCAGAACACTGTGAATTTAAAGAAATGTTAAATGATGCCCTGCGTGACAGGTTAGTGTGTGGCCTGTACAGTGAAGCTATACGGAAGCGCCTCCTGCAGAGGCTCAGCTTACCTTACAGAAGGCTGTTGATATTGCTGTCTCCATGGAACTGGCTACAAGGGAGGCACAATACATCGGTGCACCCCCTAGGGTGCAAAAAGTGTCACAAGAACCGACCCACAAAACTGTGCAGAGTCAAGAATGTTACCGCTGTGGTAAGCCAGGACACCAGGCATCAGAATGCTGGTGTAAGGACCTGGTGTGTCGACACTGTGGAAAAAAGGGACACATTGAGTATGCCTGTAAACAAAAGAAAAAGAGGCCTGTGGTCTGGCCGACAAAAAGAGTTACCTTGCATACCCTAGAGCAGACCCAGGATGATCAAGGTGACACCTCCTCACAAGAGGAAGTGCCACTGCATGTTTTGTCTTTGGCAGCGGGCTCACATGAATACTGGGTAACCCCCTTATTGGAGGGCAAACCTATATGCATGGAACTAGACACTGGTGCAGCTCTCTCGCTGGTTCCTGAGACTGTGTATAAGGAAAAGCTACAGCATCTTCCGCTTAAGGCAACAAAAACTGTTCTGAAGACGTATACAGGTGAAGCTGTGCCCATGTTGGGCACTATTGATGTTAAGGTGGAGCTCAATGGACAGGTGGCTAAATTGCCACTGTTTGTGGTGAGAGGTAACTACCCAGCCTTAATGGGTAGGTCTTGGTTTGGGAAGATTCAGCTGACCTGGGCAGAAGTGCACCGGATGACTAAAGAAGAAACCAGTCTAACCCCTATACTAAGGAAACATGCTGCTGTTTTTGGAGATGATTTGGGAAGTATGAAGGGAATCACTGTGACATTAAACATTAAACCTGGCAGTCCACCAAAATATCTGAAAGCCCGAACTGTGCCATATGCCATCAGGCCAAAAGTTGAAGCAGACCTGGAGCGCCTGGTCACCAATGGAGTCCTAATACCAGTTACCCATAGCTCATGGGCCACTCCTATCGTTCCAATAGTGAAGAAAGATGGCTCTCTCCGGATTTGCAGTGATTTTAATGTCACTGTCAACCCAGTGTTGTGTGCAGAGCAATACCCGCTTCCCCGCATCGATGACCTCTTCACAGGCCTGGCTGGGGGACAAAAGTTCAGTAAGATTGATCTGAGTCAAGCATATTTACAGATGCACGTCGATGAAAAGTCCCAAGAGCTGTTGACTATTGTGACTCATAAGGGGCTTTATCGACACTGTCGCCTACCCTTCGGAATCACATCGGCTCCTGCCCTGTTCCAGAGGGCTATGGACCAGATCTTGTGTGGCTTGTCAGGAGTTCAGTGCTATCTGGATGATATCCTGGTCACTGGAAGAAATGAAGAGGATCACTTAAAGAATTTAGAGGCTACCCTACAAAGACTGGAAGAGTATGGCCTACGAGTTCGCAAAGACAAGTGTGAATTCTTCAAGCCCTCTGTTGAATATTTGGGACACATCATCGATTTTGCAGGTCTTCATAAGTTAAAGTTAAAGCTATTGTGGAGGCTCCCCCACCTCGAAATGTAAGCCAGCTGTGCTCCTTTCTAGGACTACTGAACTATTATGGAAAGTTCATCTCACAGTTAGCCACACTGCTAAAACCACTTCATGAGCTCCTTGGGCAGAACAAGGCCTGGAAGTGGACTGAAGCCTGTGATGTTGCATTTAACAAAGCTAAGGATGCATTGTTAAATTCTGAAGTTCTAACGCACTTTGATCCATCCTTACCCCTGCAATTGGCCTGCGATGCTTCCCCTTATGGAGTGGGAGCGGTCGTGTCACACATTATGCCTTCGGGAGAAGAAAGACCTATTGCTTTTGCTTCACGCACTCTAAGCAAAGCAGAAACTAACTACGCCCAAATCGAACGTGAGGCATTAGGAATTGTTTTTGGAATTAGGAAGTTTCATCAGTACCTGTTTGGGCGAAAGTTTACTCTTCTTACAGACCATCGACCTCTGACATCAATTTTTGGACCCTACACAGGCATTCCCCCATTAGCTGCTAGTCGTATGCAACGTTGGGCATTGATACTTTCTGCACACACATATGAAATCAAATATCGGAAATCCACTCTGCATGGCAATGCAGATGGCCTCTCAAGGTTGCCTTTACCGGTCAAACATCAAGATAGTGCCCAAAAGGAAATCTTCTACTTTGAACAGGTAGAGAATACACCCATCACTGCTACTCAGATAAAGAAGGCAACCCGCGTTGACCCAGTATTATCCCAAGTTATGGACCTGATGATGCATGGAAAATCTCGACAAACCTCTCCGGTCTCACCCGACCTTGTTCCCTACATGTCCAGGCGGACGGAGTTATCGGTCCAATCTGGTTGTTTGTTGTGGGGGAGGCGTGTCATTATTCCACCACCCCTGAGATCACAGATGTTAGAACAGCTACATTCCGGTCACTGTGGAATAGTGCGCATGAAGGAAATTGCACGAAGCTATTTTTGGTGGCCTAGATTGGACGGTGCTATTGAAGAGAAGGCAAAAGCTTGTATGTCATGTCAGGGTGTAAGAAATGCACCCCAGTGGGCACCCCTACACCCATGGGACTGGCCTGAAAACCCGTGGCAACGTATTCACGTTGACTTTGCTGGCCCCCTTGAAGGAAGCATGTTCTTGGTGGCAGTAGATGCCCATTCTAAATGGCCAGTAGTCTCTATAATGCAGTCCACTACTGCAGAGAGTACTATCCAAAAACTACGAGGACTCTTTAGTCGTTTTGGTCTCCCAGAACAACTTGTGAGCGACAACGGACCGCAGTTCGTCTCTCAGGAGTTTCAAAATTTTATGAAGGCAAATGGGATACACCACATCACATCAGCACCATATCATCCGTCCACCAACGGATTAGCTGAAAGATTTGTGCAGACAATGAAAAACGCTTTGAAATCAGCAAAGGGACAACACTCCATTCAAAAGCGTCTGGATACCTTCTTACTTTCCTATAGAAACACACCTCATGCTACGACCCAGGCTTCCCCAGCCTTTCTAATGATGGGACGACAGCTGCGCACTTGCTTTGATCTGCTGAAACCTTCTGAACCCAGACAAACTGTGCAACATCAGCAGCAATATCAAGTCATCAGACGGGCACCCAGAGCAAAAGACCGAACCTTTAGCCCAGGACAGCCAGTTTTGGCTCGGAATTATACTTCCAGAGCTAAATGGGTCCCGGCCACAGTCATCACTCAAACAGGACCTGTTTCCTATACAGTCCGGACTGCAGAGAATCTTACCTGGCGGCGACATGTAGATCAGCTGTTGCCAGGTCATGCCAGTCTTCAGGACCCATCTGCAGTTGAGGGGTCTGACTTCACCCCTCCTGGTGAGACACCGAATCATGAGTCACCTGTTCCTGACTGTTCTCCTCCATTACTGCCGGCAGCTGAGATACCCCTTTGCCCAGCAGGAGCTGATACCACCTCCTCACCTATTCGTGCTGCGGACCCTGATCCCCTAGTACTTTCAGGTGCAACAACACCAGAAGTTCGCCGTAATCCACCTAGAGACAGAAGGCCTCCTCATCGGCTGGATCTTTAGTTAGGGCGAACCCACGGTTACGGGGCAAAATAATCCCCAGGGTTTAGCCGGGAATGGAGGCAGTCTACCCTCCTTCTCTAGTTTAGTGTGTGTTTTATTTAGGGGATGTTCTTATTAGGGGGGGAGGAATATGTTGTGTATTTGGTTGTCATGGGTTTTGTTACTATGGCAACTGAGTTAGACTATTAAGGGATAGCTCAGCCGGTTTCAACCGGCTGAGTGAGCTCTCTGTATATCTGTAAATAAAATGGAGGTTTTGGTTAGCTGTCTGCTCTCTGGCCTCAAGTGATTGCTTCCTACACCGGCTGCCCCAAGGATATAACACAAGGCCAGAAGGAACGACCAGATCATCCAGTCTGACCTGCTCTATGACAACACCCACAGACCAAACCCAACTACTGAAATTAGACATAAGTGTCACAGCTCTCAGGAGACTAGACAGTTCTGTGCCACTGGCAGACCATAGGAGAGACCGAGGGGCACCAATGCCTGAAGGCCCCACAATGGCAGGGAAATGATTGAGATACACCCAGAAAATCATGGCAAGTGACCCGCACCACGTGCTACAGAGAAATGTGTCCCCCCTCTCCCCAAGTTCCCTGCCAATCTGACCATGGGGGAAATTCCTGACTCCCACATGGCAAGCAACTAGTGGGGGGAAGGGATAGCTCAGTGGTTTGAGCATTGGCCTGTTAAACCCAGCGTTGTGAGTTCAATTCTTAAGGCAGACATTTGGGAAAATGTGGTAAAAATCTGGGTATTGGTCCTTCTTTGAGCAGGGGGTTGAACTAGCTGACCTCCCTTCCAACACTAATATTCTATGTGGGCAAGGCCAAGCTCCTGAGTGAAAGAGAATGACTCAGAGCCCTGTCACATCCTGCCCATGTCCAGGTAGGGGTGCCATATGCATCAGAGCTTTAAAAAAAAACCTGGGTGGGGTAGAGGAATCCCTTCCTTACCCCTGCCAGTGGCCAGATGAAACCCTGAATCATGAGCTTTTAGAAACATAAGACATATTCAGCAAATGAGCCCCAAGGCTGTTGAGCCTGGCCCCCCACCATCACAAGCAGCCCCATCATACAATCCCTCTCAGATATGTGTCCATCTCACTCTTCAAACTAATTCAGTGGTTTGCCTCCCACAACTCCTATTGGGAGGCTGCTCCAAAACATTGCCCTGCTGGTGGTTAGAAAGCTCCCTGGAAATTTCTAGCCAGCTGTTGCATTGCATGCATATAGGAACAAAGCTTTTCAGTCAGTTTGATTGGCAGCAAAGTCATTTATTTCTCTCCAGCATACATCTTTATACTCTTGAAGCAGGCAAGCAAGCAGTTGCTAATTGGTTAACAAAATTAACACAGCCGCAGCTGTAACCCCATAGGGTAATTATCATCCTAACACCTGTTTGACTTATCATCCTATTTACAATTAGCTGGCCAATGAGAATGGGCTGAAGGCCAGCCCTTACACACAGTTCCCAGCGTAATCGGCTCGTCCCAGAAGCCTAAACAATCTCAGCATTTCACATTCCATTCCCAACACCTCCCCCCTCTACCCAAAATCAAAAAAGGAGGGGGAAAAAAAAAGGATAAAAACATTAGCAAAACATTTCCAACCTATAACAGCATAACACCACAATCTATCACAAGCCAAAATTAAAACTTTATAAAGCCAACCTATATAACCATGCAATTCTTAACATAACCCCAACAACACCAAACAAAAACAAAGCACAACAAATAAATGGTGTAAATTCTACAGGATTCCCCCCTTCTCTATAGCACACCAACTTGTGGCAAACTTCTATTACCAAATCATCCCTCAGATGTCAGGCGATCAAACTGACACTGAGGGAGGGGGGGGGTCCTAGAAAAACACAACATAAACCACATAAAACGCAAAAAACAATTCTGGCCAGAAACAAACAAACAAACAAAAATAAAACACATAACATAAATTTAACTCTATAAATAAATGCATGGTACATAAAATGCTATGCAGCTAACACCAATTTTCTTAATATCTAAAAAACAAAACAAAACTACCCCTACTGGGCAAGCAATCATTACATACAATATACAAATACCCTTAATACCATCAGGCAAAAAAAAATTACATCATCAATTAAATCATTTACAGTAATACAATTGCATCCTAACTTACTTCTAAATTCAAAGCTATTCACAGCTTAAGGGTTCTTACTATTAACTTCTACTTTTAAACCCCAAAAAAATCACTACTTATATACCCTTAGCCTAATACAATTACAATTACATAGCACAATATACAATCTTCAACTAATGCAACAAAATTATTTATAACCAAACAATTGCAAACTAATTTCTTTGCCTAAATTTATTTACAAACATTTCAAAAACACCAAAAACTTTTCTCTTTAGCATCTTTACAAAATTCAACTGCTATTCCCTCCAGCAACCACAGAGTTAACTTTGTACTCTGCCTAACATTACTCACTAGTAGTTAATTACCTTTTCTATCAACTACACCCTCAAGGTTATCAACCAGTATTCCAAGCTTGTTGTCTGTTGCCCGCCGCCTGGGCCCAATCCTTTTTTCCTCTTCAAGTTCTCTATCTATTGCGTGCCTGCCTGGGCCCGATCCATGTTTCCTCTTGCTAAACCGTACTAGCACCTACCCTTCTGGTATCTTCTGTGAACAACTATCTGTACTTTCCCACCGTGGGGGCTACATCAAATATCAAACAATCATACAACTGCCAATAATCAGTACATAATACAGAATTTACAAAAATCTAAAAAGGCTAACAAAAGCACTTTACATAAAGGTATTTTGGGTCACATACATTCAAAGCCATTCTCCCAAATTACCTAAATTTATGCCTAAATAACAGCATAAACCCCCCCCCCTTTGAGAATACTCAACAAACCTTTTGGCTGAGTTTTCTCAAACTTTAAAAACAAAAAAACAATTAAACTCTAAAAAACCGGGGTAATACCATTTACAATCCAATTGGGGGGGGCAATACATGCTAAAATTTTATCCAAAACACAGGGCGCAGCCTGTAGAATAAACCCCAAAATCCAATCAATACCACATTTTTTAGCAGGAGTCCCAAATTTCTTCCTGCCAGTGTACAATTCTTTGTTTCTTCACCAGGGTCAGTTCTCAATGTCCTTTTAATCAGGAATTTCTGGACTTTGGCAATATCAACAACGTGAGTGTTTTTTCTTCTGTTCCACCACCATCGTGGTTCAAGTTCTACGGGGGAAATTAGCAGGACATCATCCTATACATTCAGGCAAAGCAAAAATTATCTCAATCAATTAAATCATTCAGGGAGGATCAAACAAAAGGGATCCTGGCACAGCTAACAAGCAGTTGTCCTCCAGGGGCTCAGGGTGTGTACATCTTGTTGCTTTCTCAGTCATTCCATCCACCATTGCAGCAGTCATCTCTAATACTGACACTGTTGCAGTTTCTTCAGTCCTACTGTTTGCAGCCTCAAATCCCGAATGAGCGGTGGTAATATCTTGGACTAGTTCAGGAAATAGTTTTTCAGGCACTGCTTCTAAAGGCGTTAAAGTTGCAGCTGAGGTTTCCATAGATGTTACAGTTTCTGCAATGATTTGTTCTTCAATTGCCGCAGCTGTAACAGGCACAAATGTTTTTTGAGCCCCAGAGCTTTCAATACTAAAAATGGGTGAGCCAGTATCTGCCAGCTGCACAGCTAAATTCTCTTGCTCCTCTTCGTCTCCCTTTCCACACACAGGCAGTTCTTGAGGACACATGTCGCTCTGTAGAGGGGCCCCATTTACAACTGCCCCTGGGCATTCTGATACTAGGTTAGATGGCGCATCTCCTACATCATTCTGCATGGGGGCCTCAGCTGCAACCGCTCCAGTAGGCTCTGATTCCAAGGTAAACACAGTATCTTCTACCTCTGTCGTCCCAGGTGCCTCAGTTACCCCACTCTGCATTGCATCCCCAATAAAAGCTTCCTGAGTGATCTGCCGCCCGTTGGATCCCTGAAGCCGAGCGGTTCGGGTGGGCTTGCGCAAAGTGATGTCCATAGCAAAGGCAGGTTGGGGAGGGCCAGTGGATCCAAACCCTCGAGACCCGCGGTCAATCGGGGTCGATCGGGGCACACATCCCTCGAAAGGTATTAACTGAGCAAGACGTGTACCAGCAGTTATAGTCACAGGGGGACAAAGGGCGCGTACCATTATCCCAATATTCCCCGTATGGTCGGCATCAATAAGGCCAGGCAAAACAAAAATACCTTGTTTCGATGTTGACGAACGGCCAATCAAAAGGGCACTCAATCCAAATCCTAATGGGCCATCGGTGTTGGAAGGAAGAACTTGAACCTCGTCAGTCTGTAAAACTACATCTGTCGCTGTGGCCAAATCCACTCCGGCACTGCCACGGGTTGCTCCGGTGAGGTGTTCCAGGCAGCCGGGTTGGCGGGTGGAGGCACTTGTGTCGTCGCGCTCCTCCGAGGGGCGCTCCGTGATCCGTTTCCCGGCAGCGGTGTTCCATCCTTCTTGTAACGCGCCCAACAGTCGGCGGCGCGATGTCCAAACTTATCACATCGTGTGCAAGCGCCAGTTGCAGCTTCAGGTAACACATCAGAGGCCCGCTGCCCATTTTGCATAGGGCAGTCCCGCCGGAAATGCCCGGGTTTTCCGCAACCAAAACAGGGCCGGCTGGCGGGTCGGTCTTCTAGCCCCCCGCTGTCGCCCGAGCAGGGGTTGTAACGCCACGGCCAGTGCAGAGGCCTGTGCCTTAGCATGAATTGCTGCCTTATCCGTCTCCTCAAGCATAGCGGCCCTACCACATGCCTCAATCATTTCCATCAGGGTCGCAGTCTTGGGCAAGGTGGCTAATATACGGCGGCAAGTGGGATTTGCATTCTGGGTTGCAAGATCAAGTCCAACTGCAGTTCTGGCCTCTGGCGTCAGATTAGGAGATCTATCAATAGCCTCTCGGCGATCCAAAAGGTGGAATACGGTTCCGATGGGCCTTGTGTAATTTTAGCATAGGGAGGGGTCGGCTTCCCCATCTGGGGCACCGCTTTAAAGGCAGCCAAGGCTAGTTCCTGTGATTGCTGCAGGATCCGGGGTTCAAGGCGAGCTTGCAAATGCGGGTCAACAAAGCGACCGGCTCCCAAAAACATATCAGCAGTGGCCACGCGCCGAGGATCATCATCCGGTAAATCCAAATTGCGGACAAGAGCCAAGTCAACTCTCTTAGCCCAATCATCTTTCCACAACAGTTTCTGTGTAGGTGTAAGAAGCATGTCAGCTAGCTTAATCGCATCGTACGGACACATTGCTTGGCCAGCAAATACCTGTTCAATGATAGACTGTACATACGGATTATCTAGTCCATAAGCCATGATCGATTTCTGTGCCTCACGGATCAACTTCCAGTCCAAAGGGGCCCACCGTCTATGATTAGGGTGTTGAGGGTCTGGCGTAATCACCGGAAAGGCCTCAGGTGTTAGACCTTCAAGGATGGCTTCTCTTAAAACCCCATGCCAGCGCTGTACCGGATCCGGAGGGTCCCCAGTTGGAGGGTCCCCGGGGCCAGGCGGGGCGGGGGGGCGAGTCGAATGAAAGCACTTGTGAAGATGCGATCGCGATGATCCAGGTGGAAAACCTTCCAATTGGTCCAACTTGTCACATATATGCTGCAGCTGTCGACCCTGGCGCTCCATCTCCTTATAGAAGGCATCAGACTGAGTAAACTGAGTAAACGTAGTCAAATCGGGATATGGGTTTGATGGCACATGTTCCACCCGAGCCTCCTCTGTCCCCCCGCAATCGTGGCACCCCCAGGCCCCGTGGACACGGCATGGCTTTGGAGGGGGTGCATACGGCAAGGCTGTCTCCATAGGCTCGGGCGTATCGGGGGGTAACAGGACCGTAGCAGGATCAATCATGTCGGGGCCGATAGCCACATTGGAGGGTAGTGGAGCCGTAGCAGGGGCAACATCATCCATGGGGAAGGGGTCGGAAGCCAAAGGTATCACCGTGTCCTCACCACCGAAAAACTCTCTGGCTCCAACCGGCAACACAGAAGGCATTCCGGGCGTTGGGCGGCAAAGCTCAGAAAGGGCCGCCTGCACTCCTGCCTCGGTCGCGAGAGTTTCTACTATCTCCTTCGCCTTATTCCATACTGGACTCAGGGAGAAGGCCTCCTTATCGCCCTGAGCCACCGACTTCCAAAGCTCGGAGCCTAGCCGCTCCCAAACAGTTTTATCAAAAATTGTACTTGGTTGAACAGAAAGTCCCCTTCTCCGTCCCCACCGCAGCAGACGGGATAACGTATCAGAGGGGAGCTTCTCTCCCTGCCGCTCCGCAATGCGCATCAAATATTCATGCACCGTCCTTTCTTCCGCTGATGCAGCGGTTCCCATATTAGCTGCTCACCTCTGGGCTGGGGTGTGCCTCCCTTTTCAGACACCCTGCGGCTTGCCGCTCGACACTGAGCTCAGGTGCGCCCCTTTTCGGACGCCCTGCGGCTCCTAGCCGCTCGACACTGAACTCAGGTGCGCCCTTCTCTTCGGACGCCCTGCGGCCGCCGCTCGACACTGAGCTCAGGTGCGCCCCTCTTTTCGGACGCCCTGCAGCTCCTAGCCGCTCGACACTGAGACTCAGGTGCGCCTCCTTTTCTTCCTTTCAGTTCAGGCCACCAACACTATCCTCATTCAATCACGTCGGGGTCACCATTTGTTGCATTGCATGCATATAGGAACAAAGCTTTTCAGTCAGTTTGATTGGCAGCAAAGTCATTTATTTCTCTCCAGCATACATCTTTATACTCTTGAAGCAGGCAAGCAAGCAGTTGCTAATTGGTTAACAAAATTAACACAGCCGCAGCTGTAACCCCATAGGGTAATTATCATCCTAACACCTGTTTGACTTATCATCCTATTTACAATTAGCTGGCCGATGAGAATGGGCTGAAGGCCAGCCCTTACACACAGTTCCCAGCGTAATCGGCTCGTCCCAGAAGCCTAAACAATCTCAGCATTTCACATTCCATTCCCAACAGCCAGCCTCTTCATTTCTCACACAGCCAAATGTACACATGAGCCAGGATAACACAGTCTGGCTCCTTGTCCCCCTCTAGTGGTTAGACCACAAATGGTGGTTTATAAGACAATGAGCCCAGTCCCCAGGTTGTGGCAATGGCTATGCAGCTCCATTGGGAGTAGTAGGTCAGATCCACAGATGCTGCAAATTGCTTTAGTGCCATCAGAGTCAAGAAAACCATACTGATGTGCTGAAGATCTGCCCAAAATGTCTTCTCACCTACCCCAGTCTTACACCAGTCTGACTCCTCTGGTTCCAACAAAGCCACTCCTGATTTATACATGCAAGCAATACATCTCTCATCATTCTTTTCAGTGGCCATGGAATGGGTGCACATGGCAAAGCAGTGGAATGTATATTGTTTTGACACAGAATAAAAATCTGATTCCTCTCTTGCACACAATTGACACCCATTTAACTCCACAACTGGACCAGATTTTCTACTGGTGTAAATCACCCCAGCAGTAGTGACATCAGGGGAGTTAATCTGGGTTTGCATTGGTGCAACTGAGATCAGAATCAGACCTGGTTGTGTGCAAGCTGTGTGGTCATGGAAATAACTGACTTTAAATGAACAGATATTAAGAAAGCAAACTTTTATTAGATAAAGACAGAAATGAATTCTTGGTGAATTACCTACACACAGTCAGTCTCCTCAGGGCAGCTTTGATCTCCTTGTTCCTCATACTGTAGATAATTGGATTCATGATTGGTAGCAATACGGAATAGAGAACCGCCACCACAAGATCCAGAGCAGATGGGGAGCTGGAGGTGGGTTTCAGATAGGCAAAGGCCCCAGTGCAAACAAACAAGGAGACCACAGTGAGGTGAGGAAGGCAGGTGGAGAAGGCTTTATGCCGGCTCTGCTCAGAGGGGATTCTGAGCACTGATTTGAAGATCTGAACATACGACACAATGATAAAAACAAAACAGCCTAAGGCTAAACACACACTAAATGCAAGAACCCCAACTTCACTGAGATATGAGTCAGAGCAGGTGAGCTTGAGGAGCTGAGGGACTTCACAGAAGAACTGATCCACCATGTTGCCTCCACAGAACGTCAATGCAAACGTGTTCCTGGTATGTAGCACAGAGTAGAGAATCCCACTGATCCAGGCACCGGCTGCCATTTGGACAGAAGCTCTGCTATTCATTATTGTCTCATAGCGCAGTGGTCGGCAGATGGCAACATATCGGTCATATGCCATGATGATGAGAAGGGAAAAATCTGCTCCCAACAAGAAGAAGAGGAAAAAGACTTGGGCAACACATCCAGCATAGGAAATGGACCTGGTGTTCATGAGGGAGTTGGCCATGGATTTGGGAACAATGACAGAGATGGAGCCGAGGTCTACGATGGACAGATTCATCAGGAAGAAGTACATGGGGGTGTGAAGGTGGCGGTCGAAGGCTATAGCCATGAAGATAAGAAGATTCTCCATCAGGGCTGCCAGGTAGATCACTAGGAACACCACAAAGTGCAAAATCTGCAGCTCCCGAACTTCAGAGAATCTCAGGAGAAGGAACTCGGTCACGGTGGTTCAGTTGGACATTTTCTTTCTCAGGACATCGTGTGATGGTGTCTGGGGGGAAGGAGGGGACGACAAGAGCAAGGCCAGGAATAGATCAGTGAAATATCTCTCCTTTTTTAAAACCACCTTAATTTCCTTTAGTCAAACCCTTACCTTGTGAGGATTGGTATAATATGGGAATGAGGATGGGGAAAACAGTAGAAAATAATAGAAAACAGCCCCACTGACTCCAGTGGAGTTACTCCAGCTTTACACTGGGGTGAGAGAAAATAGAATCATCTCAATGGACTCCAGTGCAGTTACTCCTAATTTACACCAGGGTGATGGAGAGGAGAAATAGGAACAATTGCTTTTGAGGTATTTGTATTCCTCTGTCACCCAGAGGTGGGCGAATTCTGGATAACAGTTTATAAATGTTACTACCCTCAGTGTACTGAGGGGAATCGGGGGACTGCCTGGCCAGATTCTGCTGTCAGGGCACTGCTGTGAATGTGGGGTAATTTCACTGCATGCCATGGAATTACTCCCCATTTATACTGCTTTTAATGAGAGCAGAATTTCGCATGGAGGTGACTGAACCCAGCCAGCCATATTTACACAGTGAACTCTAGTCAGGAATAAAGCCCAGGAGTCCTGACGCCCCATCCCCTGTTCTAGCTGAAATTCTAACAGAAATTCTAACAGAAATTGTTCTGAAATGAGACTTTCTCAGTCTCTCCTATTGAAGCTGCTCCACTTTGTATCAATAATTAAATAGTCATTGGAGCAGGGACTTGAATTTGGCTCTTCCAGACACCAGGTGAGGGGGGGAGGGATAGCTCAGCGGTTTGAGAATTGTCTTGCTAAAACCAGGGCTATGAGTTCAATCCTTAAGAGGGCCATTTAGGGAACTGGGGTAAAAATCTGTCTGGGGATTGGTCCTGCTTTGAGCAGGGGGTTGGACTAGATGACCTCCTGAGCTCCCTTCCAACCTTAATAATCTATGATTCTATGTGAGTGTCCCACTCAGGAGAATCTCTCACACAAGTTTGCTGACCCAATGACTCCATTGTCACTTGCAGCAGTCATTCATGATGGCAGTGGAGAGGCTGAGATGCAGTCTGATGTAGTGGTTAGAGGAGGGGACTGGGAGTCAAGACACTCTCCTGTAAAGTAGGAATTCAAATCCTTTTTCATCATCAGTCAGAGGGAGGGATTGAACCTGAGTCTGTCACAGGCCAGCCGAGTGCCCTAAACACTCAGCTTTATTTTATGAGAGGTGCCTGCCCCAGAGTCCTTATGAGAGACAGAAATAGAACCACCAGTTCTGGCTCCTCTTCTCTTCATCCTGGACTGAATTTCCACCCAGAGCCACACATAAAACTCAGGATTCCTGGCTCTCAGTCCCTGCTTCTCTTACCCACTAAACCACTGGTGGGCAAAATACGGCCTCGGGCCACATCCGGCCTGTGGGACTGTCCTGCCTGGCCCCTGAGCTCCTGTCCTGGGAGGCTGGGCCCCGGCCCCTCACCTGCTGTCCCTTCTCCCCTGGAGAAATGGTCTGGGCAGCAGGGCTGTGAGCTCCTGGGGCAGCGCATCTACAGTGCTCGGCCTGACCCGGTGCTCTGAGCTGTGTGGTGGTGGCGGCGGTGGCAGCATGGCCCAGCTCTAGCGGGGCAGCGCAGCTGTAGCGCTGCCAGTCACCAGTGCTCCAGGGAGTGCAGTAAGGGGGTAGGAAGCAGTGGGGGGGGGCAGTTGCATAGAGGGTGGGGAGTTTCGGGTGGTGGTTGGGGGCAGGTGTCTGGATAGGGGGCAGGGAGGTCGTAAGGGAAACAGGGGGATGAAGGGGGCAGGGGTCCGGGGGGGCAGTCAGAAAGGAGGAAGGGTTGGATGGGTTGGCTGGGGGCAGTCAGGGGCAGGGGTTCCAGCGGTGGTCAGGGGACAGGGAGAAGGGCTGGTTGGATGCAGCAGGGATCCCAGGGGGCTCATCAGTGAACGAGGGGGTTGGATGGGGCAGGAGTCCAGGGGGCAGATAGGAGGTGAGGGCCAGGCTCTCCATACAATTTACAAAATCTGATGAGGCCCTCAGGCCAAAAAGTTTGCCCTCCCCTGCACTAAACCTCGCTCCCTTCCCAGAGCTGGCAATAGAGCCCAGAAGTCCTCACTCCTAGTCCCCACTACTCTAACCCTTTAGACTCAATGTATAAAAGACAGGAGTAAGAATAAACTGAGAACTAGACACAACCTGATGTTTGTAGAGCTAGATAGATAGATAGATAGATGTAACAACAAACTAACAGAAAGACACAAGTAAGAAAAGAAAATTTACACAGAGTGAGAGAGAAACACAGAACTAACACAAACTGACAAATAGAGAAGTAAAAAACAAGCTAATTTAGAGAGAAAAGTGCAGATAGGGAGCAATAACAACAAACTAATGTATACAGAAAGAAAAGTAACAAAGAGCTGATAGCGTTTGTCACAATTTTTGGACAATTTTAATGTAAACTCCTCAATCCATTCTAAAAAATGTGTGTGTCTATTTGATCAATTCCCACACTCCCAAGAGAAGGAAACTGAGGCACAGATATTCTGCTCTCTCTTTCCTAAGGTAACTGCTTTGGTATACTTCGTTTCCCATGCTCAAACTGAGCTAAGAGTGAAACTCTGAAAAAAATATGTATTGTCATTTACACTTTTCTTATTAAAGAGCCACTCTGTAACTCCCAAATATATTTAATTGCAAGAGCAAACTTACGGTGGTGGTGTGCAATCCTCCCAGACTGAGATGTCTTTTCTGCTCCAGCTACATACGGCAATTCATTTCCCCCCACTCTCTAGCCCCTTGCAAACTGCTCTGTTGATCAATCTCTCTATCTAATGCCCTTATCACTGTACTATGAGAGGCCATTCCCCCTTAACACTGAGGCTGAGATGCTGGAAATACACTGAGATCTGTGCTGTCTGCAGATGAGTTGTGTGTCAAAAACTTTGGTGCTGCGGGAAGGTGATTTATCCATGTCTGTTTTCTAAGGCCTTGTGGGACTCACTCCCTGGAGCCCTCAACAGCCCAGAAGCAACAGTTAATTTCTCTTCCCTTCTACTTCCCTGAAGAGTTTCCAGAAACTAAAATCACAATTCTAATGAGGCAGCAGCGTGTAGAGGAAAGATTGTGGAGCAAACACTGCGGGCACACAGGACTGTACTCCAGATATCTGGCATCAATTCCTTGCCCTGCCGCTGAACTTCTGTGTTACTTTGGGAAAGTCATTCTTTCCCACCCTTTGCCTGTCTTTTCTAATGTAAGCTCCTTGGGGTGGAGAGCATGTCTTATGTAATATAATGGGCCTCTCATATCAGGTGCAACTTTCAGATAATTAATTATTAAAAAGCTAAGGGTCAAGGTGTCCTGAGATCTGATCCCAACCATTCCCCTGACTTTGTTCAGTCCCTTCACAGCTCCATTCCTCAGTTTGTCAACCATCCAATGCAGTTAATAATTACAATGTGGAGATAATTCATAATTAATGCAGATGCTCAAAAAAACCTTCCTGTCAAAACAGCCTTTTTAAGAAAAATTACTTGTCATTGAAAATAATTGTGGTGTGGAAAAAAAATCATTTTGAACTTGTTTTTCTATGGCTTTTTGTTTGTTGGTGGGGGGAAGCAGTTTTTGGCTCTGTTTTTTATTAAAAACCTGGAGATGGAAAACTTGTTTGTATATTTTTTCAGGCTTTTTGGGGAAAGTTTTCAAAATCAGAAATCTTTTACCAAAACTAGAACATATTTACTATAAACTGGCATTTTTACTAGAGAAGGTTATTGAAAACCAAACACTTTTCAGTTCTCAGTGTCATTTTTTTGCCCACCCCCTCATCCAAAAGCAAAATTATGGAATGTTTCAATGAAAACAAAACAACGGCATTCCCCACAAAAATATAATTTTCATTTTTGACCAGCTTTAATAATGAGTAATTAAAACTAAATTAAATGTGTATGAGTTGATGGGGGTGCAACATTCACCGCAATTTTATTTGACAGCATTTGCTTATCAAAGGAACTGTCTAACTGGGTCAGTCATTTTCACCATTCAGTCCTGTATTCTGTCCCTGAGAAATTGTGGTGAAAGAGGCAATTTGATGCATTGGACATCTCTAGTCATTAGAGAGTATTGGAAGCAATCTGTACAAAATGACCCAATTGTTGGATATTTATTATCTAATAACCTTCTGGTGATCCTTCTGTGCCTTCCTGGTGGAAATGGTCACACAAAAGGAAATGAAAAATTAACCTCTGATCTGCTAGTAACTGCTCAGCTATTAGTAACCTGTCAATGGGTAAAGAAAAATAGTCCAACCTTCAAGGAATGATTAAAAAACAATATGGGAGGTTGGTTATGGAAAAATTAACCCAACAATTACATATTCTGCAAAATCAACGGAGGTCTGAACTATATCCATCACTGTGACATTTGAGGAATGTGTAGTCATTTTTCCTACATGAGAGTTTTTATTTATATTGCCTTCAGAACACACCCAATCTTATTCTTACCTATCTTTGGTGGAAAGGTGGCAGCTCTGCAGAATCTGCACAGGGCCTGCCTTCTCCTAGAGTGAGGCCAAAGCAGTGTGATGGCTTATTTTTCTTACCACCTTTGAGATGCTTTGGGGTCAGATGCCTGTTGTGAATGAGAGGAATATTCACACCATGTATTGTGTCCAGTCCGCATTTCTGGGTCGCATTTTTGCCTTTCTCCAAGGTATGTGAGATAAGACAACTGTGTTTGGAATATATGCAGCTGATGTATTGATCTATAGTTATAAATTGCTGAACAAGACTATCTAGCAGCCAAATTTTGTGATACTTATAAGTGTTTAATCAAGCAAGACTTTGGTTGGGCCAGACTGGGATCTCAATAACACCAGAGTAAAGCTGAAGTCATTGGAGTTATTTTGGCTTCATCCCCGAGATCAGAATTTCTTCCATTGTGACTTTTGCTTGACTGAAGACAGCGTAAAAACTGTCCATCCCATTGTACCATTTTTTCAGTGGTGTAACCTCACTGAAATCAGTGGAATTACGGTGGCATAAAAATGGTATAATGGAGAGGACAATATAGCTCAAGGACGTCAAGATTTAATACCATTTAAATTAAATATTTTGTTGCATCAGAGCCTAAATGGAACAAATTCATCCATATGTTTTTTTCAGTGTAGCTAAAAAGAGACACTGGGGATAAATTTAGTGCCAAATATTAAAAATAATAAGATATAATACACACAGAGAAGAAAAGAGATAATGACCTAATTACACAGTTCAAGTCCCAGATGTCACAGTGAATAATCCAGTCCCACATGCATCCTCCCCATGGACCTGGTAGGATTCACACCCCACACCCCTCCTACCGGCCAATATGCTTGGAAGAAGCACTTGAAACTCCATCCTGAAAATCTCCAAATATGTCTCCATAGCCACAAATCCGATGGTACTCCTGAAGCTCTAGTAAGGGCAGTGGGCCAAGGCTAATGCTCAAGATCATTCTGAATGGCCATTAGCTGGTCATTCAGGAAATCCTGCATCTCTGAACATGCTAGATCCCACTGCAATTTCCTGCCTCACTGATCTTCAATACCACCTCTGACAACAGCTCCTGGGTCATCGAACTAAGGGCAGAAATAACATGTAATTCATCAACTCCAGCTTGCACCTGCGTCAGCTGTGCTTCAGTAATAAGACCAGTGACTTTCTGTAGTTGTCCTATTTTCTCATCATGTTGTCGGCCTTTCAGAATATTCCAAATTGCTGCTGCACTATTTGCACCTTCCCATAAGTGTCCAGCTAAGCCTCTTTTCTTCCTAGAAGAGACCTATGCCCTTTGCTGAGCTAGCCGGATAGCAGCCCCCTTTGAGAAATCTGGATACACGGAAGTGATTTGAAAGCTGGATAGGGGGAGGGTGAATTTCACAGTCCCTAATGTGGCATTACTTATGGTTATTCGATGTCCTAGTATATCTGTTTTGGGGATAGAATTATACCACATCTGTTGTTTAACTATTTTCAAATACTTTTGAGAGGCAAAAACATCAATAGCATAAGAAGGAGAATATTGTAAGATGGTACAGGTAAAATTATTAGTTACTGGGATAATTTCAGTACAGGTAAACTTTCCAGTGGCAGAACATACTGTCTTAGTATGAGTCTGGTTATTTACTAACTGGGTAACTAAATAACAACAAGGGCCCCTTTCTCCCAATACACTACAAACCCATGGAATGACCATCATATCAACCCCTTCATAAAACCCATCTATCTCAATTCAAATTCTCTAGAGTTATATGTGGTAATATCATATCCTTCTATTTGTACTGAGCTATTTGTTCTCCATCAAATTGTTTGCTCATATGACATGTCCTAAACCTTAAAAAATATTTTTTCCAAACAATACTTAAATAAATCACTAACATGTGAAGGCTTTGGCCATTGGGTTTCATCAGAATAGATAGTATTGTCTATGTCTGGATATTTTACAGGGGTGGCAATGGTAGTGGTAATGGCAGGGACAGTGGTTGTGGCAACAAGGCGCTTTTGGTATTCCTTATCTGAAAGCCAATTAGGGAGGGCAGTACATTCCTAAGGTTCTTGCCAACAGCGCGCTGTGCAGCCCCTGGGAGAAACCCCAAATACCAAGTAGTACCACATTCCCAAGAAAAGATTGCACAACTTCCTCCTTGCCAGTGTACAATTTTCCGTCTCTTCCACCAGGACCAGTTCTTAATGTCCTTTGTAGTCAGGAACTCCTGGGCCTTGGCAGGTTTGGCGGAGCAAGCATTTCTTTTTCTTCTTTCCGGGAACATTCGTGGTCTAGCATCATACAGGGGAGAGGTTACCAGCACATCACCCTGTCATGCTGTGGTTTCTTTAGCAAATGCTGATGACACAATGATTTCATCAGTGGACAAGGGAGAGGTTACTAGCACTTCACCTTGTCCTTTTCTCCTGCCATTCAGGAGGAGGAACAGAAGTACCAGAAGTAGAAACAAGCTGACTAGCAATTGATGTAGAATCATCTTGAGGTGGAAGGGTCTTTCTGCAGTAAGAAGCATGGGTCCAGGCAGTCAGTCCCTGGCACTTCACAGCAGTGTTGGTAGTCAGCAGGACTTGGCTTGTAGTGTAGATATAACCTCACTCTTCTCTTGGAAAATAGCTCTCCATTGTCGCAATAGGTCCTATAGGAGAATTGTCATTCCTAAGAATGTAGACCAGCCCTCACAGGTGCTTGTCCAACCTGTTCTCCAAAAAAACCCTCCAGTGATGTGGATTCCAAACCCTCTCTTGCATTCCTCAAACATAAGTTATTGGGCTCAAGATGCGGTAAATGGGCTGTGATCTATAGGAGGTCAGAAGACTCAGACTGGGTGAGCTAATGGTCCCTTCTGGCCTTAAATTCTATGAATATTCTGCAAAAATTTCCATTGATGAGACCTAGGGTCCCGATCTCCTAGGGACCTTTAAAATTCTAAACTAAAGCCTGTTTTCAGTCTCTTGCTAGCAGGGGCGGCTGTAGGAATCAAGCATTTCGCCGGCAGGTCCGCTAGTCCCGCGCCTCCGGTGGACCTCCCGCAGGCATGACTGTGGAAGGTCTGCCGGAGCCGCCTGCCGCCCTGCCGGCAAAATGCCGCCCCAAGCGCACGCTTGGCACGCTGGGGTCTGGAGCCGGCCCTGCTTGCTAGTTTGGTCCTTAATTGAGAGCCCTCGAGAACTAAATCCTTCTGTTCACCTATAAAGCAAGTGCACTCCTCCAAGGCAGTGTGTCTGGCACCTAACCCAGAGAAGTCACGTCTAGGGAGAGGACAGGAGGTTGGTCTAAGACTAGAGCTGCAATTTTCTAAGAGACATGAGGAGTTAAATGCAAGTTCCCAAGGACTCTTTTAACTCCATTAGGCCCTACTCCAGAAGGGAGCCACGGTGTTCACTCTTGGACAATATACCCACCACCAGTGCCTCTGGAACTTTATGCAGGAGATCCAGTTTGCTGGAACATATTCCTGGCAGAGAAGGTATCTAGGAATCTGTGCAGAAGCTGTTTGGTAGGGAAGAGCATGTCGGGTTGGGGTAGCTGGCCATACATTTGGTTTTAATCTGGATAATCCCCATTTTGTGTGGCTAGTCCCCTGTCTGACACTGAGAAAAAACCAGATGTGGTTTTGTCCAGTATCACAGATGAGAGTTGCATGCAAGGTCACACTGGCTCATGGGGACCCGCAAGCAGGGGTGTGGCCTCAGCTTTCCCAGAAATACCAGAATGTCTGCTATTCTGGGAATGTGTCAATGGCCAACCAAGTCGAGGGAAGATGGGGGCAAGATTTTTCCAAGCCATTGGCAGATTGTTTAATTCAGCTATAAATATAGCAGCATCTGTCACAAACAAGTTGAGGAAGCCATTTCCCAATGACAAGTTACTTTGACCAGCTCTACTAACCTGAGCTGAGAGGAACACACGCACCCCTGCCCATGCCATGCATCTTCAGTCTCCAGGGTACAGAGAGACTAGTAATGGGTATGGCTGAGATGATCCGGAAAAAAACCTTCCCCTTCTCTCACTAGGGAGTCCCTCCCCTCTTAGGTCTCACTCCCGTAGCTTGGTAGGCAACATCAGCTTCTGATTAGTGCAGGAATACGGTCCCCTGAAGTTCTCAGGTTACTTGTGCATATGAGAGGGTCACCATCTAATCTAGGCTGGCACCCGGGGGACTCAACCAGAGACATCTAGGGCCCAAAGTACAAGTGTCTACAGCTTGAGCTGAACACCCAGGCTGCCTTACAGCCTCCTATCCTCTAGCTGGGGCACAGAGGGGCCTCATAACATGCACTGCCCATGGGTGCAGTTTATACAGCAACACTGCACAGCTGCAGGAGTCAAAGGCTTCATTTGAGCTAGAGTCACCTCCCTCAGCCAGGAGGACAGGGTGACACAGACAGATATACTAATGCAATGCTATGGACTCTACTGGAGTTTATTCTCTGTGTGGCCCCTTCTTCTTTTCCCAATCCATGAACATCCATAAATTCACAGAGTCATAGAGTTCAAGGCCAGAAGGAACAACCAGATCATCCAGACTGACCTGCTCTATGCCAACACCACCCGGCATCCACAGACCAAACCCAACCACTGAAATTAGACCAAAGTGTCACAGCTCTCAGGAGACTAGACAGTTCTGTGCCACCGGCAGACAATAGGAGAAACCAAGGGGCACCAGTGCCCAAAGCCCCCGCAGTGGCAGGGAAATGATTGAGATAGACCCAGAAAATCCTGACAAGTGACCCACACCACACGCTGGAGTGGAATGCGGACCCCACCTCCCGCAAGGTCCCTGCCAATCTGACTGGGGAGGAAATTCCTTCCTGACACCCACATGGCGATCAGTTACAGCATGTGGGCAAGACCAAGCCAGCCAAGCTCAGAGTGAGAGAATGCCTCAATGACACCTCAGAGCCCTGGCACATCACACCCATTGGCCTATCTCCAGCTAGGGCTGCCCCGATGCTTCAGAGATTAAAAAAAAAGCCCTCCCAGAATACACTGGTTGGGGCAAAGGAATCCCTTCCTGACATCTGCCAGTGGCCAGATGAAACCCTGAAGCATGAGCTTTTAGGACCATAAGACATTTGCCACAACTGAACCCCAGGGCTGTTGAGGCTGGCCTCCTACCATCACAAGCAGACCCATCATACAATCCCACTCAGACATGTGTCCAGCTCTCTCTTCAAACAATTTCAGTCATTGGACCCCCATAACTCCTGCTCCAGAATCTTCCCCCACTGGTGGTTAGAAACCTCCCAGTAATTTCTAGCCAGTCTCTCCATCTCTCTCACATCCGAATGTACACGTGAGCCAGACTAACACAGTCTGGCTCCTTGCCTCCCTCTAGTGGTTAGGCCACGAATGATGATTTATAAGACAATGGGCCCAGTCAACAGCTGGTGGCAATGGATATACAGTTCCACTGGAGGCAGTAGGTCAGATCCACAGATTCTGCAAATTGCTTTTGTGCCACCAAAGTCAATGGAACTACACTGATCTACCCCAAATGTCTTCTCATCTATGCCAGTCTTACACCAGTCTGACTCCACTGGTTCCAATTAAACCACTCCTAATTTATACACACAAGAAAGACAACTCCCATCATTATT
The DNA here is from genome assembly GCF_016161935.1 of Mauremys reevesii. Lineage (NCBI taxonomy): Eukaryota > Metazoa > Chordata > Testudines > Geoemydidae > Mauremys > Mauremys reevesii. Next base: position 9,733,410 of record NC_052637.1, on the reverse strand, counting down.
TTCAGTGGCCACAGAACAGGTGGTAGTGGCGAAGCTGTGCAATGAGTATTGTTTGGCACAGAATGAAAGTCTGATTCGCACACACAATTCACACTTATTTAACTCCACATCTGGACCAGATTTTCTACTGGTGTAAATCACCACAGTGGCAGTGACATCAATGGAGTTAATCTGGATTTGCATTGGTGCAAAAATCAGACGTGCTTGTGTGCAAGCTGTGTGGTCATAGAAACAACTGACATTAATGAACAGATACTATGTGAGCAAACTTTAATTAGAGAAAAAAACTATTGGTGATTTACCTACACCCGCTAAGTCTCCTCAAGGCAGCTTTGATCTCTTTGTTCCTCACGCTGTAGATAATTGGATTCATTATTGGTGTAAATACGGAATAGAGAACTGTCACCATAAGATCTAGAGGAGATGGAGAGTTGGAGGCAGGTTTCAGGTAAGCAAAGCCTCCAGTGCAAACAAACAAGGAGACCACAATGAGGTGAGGAAGGCAGGTGGAGAAGGCTTTATGCCGGCCCTGTTCAGAGGGGATTCTGAGCACTGCTTTGAAGATCTGAATATACGACACAATGATAAAAATAAAGCAGCCTAAGACTAAACACGCACTAAAGACAAGAACCCGAACTTCACTAAGATATGTGTTGGAGCAGGCAAGCTTGAGTAGCTGGAGGATCTCACAGAAGAACTGATCCACCAGGTTGCCTCCACAGAAGGTCAATGCAAATATGTTCCCGGTGTGTAGCATAGAGTAGAGAATTCCACTTATCCAGGCACCGGCTGCCATTTGGACACAAGCTCTGCTGTTCATCATTGCATCATAGTGCAGTGGTTGGCAGATGGCGACATATCGGTCATATGCCATGAAAGTGAGAAGGGAAAAATACGCTCCCAAAAAGAAGAGGAGGAAAAAGACTTGGGCAACACATCCAGCATAGGAAATGGTCCTGGTGTTCATGAGGGAGTTGGCCATGGATTTCGGGACAGTGACAGAGATGGAGCCAAGGTCTACGATGGACAGATTCAGCAGGAAGAAGTACATGGGGGTGTGAAGGCGGTAGTCGAAGGTTATGGTCATGAAGATAAGAAAATTCCCCATTAGGGCTGCCAGATAAATCACTAGAAACCCCACAAAGTGCAAAATCTGCAGCTCCCAAACGTTAGAGAATCCCAGGAGAAGGAACTCGGTCACAGTGGTTCGGTTGGACATTTTCTTTCTCAGGACATTGTGTGATGGTTGCAGAGGGAGGGAAAAGAGCAAGGGCCAGGATTAGATCAGTAAAATACCTGTCTTTTTGAGACATCCACCTTAATTTCCTTGAGTCAGACCCTTAGCTTGTGAAGATTGGTGTAATATGGGAATGAAGATGGAGGAAACAGTCCCACTGACTCCAGTGGAGTTACTCCTGATTTACACTGGGGTGAGAGAAAATAGAATCAACTCAATGGACTCCAGTGCAGTTACTCAGAATTTACACCAAGGTGACGGAGAGGAGAATTAGGAACAAATGTTTTGAGGTATTTGTATACCTTTGTCACCCAGAGGTGGGCGAACTCTGGATAATGGTGTATAAATGTTACTATTCTCAGTTTACTGAGGGGAATCAGGGCTCTGGCTGGCCAGATTCTGCTGTCAGGGCCACTGCTGCAAATATGGGTTAAATTCACTGCATGCCATGGAATTATTCCACATTTATACTGCTCTAAATGGGAGGAGCATCTCACATGGAGGTGACCAAACCCAGCCATAATTACACAGTAAACTCTAGACAGGAATGCAGTTCAGGAGTCCTGAGGCCCCTCCCACGGTTCTAGCTTGATTCCCATGCTCATTGCGAAAGACAAATGTTCCGGCTCCCCTCCAGCTTCTCTATCCACTCAACTAACCTCCTTCCCAGAGCTTGGAAGAGAACCCAGGAGTCCTGACTCCCAGTTTACCCTCTACTCTAACCCACTAAATCCAACACCCCTCCCGGAGCTGGAAATACAGGCCAGGAGTTCTGGCTCAACCCACTGGACTCAACTCCCTCCCAGAGCTGGGAACACAGGTGACGTGTCTTGACTCCCAGTACCCTCCTCTAACCATTACATCAGACTGTATCTCAGCCTCTGTCCCAGTGACTCTCCATTGCCATCAGCAATGACTGTTGTGAGTGACAATGGAGAGTCATTGGGCTAACGAACGCAAGTGAGAATGATTCTCCAGTGTGGTACTTGGGTCACTCACCTGGTGTCTGGAAGAGTTCAAGTCCCTGCTGCAGTGACTATTTAATTATTGATAAAACGTGGAGCAGCTTGAAGAGGAGAGACTGAGACAGTCTCATTTCAGAACAGTCCATAGCCTAGCGACTCAGACACCCTCCTGTAAATTGAGAATTCAAACCCCTTCTCATCATCAGTCAGAGGGAAGAATTGAACCTGAGTTTGTCACAAGCCAGCAGAGTGCCCTAATCACTCAGCTTCAAGCTATGAGGGGTGCCTGTCCCACAGTCCTTATGAGAGACAAAATAGAATTGCCCATTTCTGGGCTGAACTTCCTGCCAGAGCCACATATAAAACTCAGGAGGACTGGCTCTCAGTCCCCGCTACTCTTACCCACTAGACCCCAACACCAGAGCTGGGAAGAGAACACAGGAGTCCTGGCTCCTAGTCCCCACTACTCTAACCCACTTGACTCAACTGCCCTTGCAGCAATTTAATAGACAGAAGAAACAATAAACTGAGAACTAGAAATAAGCTGATGCTAGATAGATAGATAGATCTAACAACAAACTAACAAAGAGACACGAGTAAGAAAAGAACAGATACAGAGAGTGAGAGAGAAACACAGAACAAATCCAAACTAACACGTAGAGAAGTATAAACAAACTAATGTAGAGAGAAAAGTATAAATAGACAGATAGACAGCAATAACAACAAATTAATGTATACTGAGAGAAAAGTAACAATGAGCTGATAGTGTTTGTCACAATTTTTGGACAATTTTAATGTAAACTCCTCCATCCATTCTAAAAAAATGTGTGTGTCAATTTGATCAATTCCCTCACTCCCTTTTCTAAGGTAAATGCTTTGGACTGCCTCAGTTTCCCATGCCCAAATTGATGTAAGAGTGACACTATGAATAAAAAAATCTATTGTCACTCACAATTTCATCCTTAAAGTGCCACTGTGTAACCCACAAATATATTTAATTGCAAGAGCAAACTTACGCTGCTAGTCTATGTGGAATCCTCCCAGACTGAGATGTCTTTTCTCCTCCAGCTACACACTGCAAATGGTTACTCCTCTCTCTCTAGCCCCATGCACACCCCATATCAGTCAATCTCTCTATCTAATGGCCTTATCACTTTACTATGAGAGACCGTTCCTCCACCACACTGAGGCTGAGCTGCTGGAAATGCACTGAGATCTGTGCTGTCTGCAGATGAGCTATGTGTCAAAAAGGCTGGTGCTTCAGGAAGGTGATTTATCCATGTCTCTTTTCTTTGGGCTTGTTGGATTCACTCTCTGGAGCCCTCAACAGCCCAGAGGCAACAATTAATTTTTCTTGCCCTCTTTTTCCCTGAAGAGTTTTCAGAAACAATAATAATCACAATTACAATGAGGCAGCAGGATCTAAAGGAAAGATTGCGAGTCAAAAGCTAAGGGCACACAGGACTTATTCCTGCCTCTGACCTGCTGTGTTACCTTGGGAAAGTCATTCCCTAGGGCTGTTTTTTCCCTTCCTCCTTTTGCCTGTCTTTTCTACTGTAGGTTCCTTGGGGCGGATACTGTGTCTTACCTAATATAATGGGCCTCTCATATTAGGTTCAAGTATCAGATAATTAATTAATTAATTGATTAAAAGCTAAGGTCCATGGTGTCCTGAGATCTGATCCCAGCTATTCCTCTGGCTTTGTTCAGGCCCTTCACCACTCCTTTCCTCAATTTGTCATGTGTCCGGCCAGTACCACCTGATTCAGAAGAAAGTCTAAGAGGCCCTATAGAGGACCGTCCTCAAATAACCTGCCCATGGTGGAGTCTCATCATCATCATCTTATGAATGGTCTATTGCGTGAAGAAGATGAGTTTCTTCCCCTCATACAGTTTTATTTACTACAAAGTAATTGCATGTTCTCATTATCCAGATAGGCTGGAATATTCAAAGGAACCTACTGGATTTGTGTGTCTAAATCCCATTGGTTTTGGACAGGAGAGAAGAGCCCAGCTCCATTAATCCTCTTTGAATATCTCTCTTAGTTTATTATTAATTACTTATTTTGTCAATTTCATCACTGACAGTTTCAAATCAAGATTGGATGTTTTTCTAAATGATCTGCTCTCGGTATTATTTTGCAGATGTTCTATGGGATGGGTTATACAGGAGGTCAGACTAGACAGTCACTATGGTCCCTTCTGGCCTTGGAATCTATTAATCTAATTCGATCTCCACCAAAAATAGGAACAAAATTTCTCCCAAAACCTCACAAAATGGTAGATATTTTTTTAAAAGATTCAAAATTTCTATGAATTAAAAAAATAATTTTTTCTTTAAATAATGGTGTAGAAGGATTCTGATCCTCTCCCCTGTTTTTGACTAGATCTATTAAAATCAATTCCAGGAGATTTTAGCTGAATTAGGCAACACCTCAGAGTAGCACAACTCCACCTCTCTCTTGGCGATGTAGGCTATTTTGAGTTCATGGAGGGGCCAACATGACCAGTGATGGGATTTTCAAGGTTGTCAATAGATATTTGGCCAACAAAATTCCTATTACTTTTAATGGGAATTTGATATCCCAGTCCCCTAGCTGAAAATCTCCACCCATAGTTTTACAATAAAAACCTGCATTTTTTTTCTGGAGGGATTTTTAAGGCCATCATTCAATATTTTTATTAACAACTTGGATAACGGAAGAGAGAGTTTGCTTAGAAATCTTGCAGATGAAACCAATCTGGGAGGGGCTGCAAACACTTTGGAGGACAGGATCAGAATTCAAAATGACCTTGACAAATTGGAGTATTAGTCTAAAATCAAAAAAGAGGAAATTCAATAAAGACAAGTGCAAGGTTCTTCTCTTACCAAGGAAAGATCAAAGGTAGAACTACAAAATGGGGAATCACTGGCTAGGTGGTGGCATACTGAAAAGGATCTAAGGGATAGAGTAGATAACAAATTGAATATGAGTCAACAATGTGACGTAGTTGCGAAAATATCATTTGTATTTGCATGTATTAAAAAGAGTGTTGTATGTAAGGCATAGGAAGTAATTGTCCCACTCTACTTGGCACTGGTGAGGCCTCAGCTGGAGTACTGTGTCCAGTTCTGGGTGCCACACTTTAAGGAAGATGTGGACAGATTGGAGAGAGTTCAGAGGAGACCAGCAAAAATGATCAAAGGTTTAGATAATCTGACCTATGAGGAACAGTTAAAAAAACAGGCACGCAGAGGAATGGGGGTTGATCTGGAAAAGAGGACCAGCAACCTCAGTCTGTAGCACAAAACAAGAAAATTTATTTAAAATACTGTTTGAATGGTACCTCACACAGCCAGGTTAAGTATAAATATACACCTCTACCCCGATATAACGCAAATTTGTATATAACGCGGTAAAGCAGTGCTCTGGAGGGGGGGAAGGTCTGTGCACTCCGGTGGATCAAAGCAAGTTCAATATAATGCGGTTTCAGCTTTAACGCGGTAAGATTTTTTAGCTCCGAGGACAGCGTTATATTGAGGCTGAGATGTATATATATATATATACGGACTAAATGGGGATAAATGTTAGAGAAATTGTGGTGAAAGAGGAGATTTGATGCGTTGGACATGTCCAATCACTAGTGAGTATTGGACACAATCCATAAAGAAATGACCCAATTGTTGGATATTTATGATCTAATAACCTTCTGGTGATCGTCCTGGGGCTTCCTGGTGGAAATGGTCACACAAAAGGAAATGAAAAATTAACCTCTGATCTTGCTAGTAACTGCTCAGCTATTAGTAACCTCTCAATGGGAAAATAGTCCAACCATTGAGGAATGGTTCAAAACAATATGGGAGGTTGGTTATGGAAAAATTAACCCAACAATTACATAGTTAGTAAAATAGACAGAGGACAGATAGATACTTAGATAATTGGTTTCCTCTTATTCAGTGCTCAAAGTATATTCTCCTGCAAAAACAAAAACAAAAACAAAACAAAACAAAAATCCCCAAAACAAAACAAAAAGAAAGCACACCTGTCCAATTCTTTGCATATGAACATTTGATAGACATACCTGATCTGTTAATATGTGAATACAGAAATGTCACTCACTTTAATAAAATCACCAGAAATGACATAGCAGTTGTAATGATTCTCACTCTGCACTATGGTAAAAGCCTGTTAAATAGAAAGATCTGGTGGCTATATTCCTGTCTGATGTCTCTATTAACCAAAGTTCGCTCTTGTAATGATTGTTTTGTTTCTGATAGTTACACGGCAAGGATTTGTAAACTTGTTAAAACTTCCTAAATAAACAGTTAAAAAAACCTGGGCATGTTGATCAAGCCACCAGAGAAACGTTCAGCTCCTAGTTTAGACTGATGTAAATTTGCAGTAAATCCACTGATGCTAAAGTAGATTCAATGGATTTATACCAGTGTGAGAGAAGAATTAAGCCCATTCTTAAAATTTGCACTGATCAGAGGTTAAAAAAATGGCATTGTCAGTTGAAGTGTAAAACAATTGTCCTTTTTGGAATGAAACATTCTGATTGACCAGGACAAAACAACTTTTCATTTAAAATTTTTCCTTAATTTTACTTCACAATATGGTCAACATTGAGAGAAAATGTTTAGATTTTGTCAAAATGAAACCTGAAACAAAAATGGTTTTGAATTTTTGATTCACCTGAAGTTTGGAAAATACCATTTTCAGTTTGACCCAAAATTATTTTTTTCTGATTTTTCAAAATTGCCAGTGAAATGAAAAATCTATTATTCGCCCAGCTCTATTTGGATTTTGCTTCCCGCATATCATGGAGAATTTGATGTGCTAGATTAGGAGCAATAAAGAAGGAGGAAGATCAAACTCACACAAACATCCATGCAGTATCTTCCATACACTGATGCACACACACACACAATGATACTCACTCACTCTTCACACATGCAGGCACACATGTATTATCCAACAAGCAAACACTCACTCTAACACACCACTGTAAATGCACCAAACACACTCTTTCCCCCAGCACAAAAACAATTATTGCACGCAAGCTCTCACACACAAACACAACACCTTTATGTCCCAGTTTAGATGGTGTACTGTGTATAGTGATGTTACAAACAAGGAACCAGATCTGAGTTTGGCAATGAGAACAAAACACTTTGAGGGCCAAGGCATCAGTTCCCACACTTGGGAATATGAACTGAGAATTGGCAATGCATGGAGTGGAGTGGGGGGGGGGCTGTCTACAACCCTTTCCCACAAGCAGCTCCCCAGCACTGAAATGGAAACATGGGAACCCACCGGAAATCTGCTGGCTTCTTGGTGCTGAGGCATTTGCATGATATATCTCTTTATTCCCATATATAATCTGTTGCCTCACTGTCTTAAACCTTCTGTCTGAACTATGTAAATCCATCACTGTGACATTTAAGGAATGTGTAGGGCTGCTGTAATTTCTCCTACATGAGATTATTTATTTATATTGCCTTTGGAACATACCCAATATTATTATTACTACCTAACTTTGATGAAAAAGTGGCAGCTGTGCAAAATCTGCACAGGGCCTGCCTTCTCCTAGAACGAGGCCAAAGCAGTGTGGTAGCTTATTTTTCTTACTACCTTTGAGGTGCTTTGAGGTCGGATGCCTGTTGTGTATTGGCTTCAGGTCCCTATTCCCGGGTAGCATTTTTGCCTTTCTCCCAGGTATGTGAGAGAAGACAACTGGGTTTGGAATATATGCAGCTGATGTATTGATCTATAGTTATAAATTGCGGAACAAGCCTATTTAGGAGCCAGATTTTGAGTTAGTTATAGGTGTTTAATCAAGCAAGACTCTGGTTGGGCCAGACTGGGATTTCAGTGACACCAGAGTAAAGCTGAAATCATTGGAGTTATTTTGGCTTCATTCCTGAGATCAGAATTTCCTCCACTATGAGTTTTGCCTGAATAAAGACAGAATAAAAACTGTCCACCTCATTGTACCAGTTTTGCAGTGGTGTAAACCCACTGAAATCAGTGGAGTCACAGTGGCATAAATCTGGTAGAATGGAGAGGACATTATAGCTCAAGGACTTCAAGAGTTTTTTTAAAAAACACTCTGGTTATTATTTCTTGTTCACGTGCAACATTTGAATGAGGATTATGCACAATGCATACAACAGCTTTAATCTTTTAGGAAAACTAAACTAATAGTTTACTGTTATGGTCTTTTCTTGCCTATGCCATGCTCTTTCCATTGCTACCTCTATAAATAGTCTTGGAAGAATCAGATTGTTATCAGTAAATATTGGCAAATGTTGATTTCACCATACACACACAAACCAGCGAAAACATATTTCCTTCAACAATCAACATTTCCAGTGAGGCAAAGTAAGAAAAATGCTGCTTGAGAACTTATGAGTGTTTGATTTAAGGTTATTGACTTTGAAAATTTTCACGTCATGTTGAAACGTTGTGCTTTCACAGTTCTCAAGTTTTAACTTTTTGAAACTCAACATGAACTATCATTAAATAATTATTGTGTGACCTCTCCATAATTTTCTGCAACTGTGAAAATTTAAACTGATAAAAATAAAAAATGCTTAATTATAAACATCAATATTATCAGTCAAAATTTTACGTGGATATAAATATACTGCCATGCCTATGTATAAGATAGTATTGTCTATGGTTAGGAGTCTTCTTTGAATTTTCTTTTGAGAAGTAGTATCTAAAGTTTTTGTTTTGTTTTGGTTTGGTTTTTTTAAAGGAATAAATATCAGCCCTGGTTCAGCCCTCTTCTGCTGGGACAAACCTTCTTCACATCTCCAGCCTAAATTTACTCATGGCCAGCTTATCTGCATTAGTTCCTGTGCCAGCATTGTCCTTTAGCATCAATAGCTCTTCTCCCTCCCTGGTGTTTATCCCCCTGATCTCTTTATAGAGAACGACCACATCCCCTCTCAGCCAACATTTGCTCGGCTAAACAAGACAGATTATTTTAGGCTACATCTACATTACAAGCTAGGGCTGTGATTCCCCAGCTCACGTGCATGCGCTTGTGCTAGATGGATGAGTAGGTATCACAGTGCAGCCGCAGTAGCATGGGCGGCACCATAGCTTCGTCATGCCACATACAAGCTTGTCTCAACCTCAGGGCCACCTACTCAGCATGGCTGCCCATGCTACCATGGCTATATAGGATTTATACTTCCGCTAGCTATCACCAAGCCATCTCAAGGACATGGACCCAAGCTGGGAATCAGTCCCCCGGTTCATAATGTAGATTTAGCCTCACGCTCCTCTCATAAAATATCTCTCCATTGTCGCAATAGGAGGACTGTCATTCCTAAGACTGTAGTGTTTCCATTGTAATTGGTTCCATATTTACATGGCATTTTATCAAGCCGCATCTGGGGCCAGATCCTCAGATGGTAGAAATGGACACTGCTCGACTGTAAGCAAGCTGTGTCAATTTACACTGGTGTCACAATGCAGTTCACTACCGGTGTGATTGTTAGAGCTGAGGAACGCTCTCTCCTGACATTACCCTTGTCCTTCCCCCTCCCCAGACAGCACATAATGTGCTGAGAAAGAAAATGTCCAACCGAACCACCATGACTGAGTTCTTTCTTCTGGGATTTTCCAATGTTTGGGGGCTGCATATTTTACACTTTATCCTGGTTCTAGGGATTTACCTGGTAGCCCTCACAGGGAATTTCCTTGTTATCCTCCTTGCAGTGCTTGACCATCACCTTCACACCCCCATGTACTTCTTCCTGAAGAATCTGTCCATCTTAGACCTCGGATCCATCTCCCTCACTGTCCCCAAGTCCGTGGCCAACTCCCTGTTAAACACCAGGTCAATTTCTTATGCGGGATGTGTTACCAAAGTCTTTCTCTTCATCTTCTTCACTGTGGTTGACTATGCTTTTCTCACCATCATGGTGTATGACCGATATGTCGCCATCTGCCAACCACTGCACTATGAGATTATAATCAACAGGAGAGCTTGTGTCCAAATGGCAGCCAGTGCCTGGATCACTGCAATTCTCCTATCTAATCTGCACATTGGGAACACATTTGCAACAACCTTCTGTGGAGGCAACATGACGGCTCAGTTCTACGGTGAAATCTCCCAAATACTCAAGCTGGCCTGCTCTGACCTGTACCTTGGTGACACTGTGGTTATTTCCTTTAACATATTCTTTGGCTTAAGCTGCTTTGGTTTTATAATTTTGTTATAGGTTCAGATCTTCAAAACAGTGCTGAGAATTCCCTCTGAGGAGGGTCAGCATAAAGCCTTTTCCATCTGCCTTCCTCACTTCATTGTGGTCTCCTTGTTATTTTGCAATGCTGTTTTTGCTTACGTGAAGCCCAATTCCCGCTCTCCATCAGGTCTGGATCTTGTGGTGGGTGTGCTTTATTCCATGGTGCCTCCTCTGATGAATCCGATCATCTACAGTATGAGGAACAAGGAGATCAAAGGTGCCTTAAAGAAACTAACTGGATGGAGGTTATTCACCAAAAATAAAATTTCCAGATTTCTCCCATTACCACGGTTTCATTCTGTGTTTCCTTATAGATATAATCAAATGATGACATTATTGTCTCCATGGGAAGGTGATGTGCAATCTTTTTTATACAAAATGCTGCGTTTACAGTGGTAATAATCCAGACTAAATTCACTGAAGTCAGTGGAGTTACTCTAGGTTTACACGAGTGCAAATCAGAGAAGAATTGATTGATCAATCTAGGTATAAATGGCAAAACAACAACAACACTTTGTTAACACAGAGTTAAGGTTGCCCAGTGATAGTTCAGACCCTTCCCAGAATATTGTATTGTACAGCAAAATTTAAACTTTGGAAAGCCAAGAAATAGAGAGTTAAGATACAAGCTCATACAACCTTAATTCTGCCCCCAGGAGCTGATAATAGCCCCATGGATTTCTCTGCATTAAACTCCAGCTGCATTCCTTGTGTTAGAGGTAGCTGACTTGAATGGTGGAGGGAGAAGAGTGGTGTGTTTGTGATATGAGGAGCTCTGGGGATTAGTTGAGGAGCACCATAGACTTGTGTTTGTGATATGGGTAGATCTGGTCTCACCCCCACACCCCATGTGTGTGACCAAAGGGAAGAGGTACACATGTCCCTTGAGGGACCTGTCTGCATCAATTCAATACAGAATTGTGTAGGTCATGTCAGTAGCAGGGCCCTGGGGTCATCTTCTCATCGGTGAGGGGGGATATGAGAGCAGGCTGTGGGTTTAATGAGGGTAGGGGGAAGTAGAGGTTTAGGTGGTCTTCTGTGTGCAAGTATGAAGGGGCTGTAAAAGGGGATGTAGTTATATTGTACCAATGTGGCATTCTGTGGGACAGCAGGCCCAGTGTTTGAGCGTAGGGCAACCACAGGTAACATCTGTCTATCTCAGTGACAAGGCAGAGTGGGAGTGTGGGTATTGTGGGGCATAGCCCAAAGGGGGCAGAGTTAAGGTTATGTGAGCATTTACTTTAATTCTGCATGTCCTAGTTTTCAGAAGTTTGAGTTTTGCTGAATTGGACCTTCTGGACAGGCATGAGCTCTCACTGGGAGACCTTAACTCTGTTTCAATGAAGTTTTTGGCTATTTAATTTCCTAGCTGGTTGAAGAGAAAGAAAAAATGTTGGTAGGAGTAAGTGGTCCTTGTGGTGGCTGTAGATAGCAGTACATAAGGATGACGAAAGATGCAAAAGGATCTTTTCAGAGCCACCATGGGGGGGAGGGATAGCTCAATGGTTTGAGCATTGGCCTGCTAAGCCCCAGGTTATGATTTCAATCCTTGAGGGGGACACTTAAGCATATGGAGCAAAATCAGTGTTTGGTCCTGCTAGTGAAGGCAGGGGGTTGGACTCCTTGACTCTTCCGGGTCCTTTCCAGTTCTAGGAGATAGGTATATCTCCATTACTTTACTTTATTTTATTTCTGGACAGGAGCTGTGTTCTGTGCCTGTCTGGGCTCCTCTCACATCCACCTCCAGAACCTCTCCATAAGTGCAGCACAAAGCCAGACACATCTGTCTGCCAGTGAAGTGGCCTATTTATCTTAATGAGCTATTCTGAGCTGAGTGAGAACCACTCCAGGAGACGGTGCAGCCTGAAACAATCGCTTCAAGAGGTGTGAACTGCTCCACTTGTACCAGCACCCCAGTGCGAGCAGGGTCTTCACAGTGTTGTTGGTGGATGCTCCACATGTGCCTCTTCTCAGCTTCACACCCCAAGGGGCAGCGCTTCCCTAGACCCAGCACACATGATCCCAAGATTATGTGAGGGGAGCAGTGAGCATTGGACCCCCATATCTGGGAACCCCCAGATATTGGTATAGACATGGGAGGGGAATGTGGGGATATCAGGTGCTCCTTTCCCCATTTCCCCAAGGCTGCTGTCACTCACCCTCATGTTATCCTCCCAATCTCCTAACCCCCAAACTGTCTCCTGACCCCCAACTCATCTCCTATCCACCCTCCTCATTCATCCTCCTTGCCATAATCACCCCTCCTCTCACTGCCCCCAAAACTCCTCTCTTCCTTTCCCACTAACTCTTCTGCCCCCAATCATCCCCCCCGCAGGGAGCATGTGCATGGGTTATGTATTTTCATTCCAAAAATAGTGTCAGCACCCTCTCAATATTCGGCTGTGCTAAAGTGACAGTTCCCCAAGATTAGAAACCCTTCAACAGAGGCAGATGCCTCCTGTTTTTAGTCACAGATTTCTGCCCAGGGTTAGATTTTAAGTCACATGGCCTAGGTTTGTTGGCCAGAACATTCTTCTTTCAGCAGCTATGGGGCTGCGAGTCAGAAACAGCTTTCACCCAGCTCCTCCTCTCGCCATGCACATGCACAGTGCAATCCATTTGGCGCGACTCCAAGCACTGCAAAGGCTGACACACCTAACTGAGAACTAAACACTGTGGCTAATAACATTGTCACTTTATTTCCCCCTGAGGCCCAGTGTGTGGACTGCACTCTGCTGGGTGGCCCTTGAGCTTTGGAGACCCTAGTGTGAGGATCTGAGCCCAGGTTTGATCTCTAGCTGTGCACAATAAATCAGCACCAAAATGAACCAACTATAAGAAAAGTTAGAAATGCTCCACTGCAGTCAACTGATTTCCCTCTCACTCACCCTAGTGTAAATCAGGAGTAACCGCACTTGAGTCAATGGGGCTGATTCCCCTGTCACTCGTATCATGGTAAGTCCATGGTGTTATACTGGAGTATGTCTGGTTTTAGGGAGAGAAGATTCACACCCTTCGACTCCAAACTCTGCCACATCCTCCACGCACTGAATGTTCTTACTCTAGTCCCTGAGTGTCTCCTTCCCTCTGCCTCACACAGCCCAGACCCTCAAACAACCCCCCCCAGCCCTTAATCTTCTCCCTCCCCTTTTACAACCCTCCAACTCACGGAAACTCTCAGTCTCTGTTCTTTGAGATTCCCCCTCCCATGACCAGAACCAATTCTCCACCCAGAGTTCCTGACTCAGCTTCCTCAGAGATCCTGGCTGAACCCCTCTGCCCACCAGTCCCCTCCTCTGCTCAGCCCCATTCCCCTGACATGGCCCCAGCCCCAGGGAACAGCCCCCCATCCCTGCTTCCTTCTGTCCCGCCTCCAAACACCAAACATTCTCTCCGGCTTCTCTCCATTGGCCAGCTTTGGCCACCACTTCCTTCCCACACCACTCTCCTCCTTCCTCTGCCTGGCCCTCTCTAGAGCTGGGGTGTGGTGGTGCGTTCAGTCCATCATTACATTTATTCCATCACCTCTCAGCCAAGCCTGCCTAAGGAGGGGAGCAGGGAGCGCTCATCTGCAGAGTAGATCCCTGTCTGCTAGGAACTGCAGAGACCCAGCAACTCAGGACATCCAGCGAAGGGACACGACAGCGGCTGCTGGATAATACAGTGATGGGGGCATGAGAGAGAGGGATAACCAAACAATCCTGGCAGTGGGTGCATAGATAGATAGATAGATAGATAGATAGATAGATAGATAGATAGATAGATAGATAGATAGATATGACCGATGATTCCTAACACTGGAGGCTCAAATGCATCGCAAGCTGGGAAAAATTCCACAAAGACCAGCACAGTAAGTTTACCATTTCAATTAAATATTTTAGAGCATTAATATGCAGGGCTAATTTAAGAACATAAATTTGAATTATGTTTGGAACTCCTTAAGACTTTTGCTATCAAGTCAATCAACCATCTAGAGTCTGTCAGTGTTTTTTTTTTATCAAAAAAATATTGGGTTTTCATAGACTCCCCCAAATCTCCAATTTTTCATATTTTGGCAAGTGAGAAACAAACATTTTTTGCAGCAAAACTAATTTTTTCCTGCCTAGATCCACCTGAAAAAATGTGTATATATAGAAAGTCTCAGGTATCCTCAAATATATTTCATGGATACTTCATATATATATATGTATGTAGTATCTGTTAGCCAAATAGGCTCGTTCCCCCTGGAGCGTTCCCAATTACCCCAAGGAGGCACGGAGAGACAGGGGGACGGTTACCAGATTCTTTATTCGGTCAGCTGAGCGGGTGTCTTTCTCGGCTCGTGCCTGAGAAGGAGCACACTATACAGGCACGAAGCATGTTCTTTTATACCTACGAACAAACGACTTAGCATGTCAAATTCTGCTAACCCATGCATTCTTTACATTTGTGTCTGGTAGAAATTAGGGACCACCTGTTCGCCTCCCCCCTTTCTTAACATCCTCTCCCATGGGCAGGCACATTTGTTTAACTCATTCCCATTTTTGGTATACAATACATATATATCTTGTGTCCATGTAATTTTGGACGGGGGTAGCAAATGGAAAAACAAGCGGGGAAAATGACAAATGCCTGAGGATATATTTGGCTTAAGCATATATCTGGCCTTATTTGGCTTAAGCATATATCTGGCCCTTTTGTCTAACATATCTGTGAAATATATTTGAGGATACCTGAGACTTTCTATGAAAATTTGATTAACTGAAAACGCTATTTTCCTTTGAAAACAATTTAAGTAGAAAATTTCTGACCACGCATAATTGGAAACTGAGCTTTAAGAAAGCCTGGGGAATGCAAATATTGTCCATTAATACAATACTTTCAAAGCCATACATTCTATTTCATCTCTTTTTATTTACAGCCATTGGTTCACACTGTTAGGGTACATCTACACTACAGGATTATTCCGAATTTACATAAACCGCTTTAGTAAAACAGATTGTATAAAATCGAGTGCACGCGGCCACACTAAGTACATTAATTCGGTGGTGTGCGTCCACGGTCCGAGGCTAGCATCGATTTCTGGAGCGTTGCACTGTGGGTAGCTATTCCGTAGCTATCCCATAGTTCCTGCAGTCTCCCCCGCCCCTTGGAATTCTGGGTTGAGATCCCAGTGCCTGATGGGGCAAAAAACATTTTAGCGGGTGGTTCTGGGTAAATGTCGTCAGTCCCTCCTTCCTCTGGGAAAGCAACGGCAGACAATCATTTCGTGCCCTTTTTCCCTGGATTGCCCTGGAAGACGCCATAGCGTGGCAACCATGGAGCCTGTTTTGCCTTTTGTCACTGTCACCGTATGTGTACTAGATGCCGCGGACAGAGGCGATTCAGCAGCGCTACACAGCAGCATTCATTTGCTTTTGCATGATAGCAGAGATGGTTATCAGCTGTTCTGTACCATCTACCATGCCATTGTAAATTGGCAATGAGATGATGGTTACCAGTCCTTCTGTGCTATACCTTCTGCTGGTGTCATAGATGCTCCTGGCTGAGATCAGCCAGGGGTGCAAAAGACAAAAATGGGAATGACTCCCCAAGTCAATTCCTCCTTTATGGTATCTAAAAATAGAATCAGTCCTGCCTAGAATATGGGGCAAGTGTACTAGAGATCCAGTGGATTAGAGAGCACAGCCACTCTGTGTCAGATCCTGCAGGAATGATGAGCTGCATGCCATTCACAGGGGGTGCTCCTGCAACAACCCCACCTGTTGCTTCCCTTCTCCCCCAGCATTTCTGGGCTACCGTTGCAGTGTCCCCCCATTTGTGTGCTGAAGTAATAAAGAATGCAGGAATAAGAAACAGTGACTTGTTATTGAGATAAAATGAGGGGAAGGCAGCCTCCAGCTGCTATGATAGTCCAGACAGGACATTAAGCAGTGTGGGGGACAGGAGCCCAGCATCCTGCTGCTATGATAGTCCAGGCAGTACAGAATCTTTTCTTTACACATGAAGGGCGGGGGCTGATGGAGCTCAGCCCCCTGTTGCTATGATGAAGACAGTTACCAGCCATTCTGTACCATTTCCTGGGAATGACCAGGAGGCCAGTAAGGAGCACTCATGGGCTGATGATGAGGATGGGTACCAGTCCTTCTGTACTATATCATCTGCCACAAGGCTGATGATGACAGATATCAGCCATATTGTACCATCACCCCCAAGGAGGGGGGGGGGCAAGGATGCTACAGTTCAGTGTCGCAGCATCGCGTCTACCAGCAGCATTCAGTAGACATAGGGTGACATTTAAAAGAGTCAAGAGACGATTTTTTCCCTTTTCCTTCTGGGGGTGGGGGTAAATTGACGAGCTATGCCCTGAACCACCGCGGACAATGTGTTTGACCCTATAGGTATTGGGAGCTCAGCCAAGAATGCAAATGCTTTTCGGAGACTGCAGGAACTGTGGGATAGCTTGAGTCCTCAGTCCCCCCCGCTTCCTCCCTCCATGAGCATCCATTTGATTCTTTGGCTTTCCGTTACGCTTGTCACGCAGCAGTCTGCTGAGTCTCTGCTATGGCGTCTGTCTGGAGATTTTTTAAAAATGCTTTGGACTTTTGTCTTCTGTAACAGAGCTCTGATAGAACAGATTTGCCTTCCCATACAGTGATCACATCCGTACGGTCCATGCTGGAGCTCTTTTTGGATTTTGATTTCGGACTGCATCGCCACATGTGCTGATCGGAGCTCCATGCAGGGCAAACAGGAAAATATTCAAAAGTTCGCGGGGCTTTTCCTGTCTACCTGGCCAGTGCATCCGAGTTCAGATTGCTGTCCAGAGCAGTCAGTGGTGCACTGTGGGATACCACCCGGAGGCCAATGCCGTCAATTTGCGGCCACACTAACCCTAATCTGATATGGTAATACCAATATTAGCGCTACTCCTCTAATAGGGAGGAGTACAGAAACCGGTTTAAAGAGCCCTTTATATCGCTATAAAGGGCCTCTTAGTGTGGATGGGTGTGGCGTTAAATTGGTTTAATGCTCCTAAAACCAGTTTAAACGCGTAGTGTAGACCAGGCCTTAGTTATGCCTAGGGCTCCAGCGAGGCCTATACTGACTGCAGTCGAACCTTGGCCATTGCCCTTGTCCTTCCTTTCACAGCCATCACATGACGTACTGAGGAAGAAAATGTCCAACCAAATCACTGTGACTGAGTTCCTTCTCCTGGGATTCTCTGACATTCGGGAGCTGCAGATTTTGCATTTCATGGTGTTTATAGGGATTTACCTGGTAGCCCTGACTGGGAATCTTCTCATCATCAAAGCCATAGCCCTCGACCACCATCTTCACACCCCCATGTATTCCTGATGAATCTGTCCATCCTAGACCTTGGCTGCATCTCCATTGTTGACCCCAAGTCCATGGCCAATTCCCTCATGAGCACCAAGGTCATTTCATATTACGGATGCATCATCCAAGTCTTTTTCTTCCTTTTCTTTGCTACAGCTGAGCCTCCCTTACTAATCGTCATGGCATACGACTGGTACATTGCCATCTGCCAACCACTGCACTACAAGTCAATGATGAACAGGAGAGCTTGTGTCCAAATGGCAGCCAGAATCTGGATCAGTGGTGTTCTCAATTCTGCACTGCACATTGGGAACACGTTTGCAATAATCTTCTGTGGAGACAATGAGATGGAGCAGTTCTTCTGTGAAACCCTCCAGCTCCTCAAACTTGCCTCCTATGACTCATATCTCAGAGAAATTGGGGCTAATGCCTTTAGTGTGTACTTTGCCTTAAACTGCTTTTTTTAATATATATAAAATTGTGTCTTATATTCTGATCCTCAAAACAGTGCTGAGATTTCCCTTTGAGCAGGGCCGGCATAAAGCCTTCTCCACCTGCATCCTTGACCTCATTGTGGTCTCCGTGTTTGTTTGCACTGCTAGTTTTACTTATATTAAACCCACCTCCAGCTCAGTCTCAGGTCTGAATCTCATTGTGGCTGTTTTGTATTCCGTGGTGCCTCCCATGATGAATCTGATCATTTACAGCATGAGGAACAAGGATATCAAAGCTGCCCTATGGAAAATGATTGGGTCAAGGCTATTCTCCAAAAAAATAAAATGGCCATCTTTCTCCCATGACCATCATCTCATTCTGTGTTTCTTTATAAATATAATCAACTGTTGACATTATTGTCTCCATGAGAACATAACGTGCAATCCGTTTATGCATACTGAGGTATTTACACTGGTATAAATATGTAGAAAAACTGCACTCAGGTCAATGGAGTTACTATAAATTTACAGCTATATAAATATCATGGGTCAGACTAAAGGTCCATCTAGCCCATTAACCTGTCTTCACACAGTGGCCAATGTCAGATGCTTCAGAGAGAATGAACAGAACAGGACAATTATTGAGTGACCCATCCTGTGTTGTCCAATTCCAGCATCTGGCATCCAGAGGCTTAGGGTTGCATCCCTGACCCTCATGGTTAATAGCCATTGATGGATCTATCCTCCATGAATTTATCATGTCTCGCTATCCATCCATCCCCATAGATACCCCTCCATCTATTGATCAATCAGTCAGTCTGAGGCTTTTGTACTGCCACCCATCACCATGGTATCAGAGCACTTTCCACATAAAAACAGTTACCATATCAAAGTCACACATGGGGTCTCTGGCTCTTCTCCTTTTTTCAGGGTGGGGAGTAAAAATTCTGCCCCTGCTGCAGCCCCGAGGCCAGAGGAGCTCTCTGCCCCCACTACTGACACGGGGCTGGAAGAGTTATCAGCGTCCGCCATGGCCATGGGGCTCAAGGTGTCAGCTGCTGCTCCCAGGAGCAGGGCACTTTTGCTATAATGGACCTGTGGCTTTAACGAACAAATGGCTTGGAACCCCAGGGGTTGGTTCTAGTGAAGATGTACTGTATTTTGTTGGTTGGTTGATTTGTTTCTTTGTTCCAGATGTTTTTGGTGGGTGGGGGTTTGGGAGGGCGAGCTATGTTTGATTGGAGGGGAGTATCCATTTGATGTCATCAAGTATTGGGTACTACCAGATCAGGCCCTAGACAGAGCACACACCTATCTTCCACTGGTTTGTGGTACGCTAGCAGACACAGGGCCCTCCCTGACTGGATTTAGGCATCTCTCTGTAAGCTAGCACACACTCCTCTCCTCAGCATCTCCCATCGGCTAGCTCAGGCGCCTCCTCTCCTAGCATGCTGGATTTTGTGACTCCCATTCTTGGGTGTCTGTCTCTCTCTATCTGTTGTTTAGGGAGCCTGAGGGCCTGACTCAGGCTGTGTGACCCTATTGTTGTCCCAGTGATTTTCTAGGTGCCTAAAAGTTAGGTGTTGCTGTACTGTGGGTCACCACGCCTGGTTCTCTTTATGGATCCAGGCCCCAGGGGGTATTTAGGCATCTAGTGGGTTTTTCAAGAGCAATTAGGCATCTAACTCCCATTGAAATCAATAAGTTTTGGACACCTATATCCTTTAGAAAAACTTACCATGTACCTAAGCACCTTTGAAAACCAGGCCTTAGGTGATGAAATGCAGGTGTCTATACTGGGCAATGAAGCCCTGGTATGCAGCTATGGGAACATTGTCTCATGATCTTCTATATCCACCAGAGATCCTAGAATCACAGAAATGCCGGGCTGGGAGGGACTGGAAGTCTCTTGTTAGGTTGGTCATTAATTGAGAGCCCTGGAGAACTAAATCCTTCTTTGTACCTATAAAGCAAGTGCACTTCTCCAGGCAGTGTATCTGACATGTAGATGTGAGGACTCACCCCTGCGGCACCTCTTGCTGGTGACTCCTGAGAATTAGCTCAGTTCCAGCTCCGGAGCACCCTCTGCAGGCTGGTGATCCGTCTGTCCTCTGGCTCCCGAGTCCCTCCCTGGACCTGTTGCTCTTTTACCTGGGGTGCTGCCCCTGGCAGTAACCCCTCAGTCTTAGGGTCTCCCCTCCCCAGGGAACCCCCACCCACTATTCCCACCTTGCCCCAGTATAAGGCTATGGCCAGTCATTGTCTAGCCCCCATACTCTGAGGCAGACTGCAGTATCAGCCACTCATCACTGGCAAGGTTGGATTTGGACCTGCTGCCTTGGCCTTTCCCTAGGCTGCCCAATTCAACCCCCAGTACCTTTTAGCCCAATGCTAGGCTGCAGCCTGGGTCTTTCCAGGCTGGAGCTCCCCAGCTCCTCTGCCTTTCCCCAGCCCTGCTTCACTCAGGTACCTTGTGTTTAGCCCCCTGCAGCCAGGTCCTTCTCCCTCTACACACAGAGGGAGACTGCCTGGGCTCCTGGCTCACAGCCTTTTTATACAGGCCAGTTGTGGCCTGATTGGGGCATGGCCCAGCTGCAGCCACTTCCCAATCAGTACAGCTTAGTAGCTCCCAGACACAACCTTCCCCCAGGGCTGTTTTAAGCCATTCAGGGCAGGAGCAGGGTAAGCTCCCTGCTACAGACACCTAACCTGAAGGCATCATGTCTAGGGAGAAGACAGGAGGTTGGTCTAAGACCAGAGCTGTAATTTTCTAACAGGTCTAAGGAGTCAAGTTCCCAAGGACTCCTTTAACTCCATTAGGCCCTACTCCAGAAGGGAGCCACAATGTTCACTGTTGGACAATATACCCACCAGCAGTGCCTCTGGGACAGAATGCAGGAGATCCAGTTTGTTAGAACTTATTCTTGGTAGAGGAGATTTCTAGGAAGCTGCACAGAAGCTATTTGGGAGTGGTGGGCATGGTGTGCAGCTGGCTATTCATTTGGTTTTAAGCTGGATAAACCCCTTTTTGTGTGGTTTGTCCCCTGTGTGGTACTGAGAGAAAACCAGACGTGGTTTTTTCCAGTATCACGGATGAGGGACGCATGCAAGATCACACTGGCAGGAAGGGCCATGAAGTAGGAGCAGTACCAGAATGTCAGGTGTGATGTTGCTTTCTAGAAATAATAAACCCCATTATGCTTTATAGAAATATGCTTATAAGTGTAAATATGACAGGACTAGAATATGTTTTATGTTAGATGTGCCATGTAACATCTCTCTGCAAATGTTATTATCTACTGGATATATTCATCTTATTTACAGGCATGTATCATTTTGTATTCGAACTTATGAATATTGGCTATGTACTTGTTTGAGTTTAAGAAGCTGCAGTGAAGCAGTTGGTCAGCTTCTTGAGAAAAGGCTATTCTCATTAAGTGCCCAATCAAGAAACACTTAAGCTAACAATGAACTCTGAGAGACACCAATCCACATCTGAGCTTTCCTGGTAATGTGGCATTGTCCGGTAAAGTACTGAGTCATTCATGGACATGTGACTTGCCCATGTGAATCCAAAACTTCATCTTGCTGCTGGACCCTGCATAGGAGAGGAGAATGGGTTTCCACCCACAAGAGAAATTCCATTTAAGCCCCTGGAAACCCGCCTTTCTGTCTTCAGCTGGCTCAAGAGATAGCCTCTTCACCCCCATAGGATACCTGAAAGAAACTCTAACAATGGATAGTAACCACAGGGGTGTGAGTAATTGCTGGACCCAGACTAGAAGGAGGCTAGTCTGTAAAAGAAGCTTACTGGAACATCTCTGAGGGTGAGAGTTCATCTGTAATCACTTTCTTACTGTATTAGGCTTAGACTTGCGTGTTTTGTTTATTTTGCTTGGTAATTCACTTTGTTCTGTCTGTTATTACTTGGAACCACTTAAATCCTACTTTTTGTTTTTAATAAAATCACTTTTGACTTATAACTTAACCTAGAGTATGTATTAATACCTGAGGGAAGGGACAAACAGCTGTGCATATGTCTCTATCAGCGTTATAAAGGGTGAACAATTTATGAGTTTATCCTTTATAAACAGGGTAAAATGGATTTATTTGCGGTGTGGACCCCATTCAGAGTTGGGTATGTGGGTTTTGGAGACAGGAACACTTCTTAAGCTGTTTTCAGTTAAGCCTGCAGTTTTTGGCGGATGTGGTTCAGACATGGGTCTGTGTTTGTAGCAGTCAAGCATGTCTGGCTCAAACCAAGCAGGGCACTGAAGTCCCAAGCTGGCAGAGAAGACAGGCTCAGAAGTAGTCCAGGCACAATAGGTGGCAGTTCCCAAGGAGGTTTCTGTGATCCAACCCATCAGATCTGGTATTCTGGGAATGCATCAGTGGCCAACCTAGTTGAGGGAAGAGCTGGGAAACATTTTTCTAAGCCTTTGGCAGATTGTTTAACTCAGCTAAAGACATAGCAGCATCTGTCATGAAGAGGTTGAAGAAACCATTTCCCATTGACAAGTTACTTTGACCAGCTCTACCAACCTGAGGTGAGAGCAACACACAGACCCTTGCCCATGCCATGCATCTTCCGTCTCCATGGTGCAGAGGGACTAGGAATGGGCATGTCTGAGATGATCCAGGAATAAACCTCCCTCTCCTCTCACCAAGGAGACCCTCCCTTTTTAGGTCTCACGCCCGCGGCTGTTGTGCAGTTGCTTGGTAGGCAACATCAGTCTCTGATTAGTGCAGGAAGAAGGTCCCCTGAAGTTCTCAGGCCACTTCCGCATATGCGAGAGTCACCATCTAATCTAGGCTGTCACCCAGGGGACTCAACCCTAGAGACATCTAGGGTCCAAAGTACGAGATTCTACAGCTTGAGCTCAACAGCCAGGCTGCCTGAAAGCCACGGGAACAACCCCCTGTCCTGTAGGTGGAGCACAGAGAGGCCTCATAACACGCACTGCCCATGGGTGGGGTTTATACAACGACACTGTGTGGCTGCAGAGGTCAAGAGCTTCATCTGAGCTGGAGTCACCTCCCCCAGCCAGCAGGACAGGGCATCACAGACAGTTGTACTAATGCAGCTCCATGGACTCTACTGGAGAATAGATGGTTCTGTGCCATTGGCAGAGAATAGGAGAGACCGAGGGGCACCAGTGCCCGAAACCCCCTTAATGGCAGGGAAATGATTTAGATACACCCAGAAAATCCTGGCAAATAACCAGCACCACATGCTGCCGAGGAAAGTGAACACTTTACACCACCACCCCTATGGTCCCTGCCAATTTGACCTGGGAGGATATTCCTTCCTGATACCCACATGGTGATCAGTTAGACTCTGAGCATGTAGGCAAGAACCAGACAGGCAAAAACCCAAGAAAGAGACAATGGCTCAGTGTCAGGTCAGAGCCCTGGCACATCCCACACAATGTCCCATTTCCAGCCAGGGCTGCCCAATGCTTCAGAGATTTAAAAAAACCTCCCAGAATATACTGGGTTAGGGGGAGGAATCCCTTCCTGACCCCTGACAGTGGCCTGATGAATCCCTGAAGCATGAGCTTTTAGGAACATAAGACATGCCCCTCAAGTAATCCCCAATGTTGCTGAGCTCTGCCCCCCACCATCACAAGCAGCCCCGTCATACAATCCCACTCAGAAATCTGTTCAGTTCTCTCTTAAAATTAATTTTGTGATTTGCCCCCCACAACTCCCATTGGGAAGCTTCTCCAGAACCTCACCCCACTCGTGGTTAGAACATTTCCTGTAATTTCTAGACAGTCTCTCCATCTCTCACACGCCTGAATATACACATGAGCCAGACTGACATAGGCTGGCTCCTTGTCCCCCTCTCATGGTTAGGTCACGAATGGTGGTTTATAAGACAATGGGTCCACTCCCCAGATAGTGGCAATGGATATACATCTCCTTTGGAGGCTGTACGTCAGATGCTGCAAATTGTTTTAGCGCCCCCAAAGTCAATGGAACTACACTGATGTGTTGAAGATCTACCCAAAATGTCTTCTCTCACCTACCCCAGTCTTACACCAGTCTGACTCCTTTGGTTCCAACGAAGCCACTCCTCATTTATACACAAAAGCAAGACAACTCCCATCATTGTTTTCAGTGGCCATGGAACGGGTGCAAGTGACCAAGCAGTGTAACAGGTATTGTTTTGGGACACAATGAAAGTCTGATTCCTCTCTTGCACACAATTTACACCCATTTACTCCACAACTGGCCCAGATTTTCTACTGGTGTAAATCACTCCAGTGGCAGTGACATCAGCAGAGTAAATCTGGATTTGCATTGGTGCAACTGAGGTCAAAATCAGACCTGGTTGTGTGCAAGCTGTGTGGGTCATGGAAATAACTGACATTAGTGAACAGATACTATGTAAGCAAACTTTAATTAGAAAAAGACAGAAAATTAATTATTTGTGAATTACCTACACCCAGTCAGTCTCCTCAGGGCAGCTTTGATCTCTTTGTTCCTCATGCTGTAGATAATTGGATTCATGACTGGTGGCAATACGGAATAGAGAATTGCCACCACAAGATCCAGAGCAGATGGGGAGCTGGAGGTGGGTTTCAGGTAGCCAAAGGCCCTAGTGCAAACAAACAAGGAGACCACAGTGAGGTGAGGAAGGCAGGTTGATAGGGCTTTATCCTGGCCCTGCTCAGAGGGGATCCTGAGCACTGATTTGAAGATCTGAACATACGACAAAATGATAAAAACAAAGCAGCCTAAGACTAAACATACTGTAAAGGCAAGAACCCCAATTTCACTCAGATATGAGTCAGAACAGGTGAGCTTCAGCAGCTGGGGGATTTCACAGAAGAACTGATTCACTATGTTGCCTCCACAGAAGGTCAATGCAAATATATTCCCGGTGTGTAGCACAGAGTAGAGAATCCCAGGCACCAGCTGCCATTTGAACACAAGCTCTGCTGTTCATTATTGTCTCATAATGCAGTGATTGGCAGATGGCGACATATCGGTCATACGCCATGACGGTGAGAAGGGAAAAATCCACTCCCAACAAGAAGAGGAGGAAAAAGACTTGGGCAACACATCCAGGATAGGAAATGGACCTGATGTTCATCAGGGAGTTGGCCATGGATTTGGGGACAATGACAGAGATGGAGCCAAGGTCTACGATGGACAGATTCATCAGGAAGAAATACATGGGGGTGTGAAGGTGGTGGTTGAAGGCTATGGCCATGAAGATAAGAAGATTCCCCATCAGGGCTGCCAGGTAAATCACTAGAAACACCACAAAGTGCAAAATCTGTAGCTCCTGAAAATCAGAGAATCCCAGGAGAAGGAACTTGGTTGTGATGGTTTGGTTGGACATTTTCTTTCTCAGGACATTGTGTGATGTCTGTGGAGGGAGAGAAAAGAGCAAGGGCCAGCATTAGATCAGTAAAATAACTCTCCTTTATAAAAAACACCTTAATTTCATTGAGTCAGACCATTAACTTGTGAAGACTGATGTAATATGGGAATGAGGATGGGGTAAACAGTCCCGCTGACTCACTGGGGTGAGAGAAAGTAGAATCAGCTCAATGGATTCTAGTGGAGTTACTCCTGATTTACACCAGGGTGATGGAGAGGAGAAATAGGAACAATTGCTTTTGAGGTATTTGTGTATCTCTTTCAGCCAGATGTGCGCGATCTCTGGATAACTGTATAAATGTTATTATCCTCAGTTTACCGAAGGGAACTGGGGGTCTCGCTAGCCCAATTCTGTTGTTAGGGCACTGCTGCGAATGTGGGGTAATTTCAATGCATACCATGGAATTACCCCCCATTTAAACTGCTCTAATGGGAACACTATCTCACATGAAGGAGACCAAACCCAGCCAGAATTATGCAGTAAACTCAAGTCAGGAATACAGCTCAGGAGTTCCCATGCTCCATCCCCCGTTTTAGCCTGATTTCCACGCTTGCTGTGGGAGACAGACCTTCTGGTTCCCCTCCTGATACTCTTACCACTCAACTCAACACCCTCCCAGAGCTTGGAAGAGAACACAAGAGTCCTGACTCCCCTTTCGCCCCCTGCTCTAATCCTCTAAATGCAACAAGCCTCCTGGAGATGGAAATACAGACAAGTTCTCACCCTACCCACTGGACTCAACTCCGCCCCAGAACTGGGAACACAAGTGAGGTATCATAACCTCCCGTCCCCTCCACAAACCACTACATCAGACTGCATCTCAACCTTTCTCTCAGTAACTCTCCACTGCCTTCAGGAATGACTGCTGCAATTGACAATGGAGAGTCATTGGGCTAGGAAACGTGCCTGAGAGTGATTCTCCAGCATGGTACGTGGGGCACTCACTTGGTGTCTGGAAGAGCCAAGTTCAAGTCCCTGCTCCAATGACTATTTAATTATTGATAGAAAATGGAGCAACTACAACAGGAGTAGGGTGACCAGATGTTCCGATTTAATAGGGATAATCCCGATTTTGGGGTCTTTTTCTTATATAGGCTCCTATTACCCCCAACCCCTCGTCCCAATTTTTCACGCTTTTTGTCTGGTCACACTAAACAGGAGAGGCTGAGACAGTCTCATTTCAGAACAGCCCATAGCCTAGCGGCGCAGACACTGTCCTGTAAAGTGGGAATTCAAATCACTTCTTATCATCAGTCAGAGAGAGGGATTGAATCTGAGTCTGTCACAGGTCAGCTGAGTGTCCTAACCACTCAGCTTCAAGTTATGAGGGGTGCCTGTCCCACAGTCCTTATGAGAGACAGAAATAGAACCCCCCACTTCTGGTTCTTCCTCTCTACACACTGGACTGAACTTTCTCCCAGAGGAGAGATAAAACTCAGGAGTTATGGCTCTTAGTCCTCACTACTTTTACCCATTAGGCCTGACTCCCTTTCCAGGGCTGGGGATAGAACCTTGGAGTCCTGGCTCCTAGTCATCACTATTTTAACACACTTGACTCAAGTGCCTTTTCAGAAATCTAGTAGACAGAAGTAAAAATAAACTGAGAACTAGACACAAACAGATGCTGTATGATAGATAGATAGATAGATAGATGTAACAACAAACTAACAGAGAGGTACAAGTAAGAAAAGAATAAATACAGATAGTGTGGGAGCAACACAGAACTAACACAAACATGTAGATAGAGAAGTAAAAACAAACTAATTGAGAGAGAAAAGTACAAACAGACAGATAGACTCCAATAACAAGAAACTAATGTACAGAGAGAAAAATAACAATGAGCTGAAAGTGTTTGTTACAATTTTTGGAATATTTTAATGTAAATTCCTCAATCCATTCTAAATATATTGTGTGTCAATTTGATCAATTCCCCCAATCCCAATAGAAGAAAACTGAGGAACAAATATTTTGCTTCCTCTTTTCTAAGGTAAATGCTTTGGACTGCCTCAGTTTCCCATGCCCAAATTGAGCTAAGAGTGAAACTATAAAAAATATCTATGGTCACTTACTGTTTCTTCCTTAAAGTATCACTCTGTAATCCCCAAATATATTTCATTGCAATAGCAAACTTACGGTGCCGGTCTGTGTGTGGAATCCTCCCAGACTGAGATGTCTTTTCTCCTCCAGCTACAGACTGCAGTTGATTTCCTCTCTCTCTCTAGCCCTATACACACCCCTCTATTGATCAATCTCTCTATCTAGTGCCCCATCCCTGTAATATGAGAGGCCGTTCCCCCACCGCACTGAGGCTGAGCTGCTGGAAATACACTGAGATCTGTTCTGTCTGCAGATGAGCTGTGTGTCAAATATGCGGGTGCTGCTGGAAGGTGATTTATCCATGTCTGTTTTCTAAGGGCTTGTGGGACTCACTCCCTGGTGCCCTCAACAGCCCAGTGGCAAAGGTTCATTTCTCTTGCCCTGTACTTCCCTGAAGAGTTTTCAGAAATTAAAATAATCACAATTCCAAAAAGGCAGCAGGGTCTAGAGGAAAGATTGTGAGGCAAACACTGTGGGCACACAGGACTGTACTCCATACATCTGGCATCAATTCCTAGCCCTGCCGCCGACCTGCTGTGTTACACAGGGGAAAGTCATTCCCTGGGGCTGTCTTTCCCCTACTGTCTTTTCTACTGTAAGCTCCTTGGGGCGGAGACTGTGTCTTACCTAATATTATGGGCCTCTCTTTTCAGGTTAAACTATAAGATAATTAATTAATTAAAAAACTAAGGTCCAATATGTCCTGAGATCTGATCCCAACTATTCCTCTGGCTTTGTTCAGTCCCTTCACCGCTCCATTCCTCAGTTTGTCATCCATCCAATGGGGATAATAACACTGGTCTACAATTTTTGAGAAGTCGTCTGCTTCAGAGATAAAATGTGCTATTTATTATGTATTTTGATGTGTTGAATTCAAATGTGACAATTAAAACAACTGATTGGCTACTGTTTCTAAGATATTTAAGTTTTTACATTTTATGTCTATGTATATTGTGTAGATAGTAGAGTTTTAATCATAAATTGTAAACCTAGGTCTTTTCATGTGTTTATGGCTGCTTTATATGATAATATTTCACCTGTCCTGTTTATGTAACACTTTAAAAATCAGCAAAAGGGTTATATAACTAAAATTTATTATGAAACAAAAGGCAAAAAACTATGTACATAGTTTAGTCCTATTCAGTGTCTACTCGGCGCTTCTTGTCTTGTCTCTTGTATTCATTAAATGGAGCATCTCTTGTCACTGCCAGCAATAGTCTGCAAGCATTGATGGGCTCTGTCATAAACAGTTAGTTAAGGGTTAAGGTCTCTTTTACCTGATGAACACCTGACCAGAGGACCAATCAGGGACAAGATAATTTCAAATCTCTGTGGAGGGAAGTTTTTTTTTTCTGTTTTTTTTTTGTTTGAGTTGAGTCTCTCTTTGGAGCTAAGGGAGTCCAGACATCTTAATCAAGTCCTCCCAGGTTTCTGCAGTATTGTTCATCTATTCAGGCTAGTGAGTATTAGAAAGGCGTACTAGTATTATAAGTTTATTTCTACATTTGCAATTGTGTGTTTTGCTGAAGGAATATCTTTATTTCTGTTGCTGTTACTTTGCTTTTACTGAGAAAGAAAGGGGGAGGGGGAAATCTCTCCAGGTTATAAGTTAGACCCTGTGTATTGTTCCATCCTCGTATTACAGAGATTTTGTACTTTCTTTTTGTTCTTTTAATAAACTCTTTTCTTTTTAGGACTTGATTGATTCTTC
Organism: Mauremys reevesii; assembly: GCF_016161935.1. Classification (NCBI taxonomy): domain Eukaryota; kingdom Metazoa; phylum Chordata; order Testudines; family Geoemydidae; genus Mauremys; species Mauremys reevesii. Next base: position 9,704,005 of record NC_052637.1, on the reverse strand, counting down.
TCTTGTTTGCATTAGCAAGGGAAGGGGAGGGGGAGGTGAGTCCCTCTTTGTGTTGAGTCAAGGATTTGATTCGGTGTGTATCTCTCCGGATCAGGCTGGAGAGAGGAAAGGGGGGGAGGGGAACTGGCTGTTTCTCTCTCTCTGGTGAGATTCAAGTGGTTTGAATCTGGGTTCCCCAGGGGAAGTTTGGGGGACAGGCAGTGTGTTACCCACTTTAAACTTAACTGGTGGCAGCAGAACCGAATCTAGACTAGGATTAGTTTAGAGGAGCCCATGCAGGTCCCCATCTTGAAACCCAAAATCTCCAAGTGGGGGAGAAGACCTATGACAGGCTCCATTTGCCCTGATAGCATTTCTCCATTGTTGCAATGTTCTGGTGAAATCGCTCGCCGTGCTCGTCGCTCACTGCTCCGCAGTTCGGTGGAAAAAAGTCTAGATGAGAGTGCAAAAAATGTATCTTTAGTGACATGTTGCAACCAAGGCTTTTGTATGCATTGAGGAGGTTTTCCACCAACAACTTGTAGTTATCTGCCTTGTTGTTTCAGAGAAAATTTATTGCCACTAACTGGAAGGCTTTCCATGCCGTCTTTTCCTTGCCACGCAGTGCATGGTCAAATGCATCATCTTGAAGAAGTTCAGGAATCTGAGGACCAATAAAGACACCTTCCTTTATCTTAGCTTCACTTAACCTTGGAAATTTTCCACGGAGGTACTTGAAAGCTGCTTGTGTTTTGTCAATGACCTTGACAAAGTTCTTCATCAGACCCAGCTTGATGTGTAAGGGTGGTAACAAAATCTTCCTTGATTCAACAAGTGGTGGATGCTGAACACTTTTCCTCCCAGGCTCCAATGACTGTCGGAGTGGCCAGTCTTTCTTGATGTAGTGAGAATCTCTTGCACGACTATCCCATTCGCAGAGAAAACCGCAGTACTTTGTGTATCCAGTCTGCAGACCAAGCAAGAGAGCAACAACCTTCAAATCGCCACAAAGCTGCCACTGATGTTGGTCATAGTTTATGCACCTCAAAAGTTGTTTCATGTTGTCATAGGTTTCCTTCATATGGATTGCATGACCAATTGGAATTGATGGCAAAACATTGCCATTATGCAGTAAAACAGCTTTAAGACTCGTCTTCGATGAATCAATGAAAAGTCTCCACTCACCTGGATCGTGAACGATGTTGAGGGCTGCCATCACACCATCGATGTTGTTGCAGGATACAAGATCACCTTCCATGAAGAAGAATGGGACAAGATCCTTTTGACGGTCACGGAACATGGAAACCCTAACATCACCTGCCAGGAGATTCCACAGCTGTAGTCTGGAGCCCAACAGCTCTGCCTTACTCTTGGGTAGTTCCAAATCCCTGACAAGGTCATTCAGTTCACCTTCTGTTATGAGGTGTGGTTCAGAGGAGGAGGATGGGAGAAAATGTGGGTCCTGTGACATTGATGGTTCAGGACCAGAAGTTTCATCCTCTTCCTCTTCCTCATCTGACTTAAGTGAGAATGATTCTGGTGCATCAGGAACCGGCAGTCCTTCTCTGTGGGGTACTGGGCGTATAGCTGATGGAATGTTTGGATAATGCACAGTCCACTTTTTCTTCTTTGACACACCTTTCCCAACTGGAGGCACCATGCAGAAGTAACAATTGCTGGTATGATCTGTTAGCTCTCTCCAAATCATTGGCACTACAAAAGGCATAGATTTCCTTTTCCTGTTCAACCACTGGCGAAGATTTGTTGCACAAGTGTTGCAGCATATGTGTGGGGCCCACCTCTTGTCCTGATCTCCAATTTTGCAGCCAAAATAAAGGTGATAGGCTTTCTTAACTATAGTGGTTATACTGCGCTTTTGTGATGCAAAAGTCACTTAACCACAAACATAGCAGAAGTTATCTGCACTGTTCACACAAGTACGAGGCATCTCTGCTCACTTTGGCTAAACAGAAATGTGTCCCTTTGCAAAATCAAACACTGACAAATAAGAGAGCACAACACTGTATGATTTCTAGAGCTGATATAGGGCAATTTTTTTCAGCAGAGTGATGTAATCTTCGTTATGATTGCATCATCCATGACTTCTAGGAATAACATGATGCAATTCATATCATGTATGACGCAATACCAGCTTCAGATTGCATCATTCATTGTTTTGCCTAAAAAGCAAGTACTGTCCAAACCCAGTCATAGATTTATTCATAGATCCAGTCAAAGATGTATTTTAGTCATTTCTGGTTTAAACTGAGATCCCTTCCCTTTATAACTCACTTATCCTCCGCCATTCCCAAGTCAAAGGTCGTATATACTGACCCAATAGCATATCTTGAAAACTAGAGCAAATCAACAATTTTAAGCATCATTTTCGTTCTCAGTGACCCAGAATTAGTACAGTTTGACTACATTTATTTCAGAAGCATTTTGGCTGTTAAGCAGTGTAATTACAACATGGAGGATAATTCATAATTAGTGGAGATACTCAAAAATATCTTCCGGTCAAAACATCTTTTTGAAGAAAAAATTCTTGTCATTGAAAATAATCTTGGTGTGGAGAAAATTCATTTTGAACTCATTATTCTATGGGTTTTTGTTTGTTGGTGGTGGGAAGTTGCTTGGGGGGTTGGTTTTATGAAAACCTGGAGATGGAAAACTGTTTGGTATACTTTTTCAGGGTTTATGGGAAAGTTTTCAATCTTTTCCCAAAACTAGAAAATATTTACCATAAACTGGCATTTTTACTAGAGAAGTTTATTAAAAAGTAAATGCTTTCCAGTCTCCAGTTTCATTTTTTTGCCCAGCACCCCATCCATAAACAGTATTATGGGATGTTTCTATGAAAACAAAACCTTGACATTTCCTACTAAAATATAATTCTCATTTTTGGCCAGCTTTAATTATGAGTAATTAAAACTAAATTAAATGCATTTCAGTTGATGTGGGTGCAACATTCATTTTAATTTTATTTGACAGCATCTGCTTCTCACAGGAACTTTCTAACTGGGTAAGACGTCCAGTATTCTGTCCCTGATAGTGGCGAGTACCACCTGATTCAGAGGAAAGTCTAAGGCCTGGTCTACACTAGTCTTTTATTTTGGTATTAGCTGAGTTAATTTGAAAAAAAAAAGATTCCGACCACATGACCAAACCAGCTTTTTTGATTTAAAGGGCTCTTTAAATCAATTTCTGTACTCCACCTCGGCAAGTGGAGTAGCGCTTAAATCGAGATTGCAATCCCAGGTTAAAGGTATTGTGGACGCAATTCAATGTTATTGGCCTCAAGGAGCTATCCCAGAATGCTCCCTTGTGACCACTCTGGACAGCATTCTCAACTCTTATGCACTAGTCAGGTGGGCAGGAAAAGCACCGGGAATGTTTGAATTTCCTTTCCTGTTTGGTCACCATCAGTAGAGGTGACCATCAGCATAGTCCACCATCACAGGCGACCATGTAGAGTCCACCATCGCAAGAGATCACGCAGTCCCAGATTCGCAGATGAGCTCCAGCATGGTCCAAATGGGAGGTACTGGATCTCGTTGCATGTTGGGGAGATGAATCTGTTATGGCAGAACTATGTTCCAAAAAAGGAACGCAAATATGTACGCTAAAGTCTCCAGGGCTTTGATGGAAACAGGCTACTCCAGGGAGTATCGTACAAAACTCAAGGAGTTCGGACAAGCATACCAATAAGCCAGGGAGGCAAACAGGTGCTCTGGGTCACAGCCCCATACATTCCACTTCTACCATGAGCTCCATGCAATTATGGGGGGTGACACCAACACTACCCCACCACTGTCCGTGGACACCTGCCAGGGAGGAGTTGCATGAAGCAAGGATGAATAGTCATTGGAGGAGGAAGAGGAGGAAGAGGAGGAGAACAGTGCACAGGCGGCAAGTGCAGAATCCGTTTTCTCCCCAGCCAGGAACTATGCTTAACACTGGAGCCAATAGCCTCCCCCCTCTCCCAAAGTGGGCTCCCAGCACATGACCCTGGAGAAGGTACTTCTGGTGAGAGAGAGCCTGATCAAAGCCCCTCTGGGCTGTTCAGGTGTAGTTTAAAGGGCTCATACCTGCTCAGAGCCTCATCAGAGCCACGCGGCGGGCGCGGGAGGGCGGGGGGTTGGGTGTTGTGTGAAGTGATCATCCCAGAGAGCCCGCAGGCCCTTCTTTATGGCAAACCCACCAGGCATTCCTTGCTACGGGAAAGGGGGCCCAGCAGTTTGAAAACATTGAAATGAATGTAGAAGAAGCAGAACCCCGCGTGCCCCTAGACTGCCTGCAAGCTGAATTCTATTGCCCGGCTGTGTGTGATGACTTACTCATATGAAAGTGTCCCCTTTGTTCTCTGAAATGTATCTTTTAAAATACTACCCTACCTTTTTCTCCTCCTGCAGGTGCAAATGTTTCAGTGCAGCCCCTATCTACTCCATCCCAGAGGCTGGTCCAGATTAGAAGGCAGAAAAAATGAACTCAGGAAGACATGTTCGCCGAGCTCATGCAATCCCCCCGCACTGATAGGGCCCAGCTGAATGTGTGGAGGCAAACAACTGCGGAGTCCTGTAAAGCATTACAGGAACATGAACAGAAGAGGGACACGCGCGATGAGAGCAGGCAGGATGCTACAGTCAAGCTCATGGGGGAGCAAACTGACATGCTCCGCTGTATGGTGGATCTAATGCGGGAAAGGCAGCAAGACCACAGACTGCTACTGCAGCCCCTGTATAACCACCCTCCGTACTCCGCACAGCCTCCTCACCCAGATGCCCAAGAACGCAATGGGGAGGCTACGGGGACCCACACACTCAACCACAGAGAATCGCCCAAGCACCAGAAAGTTGGCATATGTGAACTTTTGATTTGGTTTCTGGACATGTCCTTCCCTCCTCCTTCACGCCCCTAGCTCCCCCTCCCAGTCTGCCTTCTGATTTCTCTCAATATGTTGTGCAACAAACAATAAAGAACAGTTTTTAAACAATTTAGACTGTATTTCCTTTCATATATATATGGGGGGGGGGCGAGTAACCTCAAAAGAAACAAACACAACTGTCACACCAAACCCTGACCAGTCATGAAACTGGCTTTCAAAGCTTCTCTGATGTGCAGCGCGCCCTGCTGCACTCTTCTAATTGCCCTGTTGTCTGGCTGTGCGAAATTGGCCACCAGGCGAATTGCCTCAACCTCCCACCCTGCCATAAAAGTCTCCCCCTTACTCTAACAGATATTGTGGACCACACAACAAGCAGCAATTACAATAAGAATATGTGTTGTGCTGAGATCTAACTGAGCCAGTAAACTGCGCCTGCACCCTTTCAAATGTCCAAAAGCACATTCTACCACCATTCTGCACTTGATCAGCGTATAGTTGAACTGCTCCTTACTATTGTCCAGGGTGCCTGTGTATGGCTTCATGAGCCATGGCATTAAGGGGTAGGTTGGGTCCCCAAGGATAACGGTCAGCATTTCAACATCCCCAACAGTAATTTTCTGCTCTGAGAAGTAAGTCCCTTCCTGCAGCTCTTCAAACAGACCAGAGTTCCTGAAGATGAGAACATTATGCACCTTTCCTGGCCATCCCATGTTGATATTGGTGACACGTCCCTTGTGATCTACCAGTGCTTACAGCACCATGGAAAAGTACTCCTTGCAGTTTATGTACTGGCCGTCCCAGTGTGCCAGGGCCAAGATAGGAATCTGTGTTCCCTCTATCGCCCAGCCGCAGTTAGGGAACCCCAGTGCATTAAAGGCATCCACAATGGTCTGCACATTTCCCAAAGTCACTACCCTTGATAGCAGCTGGTCAATGACTGTGTTGGCTACTTGCAGCACTGCAGCCCACACAGTGGATTTGCCCACTCTAAACTAATTCCCAACTGACTGGTAGCTGTCAGGCATTATGAGCTTCCACAGTGCTATGGCCGCTAGCTTTTCAGCTGTGAGGGCTGCTCTCATTTTGGTGTCTTTGCGTTTCAGGGCAGGGGACAGCAAGTCCCAAAATTCCATGAAAGTGGCCCTACGCATACGAAAGTTTCTCAGCCATTGAGAATCATCCCAGACATGCAACACTATGCAGTCCCACCAGTCTGTGCTTGTTTCCCGGGCCCAGTATTGGCGTTCCACTGCATGAACCTCGCCCAACGCCACCATGATCTCCCAATTGCTACATGCTGTGCTGCTAGGAATGTCTGTGTCCATGTCCTCATCAGTATAGTAACTGTGTTGTCGTCACTTCCTTGCCCAGTTTTGCAGGTACTGCACATTCTGCTGGATAATGCACGAGGTATTTACAATGTTCAAAACTGCAGCGGAGATCTGAGCGGGGTCCATGCTTGCTGGGCTATGGCGCCTGCAAGGGTAATCCTGGAAAAAGGGCGCAAAATGAGCTATTTGGTTCAAGATGGCCAATAAAAGGCAGTAAATGGTTGTCTTCTGTAGATTTCACAGCGTCAGTAAGCTTGTTAGAGCTGCAAGAGCAGGAAGCAGAGTTTGCGGCAGAAGCTGTGGAGCTCTGTTCAGGACGGACGAAAAATGGTGGGGAATTGTTGCTGTTTGTAGATTCCATGGGAGGCCATGACTGACAACATGGAAAAAGCAGCGGAAGCTGTGTGGCTCTGTTCACAATGGCCGAAAAACAGCAGGGATTTGTTGCCTTCTGTAGCTTCCACAGGAGCCCAGGACAGACAACATGGAAAACGTGGTGGAAGCTGTGTGGCTCTGTTCATGGTAGCCGAAAAAGGTGGGAAATGCTTAGATGAAAGAGTAGATAGAAAGACAAGAGGACATGCGAGGTGGATTCACAGTACCAGGACACAGGCGGTGCACCGTGCTGCACCATCTGCTGGTAGTATGGCATCTGCTGTAACTTTCACGGACAGAGGAAAGAGTGACGGCACACACCCAGAAACACCTGTGAGAATATTTTTGTCCCATCATGCACTGGGAGCTTAACCCACAATTCCAATGGGCAACAGAGACTGAGGAAACTGTGGGAGAGCTTCCCACAGTGCACCGCTCCGACATTCAATGGTAGCCTCGGTACTGTGGACGCACTCTGCCGAATTCATGCACTTTAGTGGGAACAAACAACTCCAAATGTATAAAATCGCTTCCGAAAATTCAAATAAAATAAGTTCAAATTAATTTTGTACTGTAGACGTGTCCTAAGAGGCCCTATAGAGCAGGGGTCCCCAACCCCCGGTCCGCGGCCCGGTACGGTCCGCGGCCTCTTACAAACCGGGCCGCGAAAAGACCCAGTGGACTTCCCGCAGGCGTGCCTGCGGGAGGTCTACCCGAGCCGCGGGACGAGCGCTCCCTCCGCAGTCATCCCTGCGGGAGGTCCACTGCTCCCGGGGCTCCGGTGGACCTCCCGCAGGCATGCCTGCGGAGGGAGCGCTCGTCCCGCGGTTCGGGTAGACCTCCCGCAGGCACGCCTGCGGGAGGTCTACCCGAGCCGCGGGACGAGCGCTCCCTCCGCAGGCATGACCGGTCCCTGGGGACCCCTGCTATAGAGGACAGTTCTTGAATAACCTGCCCATGTTGGAGTTTCATAATCCTCAGCTAATGAATGATCTATAGCATGAGGAAGGTGAGTTTCTACCCCTCATAGAGTTTTATCTATTACAAAGTAACTGCATGCCCTCATTATCCAGATAGGCTGCAGTATTCAAAGGAACCTACTTGATTTGTGTGTCTAAATCCTATTGGCTTTCTACAGGAGAGGCGTGCCTAACTCCATTAATCCCCTTTGAATATCTCACTTAGTTTATTATTAAATACTTATTTTGTAGATTCCATCACTGACAGCTTTCAAATCAAGATTGGATGTTGTTCTAAAAGATCCACTCTAGGTATTGTTTTGGGGATGGTTTCTGGCTGGGTTATATAGAAAGTCAGACTAAACAGTCACTATGGTCCCTGATGGCCTATTAATCTAATTTGAACTGCACCAAAAAGGAGTACAAAATTTCTCTAAAAATGCCACAAAATAGTAGATTTTTTTAAAAAAATCTAAATTTCTATGAATTATTTAAACAAAGTTTAAATTGTTTGAAGGGAGCAAGAGGATTCTACTCCTCTGCCCCATTTATTGTCCAGATCTATTAAACTTAATTCTGGGAGATTTTAGCTGTATTGGGCAACACCATCTCTCTCTTGGCAATGTAGTCTATTTTGTGTTCATGGTTTGGCCAACCTGACCAGTGATGGGATTTTCAAGGTTGCCTATAGATATTTGGCCACCAACATTCCAATTAGTTTTTATGGGAATTGGGAATCCCAGTCCCCTGGGTGAAAATCTACTCCCATAGTTTTACAATTAAAACCTGCAACACTTTTCTGGTGGCATTTTTAAGGCCATTATATAATATTTTTATTAACAACTTGGATAACAGAGGAGAGAATCTGCTCATAAATCTTGCAGATGACACCAAGCTGGGAGGGGTTGCAAAGACTTTGGAGGACACGATAAGAATTCAAAATGACCTTGACCAATTGGAGAATTGGTGTAAAATCAACTAGAGGAAATTCAATAAAGACAAGTGCAAAGTTCTTCTCTTACCAAGGAAAAATCAAATGTACGACTACAAAATTGGGAATCACGGGCTATATGCATGTTGTAAATGACAGAAATATTCACACTGTGGATTGGCTTCAGGTCCTTATTTCTTGGTAGCATTTTTGCTTTTCTCCAAGGTACAAGTGGGTTTGAAATATGTGCAGCTGATGTATTGATCTATAGTTATAAATTGCTGAACAAGCCTATTTAGGAGCCAAACTGTGAGTTACTTATAAGTGTTTAATGAAGCAAGACTTTGGTTGGGCCAGACTGGGTTCTCAGTAACACCAGAGTAGAACAGAAGTCATTGGAGTTATTTTGGCTTAATCTCTGAGATCAGAATTTCCTCTACTGTGAGTTTTGGCTGAGTAAAGATTGAGTAAAAACTGTCCACCCTACTGTACCAGTTTTGCAATGTCATATAATTGTGTCATATGTTCTGATCTTCAAAACAGTGCTGAGAATCCCCTCTCAGCAGGGTCGGCATAAACCCTTCTCAACTTTTTCTTCCTGACCTCATTGTGGTCTTCATGTATGTTTGCACTGCTATTTTTGCCTATATTAAACCCACCTCCAACTTAATCTTAGGTCCGGATCTCATGGTGGCTGTTTTTGTATTCTGTGGTGTCTCCCATGAAGAATCCGATCATTTATAGCATGAGGAACGAGGATATCAATGCTGCCCTTTGGAAAATGATTGGGTCAAGGCTATTGTCCAAAAAATAAAATGGCCACCTTTCTCTCAGGACCATTGTCTCATTCTGTGCTTCTTTATAAATATAATCAACTGTTGACATTATTGTTTCCATGAGAACATAACGTGCAATCCATTTCTGCACACTGACATATTTACATTGGTAAATATCTAGAAAAACTGCACTCAGGTCAATGGAGTTGCTTTAAATGTTCACCTACATAAATAAGATAAAAATATATCTATCTGTCCAGCTAAGAACATAAGAATGGTCATAATGGGTCAGACTAAAGGTCCATGTAGCCCATTATCCTGTCTACACACAGTGGCCAATATCAGATGTTTCAGAGAGAATGAACGGAACAGGACAATTATTGAATGACCTATTCTGTGCTGTCCAATTCCAGCATCTGGCAGTCATATGCTTAGGGACACCCAGAGCACGAGGTTGCATCCCTGATCCTTCTGGTTACTAGCCATTGATGGATCTACCCTTTATGAACTTATCCTGTCCAGCTATCTATCCATCCCCATACATACCCCTCCATTTATTGATCGATCGATCAATCTGAGGCTTTTGTACTGCCACCTATCACCATGATATCAGAGCACTTTCCACATAAAATCAGTTACCATATCAAAGTCACACATGGGGTCTCTGACTCTTCTCCTTTCTTCAGGATGGGGAGTAAACATTCTGCCCCCGTCATGTCACCGAAGCTGGAGGATCTCTCTGCCCCCACTACTGACCAAAGGTCAGAAGAGGTATCAGCCTCTGCCATGGCCATGGGGCTCAAGGTGTCAGCTGCTGCACCCAGCGGCATGGATCTTTTGCTATAATGAACCCCTGGCTTTAATGAACAAATGACTTAGATCCTCAGGGGTTCGGTATAGCAAGGATGTACTGTATTTGGTTGGTTGGTTGATTTGTTTGTTTGTTCCACATGTTTTTGGAATATGTGAGTCGGGGTTTGGGAGGGCTAGCTATGTTTGATTTGATGGGAATATCCATTTGATATAATCAAGTAGTGGGTACTACCAGATCGGGCCCTAGATCAAGCACACACCTATCTTCCACTGGTTTGTGGTTTGCTAGCAGAGACAGGGGCCTCCCTGATGGGACTTAGGCATCTCTCTCTGAGCTAGCACACAGTCCGCTCCTCGGCATCTCCCAGAGTCCTTAGAGTTAGAAAACTTTTCCTAATCTCTAACCTAAATCTCTCTTGCTGCAGATTCAGCCCATGACTTCTTGTCCTATCTTCAATGGACGTGGAGGACAATTGATCACCATCCTCTTCATAACAGCCCATAACACATTTGAAGACTGTTATCAGGTCCCCACTCAGACTTCTTTTCTCTTCCCAGTATGGCAACTGACACTGAGGAAATGATGAAAGACAGCAAAATCCTTTGTGCATATACTAAACCATATGATGGGACACGAATAAAATAAGGCTCAGAACTTCAAATCTATCAAATTCACCAAGTAGCTTTGAAAATTCCCTTCAATGGAACTGGACGTCCAATTCACCTTGGCAGCTTTTACAAGGCCCGTGCTGGATTCTCCATCACCTGATGTCTTTAGATCAAGACTGAATGCCCTTCTGGAACATGCGTTCATCAAACATAAGTTATTGGGCTCAAGACAGGGGTAAATGGCCTGTGATCTACAGGAAGGCGGAAGACTCAGACTGGGTGAGCTAATGGTCCCTTCTGGCCTTAAATCCTATGAATATTCTGCAAACGTTTCCATTGATGGGACCTAGGGTCCAAACCCCCTTTGGACCTTTAAAATTCTAGCCTAAAGCCTGTTTTCAGTCTCTTATTAGTTGGCTCCTTAACTGAGAGCCCTCAGGAACTAAATACTTCTTTTCACCTATAAAGCAAGTGCACTTCTCCAAGGCAGTGTGTCTGACACCTAACCAGTGGCATCCTGTGTAGGGAGAAGACAGGGCATTGGTCTAAGACCAGAGCTGTGACTTTTTAAGAGTTATGAGGAGTTAAATACAAGTTCTCAAGGACTCCTTTATCACCATTAGGCCCTACTCCAGAAGGGAGCCACACTGTTCACTGTTGGACAATATACCCACCACCAGTGCCTCTGGGACAAAATGCAGGAAATCTAGTTTGTTGGAACATATTCCTGATAGAGGAGATTTTAGGAAGCTGTGCAGAAGCTGTTTGGGAGGGCTGAGCATGGTGAAGCCAGGTAGCTGGCCATTCATTTGGTTTTAAACTGGATAATACACTTTTTGTGTGGTTTGTCCCCTGTCTGGTACTGAGACAAAACCAGACATAGTTTTGTCTAGTATCATGGATGAGGAACGCATGCAAGGTCACACTGACAGGTAAGGCGATGAGCAAGGGGTGGGGCCACAGCTTTCTCAGAAGTACCAGAATGTCAGGTGTGATGTTGCTTTATAGAAATAATAAACCCCAAAATGATTCATAGAAATATGCTTATGAGTGTGAATATTACATGACTGGAATATGTTTTATGTTAGATGTGCCATGTAACATCTCTCTGCAAAGGTTATGATCTACTGGATATATTCATTCTATTTACATGCATGTATCATTTTTGTTTTTGAAGTTATGAATATTGGCAATGTACTTGTTTGATTTTAAGTAGCCTCAGTGAAGCAGTTTGTCAGCTTCTTCAGAAAAGACTATTCTCAGTAAGTGCTCAGTCAAGAAACACTTAAGCTAATAATGAACTCTGAGAGATGTAAATCCACATCTGAGCTTTCCTGGGAATGTCGTATCGTACGGTAAAGTTATGAGTCATGCATGGACATATGACTTCCCCATGTGAATCCAATACTTTATTGTGCTGCTGGACTCTGCATAGGAGAGGAGAAGGGGTTTACACCCTGTAGCAGGGTGGACCCTGCTCCTGCCCTGAAGGGGTTAAAAACAGCCCTGGGATAGGGCTCTGGCAGGAGAAGACAGCCTTTAGCCTGGGCTGACTGGGGAAGTGGCTGCAGCTGAGGCCACACCCCAAACTGAGCCACAGGCCTTATAAAAAGGCCAGGGAAGCCAGAAGCCCAGAAAGTCTCTCTCTGGCTATAGAGAGAGATGGGCCTAGCTGCTGGGAAATAGAGACCAGGTACCTGAGTGCAGCAGGGCTGGGGAAGGCTGAGGAGCCGGGGAGCTCCAGCCTAGAAAGCCCCAGGCTGCGGCCTAGTGAAGGGCCAACAGGTACTAGGAGTTGCAGAGGGCAGCCCAGGGGTAGGCCAAGGCAGCAGGTCCAAACCCTCCTTGCCTGTGATGAGTAGGCTGATACTGCAGTCTGCCCCAGAGTGTGGGGCTAGACAATGATTGGCAGTAGCCAAATACTGAGGCAAGGTGGGGATAGAGGGTGAGGGTTCCCCAAGGAGGGGAGACCCAGAGAGAAAGGGGTTACTGCTAGGGGGCAGCACCCCATGTAAAAGGGCACCAGGTCCAAGGTGGGACACGGAGGCCTGAGGACAGGCGGATCACCAGCCTGCAGAGGGCGCTCTGGACGCTGGAGAGAGCTAATTCCCCAGAGCAACCAGCAGGAGGCACCGCGGGGGTGAGTCCGAACCTGTTACACACCCACAAGAGAAATTTCATTTAAACCCCTGGAAACAGCTCCATTCTGTCTTCAGCTGACTCAAGAGATATCCTCTCCATCCCCAAAGGATACGTGAAAGAAACTCGAACAATGGATACTAGCCACAGGGGTGTGAGTAATTGCTGGACCCAGACTGGAAGGAGGCTAGTCTGTAAAAGAAGCTTACTGGAACATCTCTGAGGGTGAGATTTCATCTGTAATCACTTTCTTACTGTATTAGGGCTTAGACTTGTGTGTTTTGTTTTATTTTGCTTGTTAATTCACTTTGTTGTGTCTCTTATTACTTGGAACCACTTAAATCCTACTTTTTGTTTTTAATAAAATCACTTTTGACTTATTAATTAACCCAGAGTATATATTAATATCGGGGGAAGGGGCAAACAGCTGTGCATATGTCTCTATCAGCGTTATAAAGGGTAAACAATTTATGAATTTATCCTTTATAAAATTTATACAGGGTAAAACGGATTTATTTGGGGTTTGGACCCCATTTGGAGTTGGGTATCTGAGTGTTGGAGACAGGAACATTTCTTAAGCTGTTTTGAGCCCTGGTCTACACTAAGCTCGGGGGTCGAACTAGGGTACGCGAATTCAGCTACGTGAATAACGTAGCTGAATTCGAACTACCCTAGTTCGACTTACTTACCGTCCAGACGCCGCGGACGCGAACTCCGCGGCTCCAAGGTCGACTCCGGCAACTCCTCCTGCCGCGGTGGAGTACCGGAGTTCGAACTAGCGCTTCCGGGGTTCGAACTATCGCGTCTAGATCAGACGCGATAGTTCGAACTATGAGCAGTCGAACTCGCCGCGTCGACCGTCCCGGTAAGTGTAAACGTACCCTCAGTTAAGTCTGCAGCTTTTAGTGGATGTGGTTCAGATCTGGGTCTGTGTTTGTAGCAGTCAAGCATATCTGGCTCAAACCAGGCAAGTCACTGAAGTCCCAAGCTGGCAGAGAAGACAGGCTCAGAAGTAGTCCAAGCACAACAGGTGGCAGTTCCCAGGGGGGGTTCGGTGATCCAACCCGTCTGATCTGGCATTCTGGGAATGCATCAGTGGCCAACCTAGCTGAGAGAAGAGCTGGGAAACATTTTTCTAAACCTTTGGCAGATTGTTTAACTCAGCTAAAAACATACCAGCATCTGTCATGAAGAGGTTGAGGAAACCATTCTCCATTGATGAGTTACTTTGACAAGCTCTACCAACCTGAGGTGAGAGCAACACACATACCCCTGCCCATGCCATGCATCTTTGGTCTCCAGAGTGCAGACAGACTAGGAATGGACATTGCTGAGATGATCCAGGAATAAAACTGCTCCTCCTCTCACTAAAGAATTCTGCCCTCTTAGGTCTCACTCCCACTGCTGTTCTGCAGTAGCTTGGTAGGCAATATCAGCCTCTGATTAGTGCAGGTATAAGGTCCCCTGAAGTTCTCAGGCCACTTCCGCATATGCAAAAGTCACCTTGTAAGCTAGGCTGGCACCTGGGGGACTCAACCAGAGACATCTAGGGCCCAAAGTACGAGCTTCTACAGCTTGAGCTGAACAGCCAGGCAGCCTGACAGCCACTGGAACAGCATCCTATCCTCTAGGTGGGGCACAGAGGGGCCTCATTACACACAGTGCTCATGGCTGAGATTTATACAGCGACACTGCACAGCTCCAGAGGTCAAGGGCTCCATCTGAGCTGGAGTCACCTCCCTCAGCCAGGAGGAGAATGCCTCACAGACACTTGTACTAATGCAATGCCATGGACTCTACTGAAGTTTGTTCTCTGTGTGGCCCCTTCTTCTCTTCCCTGTCCATGAACATCCATAAAGTCACAGAGTCATAGAGTTCAGTCTGACCTGCTCTACGCCAACACCACCCGGCACCCACAGACCCATCCCAACCACTGAAATTAGACTGAAGTGTCACAGCCCTCAGGAGACTAGACAGTTCTGTGCCACCGGCAGAGAACAGGAGAGATGGAGGGACACTAGTGCCTGAGGCCCCTGAAATGGCAGGGAAATGATTGAGATACACCCAGAAAATCTTTGCAAGTGACCCACACCACATGCTGCAGGGGAAAGCAAACCCCCACACACCGCAAGTTCCCTGCCAATCTAATGGGGGGGGGGAATTCCTACCTGACACCCACATGGTGATCATTAGACCCTGAGCATCTGGGCAGGAACCAAGCATCCGAGAGAGAGAGAGAGAGAGAGAGAGAATGGCTCAGTGCCATCTCATAGCCCTGCCACATCCACCCAATGTCCCAACTCCAGCCAGTGCTTCCTGATGTTTCAGAGATTAAAAAAAAAAAACACCTCCCAGAATACACTGGGTCACGGGGAGTAATTCCTTCCTGACCCCTGCCAGTGGCCAGATGAAACTGTGAAGCATAAGCATTTAGGAACATAAGACATATGCTGCAAGTGAGCCCCAGGGCTGCTCAGCCCTGCCCCCCACCATCACAAGCAGCCCCGTCATACAATCCCACCCAGACATGTGTCCAGCTATCTCTTAAAACTAATTCCGTCATTGGACCCCCCTCATAACTCCTATTGGGAGGCTACTCCAGAGCCTTGCCCCACTGGTGGTTAGAAACCTCCCTGTAATTTCTAGCCAGTCTCTCCATATCTCACACACCCAAATGTGCATGTAAACCAGGCTGACAAAGTCTGGTTCTTTGTCCTCCTCTAGTGGATAGGCCACAAATGGTGGTTTATAAGACAATGGGCCCTGTCCCCAGCTGATGGCAATGGATATACAGCTCCATTGGAGGCAGTAGGCCAGATCAACAGATGCTGCAAATTGCTTTAGTGCCACCAGAGTCAATGAAACTACACTGATGTGCTGAAGATCTACCCAAAATGTCTTCTCTCACTTACCCCAATCTTACATCAGTCTGACTCCTTTGGTTCCAATGAAGCCACTCCTGATTTATACACACAAACAAGACAACTCACATCATTGTTTTCACTGGCCATGGAATGGGTTCAAGTGGCCAAGCAGTGTAAGGGGTATTGTTTTAGCACAGAGTAAAAGTCTGATTCCTCTTGTGCAAACAATTTACACCCATTTAACTCCCATACTGGACTAGATTTTCTACTGGTGTAAATCACACCAGTGGCAGTGACATCAGCAGAGTTAATCTGGATTTGCATTGGTGTAACTGACATAAGAATCAGACCTGTTTGTGTGCAAGCTGTGTGATCATGGAAATCACTGACATTAATGAACGAATACTTCAGAAGCAATCTTTAATTAGAGAAAGACAGAAAATTAATTGTTTGTGAATTACCTACACCCAGTGAGTCTCCTCAGGGCAGCTTTGATCTCCTTGTTCCTCATGCTGTAGATAATTGGATTCATGATTGGTGGCAATACGGAATAGAGAACAGCCACCACGAGATCCAGAGCAGATGGGGAGCTGGAGGTGGGTTTCAGGTAAGCAAAGATGCCAGTGCAAACAAACAATGAGACCACAGTGAGGTGAGGAAGGCAGGTTGATAGGGCTTTATGCCGGCCTTGTTCAGAGGGGATTCTGAGCACTGATTTGAAGATCTTAACATATGACACAATGATAAAAACAAAGCAGCCTAAGAGTAAACACGCACTAAAGACAAGAACCCCAACTTCACTAAGATATGTGTCGGAGCAGGCAAGCTTGAGTAGCTGGGGGATCTCACAGAAGAACTGATCTACCATGTTGCCTCCACAGAAGATCAACGCAAATGTGTTCCCGGTGTGTAGCACAGAGTAGAGAATCCCACTGATCCAGGCACCGGCTGCCATTTTGACACAAGCTCTGATATTCATCATTCTCTCATAGTGCAGTGGTTGGCAGATGGCGACATATCGGTCGTATGCCATAACGGTGAGAAGAGAAAAATCCGCTCCCACCAAGAAGACAAGGAAAAAGACTTGGGCAACACATCCAGCATAGGAAATGGACCTGGTGTCCATGACAGAGTTGGCCATGGATTTGGGGACAATGACAGAGATGGAGCCAAGGTCTAGGAGTGACAGATTCATCAGGAAGAAGTACATGGGGGTCTGAAGGTGGTGGTCAAAGGCTATGGCCATGAAGATAAGAAGATTCTCCATCAGGGCTGCCAGGTAAATCAATAGAAACACCACAAAGTGCAAAATCTGCAGCTCCCAAACTTCAGAGAATCCCAGGAGAAGGAACTCGGTCACGGTGGTTCGGTTGGACATTTTCTTTCTCAGGACATGTCTCAGGATGTCTTCAGAGGGAGGAGCAAGAGCAAGGGCCAGGATTAGATCAGTAAAGTAACTCTCTTATTCTGAAATCCACCTTAATTTTCTTGAGTCAGAACTTTAGCTTGTGAAGTTTGGTGTAATTTGGGAATGAGGATGGGGAAAAATGCTCCACTGACTCCAGTGGAGTTACTCCTGATTTATACTGGGGTGAGAGAAAATAGAATCACCTCAATGGACTCCAGTGAAGTTACTCCTGATTTACACCAGGGTCATGGAGAGGAGAAATAGGACTAATTTCTTTTGAGGTATTTGTATACCTCTGTCACCCAGAGAGGGCAAACTCTGGATAGCGGGGTGTAAAAGTTACTATCCTCAGTTTACAGAGGGGAATTGAGGGTCTGGTTGGCCAGATTCTGTTGTTAGGGGCACTGTTGCAATTGTGGGGTAATTTCACTGCATGCCATGGAATTACTCCCACTTTATACTGCTCTAAATTGAAGCAGCATCTTGCATGTAGGTGACAGAACCCTGCCACAATTACACAGTGGAATCGAGTCAGGAATACAGAGAGTACCCCTGACACGCCATCCCCTGTTCTAGCTGGGGTTTCATTATCATTTCAAAAGGCAGACATTCCAGTTCCCCTCCTGTTTCTCTATTCACTCAACTAAACTCGCTTCCAGAGCTTGGAAGAGAACCCAGGAGTCCTGACTCCCAGTTTGCCCACTGCTCTAACCCACTAAATACAAGCTAGGAGTGCTGCTTCTACTCATTGGACTCAGCTCCCTCCCAGAGCTGGGAACACAAGTGAGGTGCCTTGACTTCCTGTCCCCTCCTCTAACCATTACATCAGACTGCATCTCAGCCTCTGTCCCAGGGACTCTCCACTGCCATCAGGAATGACTGCTGCGAGTGACAAGGGAGAGTCATTGGGCCAGTGAATGTGCATTAGAGTGATTCTGGTGTCTGGAAGAGACAAATCCAAGTCCCTGCTCCAATGACTATTTAATTATTGATAGAAAGTGTAACAGCTCCAACAGGAGAGACAGAGACAGTCTCATTTCAGAACAACTCATAGCCAAAAAGCTCAGGCAGTCTCCTGTAAAGTGGGAATTCAAATCCTTTCTCATCATCAATAAGAGGGAGGAATTGAACCTGAAACTGTCACAGGCCAGCCGAGTGCCCTAACCACTCAGCTTCAAGTTATGAGTGGTGCCTTTCCCATACTCCTTATTAGAGACTGAAATAGAACCCCCAGTTCTGGCTCCTCTCCTCTCCACCCTGGACTGAATTTCCTCTCAGAGCCAAACGTAAGACTCAAGAGGCCTGGCTCTCAGTCCCTGCTACTCTTACTCACTAGACCCCACTCCTTTCCCAGAGCTGGGGATAGAACCCAGGAGTCCTGGTTCCTAGTCCACACCACTCTAAGCCACTAGACTCAATTGCCCTTGCAACAATCTAATAGACCAAAGTAACCATAAACACAGAGATAGAGAAAGAGCCTGAGAACTAGATACAAACTGGGGAGTGGGGGGGAGATGTAACAAACTAACAGCAAGACTCAAGTAAGAAAAACATAGATATTGAGAGTGAGAGAGAGACACTGAACTAAGATGAACTAAGAGGTAAATAGAGAAAAATTAACTAACAGAGAGAGAGAAGTACAAATAGATAGACAGCAATAACAACAAATGGATGTACAGAGAGAAAAGTAACAAAAAGTTGATAGTTTTTGTCACAATTTTTGGACAATTTTAATGTAAACTCCTCAATCCATTCTAAAAAAAATAAATATATGCATCAATTTGATTAATCCCCCCATTCTCCACAGGAGGAAATTATGGCACGGATATTCTGCCCTCTCTTTCCTAAGGTAACTGCTTTGGTCTGTCTCAGTTTCCCATGCCCAAATTGAGCTAAGAGTGAAACTCTGAAAAAATATCTGTCACTTACAATTTCGTCCTGAAAGTGACACTTTGTAACTCCCAAATATTTTTCATTGCAACAGCAAACGTGTGGTGCCTGTCTGTGTGGAATCCTCCCAGATCGAAATGTCTTTTCTTCTCCAGCTACAGACTGCAATTGGCTACCCCTCTCTCTCTAGCCCCTACACACTCCTGTATCTATCAATTTCTCTATCTAATGCCCCTATTACTGTATTATGAGAGGCCGTTCCCCCCTCAAACTGAGGCTGAGCTCCTGGAAATACACTGAGATCTGTGCTGTCTGCGGATGAGCTGTGTGTCAAAAACACGGGTGATGTGGGAAGGTGGTTTATCCATGTCTGTTTTCTAAGGGCTTGTGGGACTCACTCCCTGGTGCCCTCAACAGCCCAGCGGCAACAGTTCATTTCTCTTGCCCTCTAATTCCCCGAAGAGTTTCCAGAAACTAAAATAATCACAATTACAATGAGGCAGCAGGGTCTAGAGGAAGGTTGTGAGGCACATTGGAAAAAATAACCCCAACTATACATACAATATGATGGGGACTAATTTAGCTACAACGAGTCAGGAAAAAGATCTTGGAGTCATTGTGGATAGTTCTCTGAAGATGTCCACGCAGTGTGCAGAGGCGATCAAAAAAGCAAACAGGATGTTGGGAATCATTAAAAAGGGGATAGAGAACAAGACGGAGAATAAAGTATTGCCCTTATATAAATCCATGATACGCCCACATCTCGAATACTGTGTACAGATGTAGTCTCCTCACCTCAAAAAAGATATTCTAGCACTAGAAAAGGTTCAGAAAAGGGCAACTAAAATGATTAGGGGTTTGGAGAGGGTCCCACACGAGGAAAGATTAAAGAGGCTAGGACTTTTCAGATTGGAAAAGAGGAGACTAAGGGGGGATATGACAGAGGTATATAAAATCGTGAGTGATGTTGAGAAAGTGGATAAGGAGAAGTTATTTACTTATTCCCATAATACAAGAACTAGGGGTCACCAAATGAAATTAATAGGCAGCAGGTTTAAAACAAATAAAAGGAAGTTCTTCTTCACGCAGTTTGTCTCCTATTACATCAATATCCTCATTTAATACCAGGCTTCTCCGCACCTGTTGGCTTTCACTCAGCCCTTAGTTTTAAAGGCATTATCAGGATGGTGGAGAAGATGCCGATATGACATTAAAATCAAAGTGCATCATTAGCACTAAGGTGCCAGCTATGATAATCTGAACCTCATTAAAGGTGGCATCTGAGCCCGCCAGCTCAAACATGGCTGGCCTCTCACAGAAGAAAGGGCTAATTTTATTAGACACTCAGAATGGCAGACTGAATATAAAAGCTGTCTGCTCCAAAGAAACCATGTTCCCAGTGATCCATGAGCCAGCCAAGAACACAACACAAGTTCTCCTGCTCATGAGGACCAAATAATGCAGAGGGACACATATGGCAATGTGTTGGTGATAGTATCAGAGGGGTAGCCATGTTACTCTAGTTCTGTAAAAGCCTGTGGTTTGATGGTCATAGGTCATGACAGCCAGCAGGAAACATGCCTTGTCTGGAAACAAGAGGAAGAAATATATCTGTGCAGCACAGCTGGGGGTGGAGATGGTTTTCTCCTCCAAGAGGAGATCCACCAACATCTTGGGCAGGGTGATGGAAGTGTAGCAGAATTCTAGGAAGGAAAGGCTCCATAAGAAAAAAAATACACTGGGTTGCCCATTTCCTGATCAGCCACCATGGTAGTGTTTCCCATGAATGTGAGTGCATATGTCACTAAAAAACACTACAAAGAATAAAACCCACAGCTCCCAGAGGTCAGAAAAGCCCTGGAAAATGAGGTCCAAACCTCAGTCTGGTTTGCTTCATTCATTCCTTCATGTAATTCATCTGTATAGAAAACAAACAGACATTTGCTTATCAGCTAAGCAAAATTACTCAGGGCCAGATCCCCAGCTGATATAAATTGGCATAGCTGGAGCCAATGGGCCAGATCCCCAATTGAGATATAGCAGTATAGCTCCACTAGAGTCAGAGGGGGCCTGGTTCCCAGCTAGTGTAAATTGATGGAGCTATACTGAAGTCAATGCAGGCAAGTCTCCAGCTGGTGTAAATCAGTGTAGCTCCACTGAAGTCAATGGGCCAGATCCCCAGCTGGTGTAAATTGCTGCAGATACATCCAAGTCAATAAGCTAGATCCCCAGTTGTTGTAAGATGCTGTAACTCCATTGACTCCAGTTGAGCTCTGCCAGTTTCCACCAGCTGAGGAACTATCTCTCTGTAACACCCTGGCTAAGTGAATCATGACCTTCTGTAGTGACTGGTCCACACAGATGACACAAGCCTTCTATCACTAGCAGTGAGTGAACTACTCCATTAGCTCATGCAGCTGTGGCTTGTCCTTTTGAGTCCTACTCCCAAGCTGATTGAACTCAATGAGAGGGGGTTCTGAAGGTCCACATTTCCAAAATAAAATTCTGAGCAAGGTGCTGGGCAGCAAAGTACAGTCTTTGCTCTGTTTTCGTGAGTCATGTAATTACGCTCAGAAGAGATATGGTTGATACAGAGATTATCACCAGCACTGTGCCCAAATCAGAGCTCCCCGTCATGCAACCAGTCATACACAGGCAATTTTAAAGGGCCAGGTTTAGCCAGGAAGAGGTCACTATGACAGGATACACCTGTGGGAAGTTAGATGCTCTTGTCAGGCAGAAGATGAAAGGTGAAGGTTTAGTCTGGGAGTTTCAGAGACCTACGGGCCTTATGCACCACACTTGACTTCCAGTGGTAGTCAGAAGACTTTGGATCTAAATGGATTAAGCTAATTCGAAATAAAACACTCTTATTCTGGAATAAGAGCATCCACACAGAGAGTTAATTAGGAATAGCTGTTCTAGAATAACTTACCACCTAATCAATCCCTTATTCCTTTCAGCCCATTTTTGAAAGTCCCTGATTTAGGGCTTATTGTAATGTAAATTTTACATATTTTTTTGAAGTTCTGAAAATTGATACTTAAAACTTCTGCCAGCTAAGGAAGTTGAATTTTATTCTGTCTCTCTGTGCCAAGGGAGAATGCGGAATGAACCCAAACACTGCAGGGACTAGGAGCTTTTTGTGATTCTACTATAAATCTCAAGGGAGTAGCTTGTGCATGAGAAACCCTAATTTTCAGAATAAAAAAAAGTTAAGATACCATAAGAACGATAATCCTTTTTGCTTGCTAAATCAACTTTTATCCCAGGACCATAAAGAACTTTACAGACACTATTTAACCTTCACAACCCTTTAGCTGTATCTTGATAGTCTCCTTCCCAAGTACTTACTCAGCCTGACCCTGTTTAGTGATCTGTCTCATGGGATCACTATAAATATTATTGTAAGCAAAGTCAGGATGAGCTCTACCCTGACATCTGGTGGTGAATTATGGCAAGTGTGGAAAAGAACTTAGGGGGCTGATCTTGTTTGCATAGGCACACCTACTCCACCTAGCATGAGCCCACGGCAGCCCAAAATGGTCACTTTGACAGCTGTGCGATCCCCAATTTCTCGGTTATTGGAGTAGGAGGAATAAAGTGTTGTTACCCTGATTATGTGAATGAAGGACTATGAAACTGTTTTATGACAGAGGGTCTCACCATCAACTAAGTAACACTCACTAGACAAGGGATATGGGTTCCAAAACCCTGTGAATTGAGAGAGGTTGGCGATAGGTGTGTGTACCTGATGGTATGGGCCCTTTTGAGAGCTTGGCACACCAATTGCACCCCCTTCTTCCTCTACACTGTTGAATAGCAGAGCTAATTTTGATTCTATTAGGAGTCTAGCTTGAAACTGCTGAGCTGAATTCACTTTGGGCCAATGGTGCACCAGCACTGGGGCTCCCCTACTACAAGATGAAATTGCTAAGAGCTGAAACCACTAAAAGAGCTAAAACTACTGAGCTGAAATCACTGAGTGCTGTGTTAACTAGTGGGGGAGCCTGAAGATATATTGCTAAGCCGCTGGCAGACACGTTTGCAGGACGGTTGGAGTGGCAAGCGCAGTGGAACGGAGCAGCTTGTGGGACAGTTGGAGCAGCCCATGGAACAGCGAGTGGAGCAGAGCGGAGCAGTTTGTGGAGACTGCTGGAGGAGAGTAGAGAACTAGAGCAGAGCGGCTGGTGGAGCAGAGCCTTTTGTGGTGAAGGCTGCAGCAGACCTCCACAGAGAGGGGGGGCAGTTGGCCTCGGCCCATGTAAGGTGCCACGTAACAGCTCGTGTGCCCCACCCCAATTCCACCAGGCTGGGGCAGGTAAAACTCTGCAGATGGAAATCTGGGGCAGCCAGGGACAGAGACTTTTGAGTTGTTGGACTTTGGGGTGATTTGGACTTAAGACCCTGAGGGGAAAAGGACATTGCCAAACTTACTTGGAGGTAGGTCTTTTGCTCATGGTTTGTGTTATGAATCCTGTTTGTGGTGTTTCCTCCATATAAGGCCACATTGTTTCCCTCCTTTATTAAAAGGATTTTGCTACACTCAGACTCCGTGCTTGCAAGAGGAAAAGTATTGCCTCCTAGAGGCGCCCAGGTGGTGGTGGTATGTAATTGTCGCAGGTCACTGGGTCGGGGCTTTAGCCAGTTTTGCATTGTGCTACTGAAATTGAACCCCTGGATACTGAACCCGGCCCTTGTTGCTGCCAACTCAGAGGGGCAGAAGGGTTACATTTTTATTCCCTGGAGACCCATACATATTATCATCTCCATTTTATACAGGGACAAGCTCAGAAACAAAGAGGCGGAATGACTTCCCACCAAGGTCACAGCATGACTGGGAAGATCAGCATAGCTATTCGGGAGACATTTATTCCATTTGAATTCCAGTCCTAGGCTTCCAAGGGGGGTATCCTGGAGAACCTGGAAAATAAAACAAAATAAAACAATTACAGTGAACTCTCACTAAACATCTCTTTCTTCATAGTGATCCTATGAGATATCTCTCTAATCAAGAATGATCTGGGTCAGTTCTTGCATATAGGATCCTCAGAGAACAACCCAAGGGCTGGAGAGAGCAATGTGGATTACACTGTCCCCTTGGAGACAGTGCTTACCACAGTGCCCCAGCATATGTCTTGGGGACAATCTGTTGGAGAGACCGTGGCTGGGGCTCAGCCGGGAGGACTCTCTCCACACAGTTAGTGCTGACTCCAATGTCCCTGTGAGATACTAGGATAGCTGTGCTGCAGAGAGAGGGGGACTCAGTAGGGAGCACTGTCCCCTCTCAGTCAAGGCTGACCCCAATGCCTCAGTGCAATGTTAGGGACTTGTCTTGCAGGGGTTGTGGTGGGGTCCTGAAAATGGGGGAGGTACATATTTGGCACTGCTAAGCCATGCCTCCATTGCCTCTACCCATGCTACTGCAACCAGACTGCTATATATATTTGCACTAGTTCAATGAGTATATATTCAAAGCAGAGGAATCATACCCTTGCTCATAGCTAGATGTATGTTAAGTAACGGTGCTCTTTTCCTGTGAGAAAGGGTATATAGCTAGGGAGACCCTATCTAGATAGATCTAGATATAGATGAGAAACCAATGATGAACCTTGATTTGAATTTAAAAAGTGTTACAGAAACAAACGCTCTGAAATCTTAATGTGAAATGCACATCTCAGAGAGAATAGGAGACATTCTGAATTGGGAAAACAATAATCTTGATGCTACAACCAGATTAAAGGTCCCACTGCAGACATGAGAAGGACTCAGAGCACTTTCCATGGCAGAAGGGTGGGAGGTGGGTGGTTCATTAATCAATGTACAAGAAGTGCTTTGAGATCTTCACATGGAAAGAGACTTTAGAGAAAGGCAAAAGTGTAATCATTTAGTAATAATGGGAAACTGTCCATGAATTTTAGTCCCAGGTTCTCGGTTCTGTAAGAAAAAAATACTGGTTGTTTCACACAATTTGCCACAAATCCAATAGAAATTCTTCTCTTTAGTGCTGGAACCCTATATCCACCCAGCCCCATGCATCCATTGCCTGAGTCAGAGGGAGTGACACTAACCAGGCTGGTACCTCCTTGCTCAGGTGAGAAAAGGGTGGGTGTCTCATCTGCTGGATATGCAGAAATATCCAGTGATGGCCACCCAAAAGAGCAAGAAAAATGGGACTTACTCATAATTTTATGGAAACAGGGTTGCTCCTCCCAGCTGCGATCACTTGTCCAAATTTGATTCTCCACCATTCCCAAGTTCATGCTTCTGACTTTGCATTGCCTTCTGTTTTGTTTCACCTGGGCACCTTCATGCGGATTGGGGATGTCATCAGTGGTTTGCTCCACACTTTGACTGAAGACCCTGTATCTGCTCATTTCCTCATGCCCAGGAGCTGAGTGCCTGAGAGCAACAGCCTCTTTTGTGAGATGCAGGGTGTCCAGACAGCATCTGGGAGGAGGCAGGTGGTCTGGAACAGAGGCAGCTGTGTTGTCCCAGACAGAGAAACACCCCTAAGTGAACAGGAAGGAATGTGGGGAAGTGAATTCCCAACATGTTGGCACAAACCAGCTTACATCTCACTGTCCAGCACCCCACTTCTCCCAGCCAGTGAAACACACAGTAGCAGATAAACTCCAACATAAGTCACACTCTGTGGCAATAACATGGGGATAATAAGAGGATGCTGGTGATGGCCAAGGCTTATTGGAGGTGATGTCATTTTAATGAGGATTAATACTGAAGCCTTGAGGGTCTGTAGCCATTATAGATATCCTGGCACTTTCACCAATAACTGAGCATCCCAGGTCCCAGCTTGGTGAAACCTTTTATCTTTCTCCCGAGTGTGAGAGTCTCTTTAAGTTCCTGTTTGTTCTTTAATGTTGCTAAGCAGCTGTTAGACGTCTACCACATCCCACCTGAGAGGTTCAGTGTGTTGATACTGAACGCAGTGTACACAGCATCTGACATGTGAATCCTTTACGGTCCACTGGGATGAGAGATAAGATGGAGATCTGTACAGGGAACGCATTCTCAGACCTTCCACTTTGGGCTGAGAATCAAGAGGAGAAATTTCATTGCAAATGGGATATTTTGTTTGGGGAATTTCCCATGACTGAGAATAGGAGGTGCAAAATGAGCAGGCCAGCTGGCAAGCCTGTTACCTTTACTGTGCCAGCAGCAGTTGGAGATCAAGAAGATGATGCCGATGATGGTGAAGAAAGACACAGCCACCACAAGTTCTCGAAGCCAAAAACTCATTTGAACTGTGTAGAGAGGAGAACATCTGGTGAAGTATCAAGTACCACAGGATTTGTTTGGGACAGCTGGAGAGACAAACATCTCCTCTCAGCAGAATATCTTTAAGCAATATTTCTCTTGCCATCATTCTATCTAGAGTCCTTCTTTGACTCTCTGTGCATGGATGTCTCTGTAGTGGTCTCTATATCTCACAGGTTGCTATGAGGACCCTTCTGTCGTGTGGGAGGGGAAAGTTTAGGGAATATGTTACTCTTGGGTATGTTTGAGGAGCGTTCAAAGTGATAGAGAATCTCACCTGTCACCTTGACATTGACAACCTCACTCCTGAGGGGCAGAATCCACTGCCCGCTCATGCCCTCCTCATATTCACAGGCATATTCCCCAGCACACTGTGGAGTTTTTTATGGGATATGGAGCATAGACCAGTTGGAAAGGTGACCACCAGTGTCCACAGTGCTATATGCCACACAACTGTGCTCTGACCCCGTGGCCCTGGGGATGATCTCAACACCATTCTTGTAGAAATGACATCTCCAATGGACAGCACTCCCAGGGACCACACAGGATAGAAGCACAGCACCTCTTTCTCTCACCACTCCCAATGGGGGATCGACGTTCATTGTTGGCTGGGGAAGGGGATCTGAGAGGGGAGCAGGGAAGGTAAAATATTAGTATGTGTCATCTGGAGGCAATCGTCAGAATCAAACTTTATTTTTTTCTTTCTCCAATTTTTTCTTTCTTTACCAGAGGATCCTGATAGACTTTATTGAATGACATATTAGCCCCTGGTGGATGGAGGACCAACTACTCTGACAGAATTCTGGGAGTTAGTATCTGTTTCTTTCAGAGGGAGGGGCTGCCCAAAACCCCAAGACCTGAGAAACTTTACTAAGCTGAAACCCAGTCTCTATTCATAATGACTGTCTTTCACCCTTCCCTCTTATAAATGCCCCAGGGTGAAAATCTGGCCTGTTTAAATCAAAGGGAATTTTTTATTCCATGGGGCCAGGATTTCACCCCTAGTGTCTGTTGTCCAGCAGGACCTGGGAACAGCAAACAGGCTACTTTTGCCTTTGAGATCAAGATTAAAAACAGTGAATACTGAAATATATCCCCTCTGGCCACTTGGATGAGAGCTGGAGGCTTTTGATACCACCATAATGAATTTAAATAAGGGGTCACTTCACTGCATCAGCTGTTGATAATAATTAAAAATTTTGATGCTCTAGTTATTTTCGGTTAAGAAAGTATATAGAGCTACTTGGATTTACATCAACTGAAGATCTGGATCCAAGTTTTCAATTGTTCTTTTGTAAGACAATCCATCCATCCATCTAGGCACTCAACCACTATATTCATCCGTATTTTACAATGGAACATTTTTCCACTGGAAAATGCCATTTTGTTGAAACCAAAACTTCCCCTGGCAACATGATAATTTTTATTATATTTAATTTCAGTTTTCTGAAAAAAATTCTTTTTGATAATGTTAAAAATGTTTTATTCTAATATTTTTGGAACAGAACATTTTGATTTTCCATTTTAAAAGAATTTTTCGTTTCAAAATTTCTTTAATAGCACACACACACACACGTATATATATATATGTGTGTATATATATATATATATATATATATATATATATGTGTGTGTGTGTATATATATATATATATGTGTGTGTATATATATATATATATATATATATATATATATATATATATATATATATATATATATATATATATATGGGTGTGTGTGTGTCAAAATCAAAACAAAATGTTTCAGTTTATTAAAAACAAAATATTTTGATTGATCCACATTTTTAATAAAAATATTGCTTCAGAGGAAATCTTAGTGCCTGTTCCAATTCAGAACAAGAGCAGATTTTGAATCACTGAATTTGCCTCAAAATGGAAATTCTGGTTCCCACACAGCTTTATTCTAGCTAAGGCAGCAAAGAATCCTGTGGCACCTTATAGACTAACAGACGTTTTGCAGCATGAGCTTTTGTGGGTGAATGCCCACTTCGTCGGATGCAAATGTTTGCATCCGACAAAGTGGGCATTCACCCACGAAACCTCATGCTGCAAAACGTCTGTTAGTCTATAAGGTGCCACAGGATTCTTTGCTGCTTTTACAGAACCAGACTAACACGGCTACCTCTCTGATACTCGACATTATTCTAGCTGTAGCCTTCATTCTTCCTCCAAGGTACTTAGAAAGCTCCTTTCTCTGGAATATCTAAATGCCTGTGCTTCCCCCCCCCCCCATTGCGCTGACCTGTTTACAGCTAAGTGACTGGGGTCTACCTCACTAATTGCAAAAGGAAGATTTATACAGGACACCAAATTAAACAGAAGGGAAAATGGAGACTCACCTGTCACTGTTACCCAGATGGGGTTGCTCTCTTTACATGGGATCTCTCTACTGGATTGCTGTATCCCATAAATGCATGTGTAGATTCCAGCATCTGCCATACTCAATGCAGGCAACTGAAGTAATTGGGTGTGACTGAATGTAGATGACAGGGCCCATCTGGAGTCTAGTCTCCGCCCTTCCCTATGAACTCTCATTGCAGATACCGTGGCTCCCTTGGGAGCAGAACATGTCAGAGCGACAGCTTCTCCAGCTACATAGACAGGATACTCAGGAGTCAGGGTGAGAGAGGGGGATGCTAGGAGGTGTAGAACATACAAAGAGGGGAAGTGCTCATTACTTGCCCAAGGATAGGGTAGGGGGTGGTGAGGACTTTTTTTTCCAAGTGGAGTCACGCTTGCTGACTGAATAGAAGGGAATATCAGCGAATGTGTCCATGATCCATGGAAACAAACTTCTTTCAATCTCACTGCCCAGTGCTGTAGGCCAAACTGCCATGCAATCCAATACAAACTCATATAACTGGTCAGAATTTTTTTCCCAAGGGAAATTTTCCATTTTTCAGTGAAAAATCAATAACTGAACATTTTGGGGTGGGGGTGGGCAGGGGAGGGACGTGAAAATGTTTGGCCAATAAATACATAAAAATCTGAAAACTGAAAAATTGTCATTTAGAAGTGCCACCATGGTGCATCATTGGAGTTGTAGTTCAACTGCCTCATGTTCCCATTCTCCTCTTTTGGTCTTGCACCCTAGCCACACTACATCTCCCATGATACACCCTGGTATCCCCTCTTGCAGACCTTCTGTGTTGCAACAGGGAACTCCCTTGGTGGTGGTGTATTATGGAAGACGGGGAGCTCAGCTTCCAAAGGAGAATGGCCACATTAGTCATCTGAACTACAGCGCCCATAAGGCACCCTAGTGGCATTTCAGAATAGATATTTTAACTGAATATTTGGTTTTCGGACTACAAATGATTCCAGCTTAATACAAAAATATTGAAAACACCTACTCCGCTAATTACTACACTGAGTGTTTGTTTTTCTAAATCAGAGTTTCAAAATGTTTAATTACAACACTAACAGGAGCAAAGAATCCTGTGGCACCTTATAGACTAACAGATGTTTTGCAGCATGAGCTTTCGTGGGTGAATGCCCACTTCGTCGGATGCAAGAGAATACAGTTGGATTGAGATAATAAAATTAGAGTCTTCAATCTGTATTAAGGAGAAGCTGCCTTTAATGATTTGGAAAATAACATATCTCAACTATTATATTATGTCATAATATGATGTATCATGTCATATTATCCTATGCCCAACATGATATAGCATGCCATGTGCTACTATGACTGACATTTCATGAAAGGATGAAAAAGATAACAAAATAAAATAAAAAATAAAATAAAATTTTCATTTCCAAACAACACTTTGAAAGTTTCAAAAACAAATTATCTCTCCATTTATTGGGCAATTATGAAAATATTTTTTTTGTTTTGATTTGGAATTAAAAACAAAATTCAAATGTCAAAATTTCTCATGAAACAGAACTTCCATTTTTTCACTAGTTCACCTTACAGAGCACTAGATTAAGTGTATTGGCTCAGGAAAGAGACCTGAGCTTTATTGTGGACAACTCAATGAAGACATTTGCTCAATGTGCAACTGCAGTGAGAAGAGCAAAACAAGATGTTTGGAATACAGAGAATATCCTAATGCCTTTACGGAAATCAGTGGTGCAGTCTCATCTGCATACTGTGTGTAGTGTTTGCCACTGCATCTCTGAAAGGATATTGCAGAAATAGAGGAAATTCAGAGAAGGTGAATGAGAGGAATCAAGAGCTTGGAATATCTCTCACATAGAGATTGAAAAGACTGTGATTGTTACCTTAGAAAAGAGACAGAGAATATGTATAACAATGCATGGTCTAAAGATGGCAGATCAGGAGCTTCTGTTCTCCTTAACACAAGAGCAAAGGGGCATTCAATGAAATTAAACAATGGCAAATCCAAAACTAGTGAAAGGAAATGCTTGCTTCACCCAGTGGGTGAATAGACTATGAAACTCATTGCCACAGGCCATTGTTATGGCCAAGAATTTAGCAAGATTAAAAAAGACTGGGCATTTATTTGGATATCAAGAATATCCAGAGAGATCAATTGATGATAAGAAAACTTCTGGAAGAGATATTAAACCTCAGGCTTCAGGGTTTAAGCCAACCTCTAACTATTAGAGACCAGGGTGAGATCTAATAGAGGCCCAACTTCAATGTATACCCCAAATTAAGAAAAACAGTAAAAGAACTAAAAAAGACCACCGTGGTTTAACAACCATGTAAAAGAAGCAGTGAGAGATAAAAAGACTTCCTTTAAAAAGTGGAAGTCTAGTGAGGTAAATAGAAAGGAGCACAAACACTGCCAACTTAAGTGCAAGAGTTTAATAAGAAAAGCCAAAGAGGAGTTTGAAGAACGGCTAGCCAAAAAGTCCAAAGGTAATAACAAAATGTTTTTTAAGTACATCAGAGGCAGGAAGCCTGCTAAACAACCAGTGGGGCCCCCTGATGATCAAAATACAAAAGGAGCGCTTAAAGACGATAAAGTCATTGCGGAGAAACTAAATGGATTCTTTGCTTCAGTCTTCACGGCTGAGGATGTTAGGGAGATTCCCAAACCTGAGCTGGCTTTTGTAGGTGACAAATCTGAGGAACTGTCACAGACTGAAGTGTCACTAGAGGAGGTTTTGGAATTAATTGATAAACTCAACATTAACAAGTCACCGGGACCAGATGGCATTCACCCAAGAGTTCTGAAAGAACTCAAATGTGAAGTTGCGGAACTATTAACTAAGGTTTGTAACCTGTCCTTTAAATCAGCTTCGGTACCCAATGACTGGAAGTTAGCTAATGTAATGTCAATATTTAAAAAGGGCTCCAGAGATGATCCCGGCAATTACAGACCAGTAAG
Organism: Mauremys reevesii; assembly: GCF_016161935.1. Taxonomy (NCBI): domain Eukaryota; kingdom Metazoa; phylum Chordata; order Testudines; family Geoemydidae; genus Mauremys; species Mauremys reevesii. The sequence goes on along the minus strand of NC_052637.1, from coordinate 9,672,445 downwards.
TCTAACGTCGGTACCGGGCAAATTAGTCAAAACAATAGTTAAGTATAAAATTGTCAGACACATAGAAAAACATAAACTCTTGAGCAATAGTCAACATGGTTTCTGTAAAGGGAAATCGTGTCTTACTAATCTATTAGAGTTCTTTGAAGGGGTCAACAAACATGTGGACAAGGGGGATCCGGTGGACATAGTGTACTTAGATTTCCAGAAAGCCTTTGACAAGGTCCCTCACCAAAGGCTCTTACGTAAATTAAGCTGTCATGGGATAAAAGGGAAGGTCCTTTCATGGACTGAGAACTGGTTAAAGGACAGGGAACAAAGGGTAGGAATTAATGGTAAATTCTCAGAATGGAGAGGGGTAACTAGTGGTGTTCCCCAAGGGTCAGTCCTAGGACCAATCCTATTCAATTTATTCATAAATGATCTGGAGAAAGGGGTAAACAGTGAGGTGGCAAAGTTTGCAGATGATACTAAACTGCTCAAGATAGTTAAGACCAAAGCAGATTGTGAAGAACTTCAAAAAGATCTCACAAAACTAAGTGATTGGGCAACAAAATGGCAAATGAAATTTAATGTGGATAAATGTAAAGTAATGCACATTGGAAAAAATAACCCCAACTATACATACAACATGATGGGGGCTAATTTCGCGACAACGAGTCAGGAAAAAGATCTTGGAGTCATCGTGGATAGTTCTCTGAAGATGTCCACGCAGTGTGCAGAGGCGGTCAAAATAGCAAACAGGATGTTAGGAATCATTAAAAAGGGGATAGAGAACAAGACGGAGAATATAGTATTGCCCTTATATAAATCCATGGTACGCCCACATCTCGAATACTGTGTACAGATGTGGTCTCCTCACCTCAAAAAAGATATTCTAGCACTAGAAAAGATTCAGAAAAGGGCAACTAAAATGATTAGGGGGTTAGAGAGGGTCCCATACGAGGAAAGATTAAAGAGGCTAGGACTCTTCAGCTTGGAGAAGAGAAGAATGAGGGGGGATATGTAGAGGTATATAAAATCATGAGTGATGTTGAGAAAGTGGATAAGGAAAAGTTATTTACTTATTCCCATAATACAAGAACTAGGGGTCACCAAATGAAATTAATAGGCAGCAGGTTTAAAACAAATAAAAGGAAGTTCTTCTTCACGCAGCACACAGTCAACTTGTGGAACTCCTTACTTGAGGAGGTTGTGAAGTCTAGGACTATAACAATGTTTAAAAGGGGACTGGATAAATTCATGGTGGCTAAGTCCATAAATGGCTATTAGCTAGGATGGGTAAGAATGGTGTCCCTAGCCTCTGTTCGTCAGAGGATGGAGATGGATGGCAGGAGAGAGATCACTTGATCATTGCCTGTTAGGTTCACTCCCTCTGGGGCACCTGGCTTTGGCCACTGTCGGTAGACAGATACTGGGCTAGATGGACCTTTGGTCTGACCCAGTATGGCCATTCTTATGTTCTAATGTGGGGGACAGATTATCTCATATTTGCTACTGCTGACCACTGTTGGAGACAAGATATTGGGTTATATGGATTTCAGGTCTGATATAGTCTGGCAATTCCTGTGTTCCTAAGACTCATAGATTTATAGACTCTAATGTCAGAAGGGACCATCATGATTATCTAGTCTGACCTCCTGCACATTGCAAGCCACAAAACCTCGCCCACCTACTCCTGTAATAGACCCATAACCTCTGGCTGAGTTACTGAAATCCTGAATTCATGATTTAAAGACTTCAAGTTACAGAGAATCTGCCATTACACTAGTTTAAACCTATAAGTAACCCATGCCCCATGATGCAGAGGAAGGTGAAACCCCCCCAGCATCTCTGCCAATCTGACCTGGGGGAAATTCCTTCCTGACTCCAAATACTGTAATCAGTTAGACCCTGAGCATGTGGGGAAGACCCATCAGCCAGAAATCTGGGAAAGAATTATCTGTAGTAACTCAGAGCCCTCCCCATCTAGTGTCCCATCACCAGACATTGGGGATATTTGCTGCTAGCAGTTGCAGATCAGATACATACCATTGCACATAGAGTTCTCCCTTTCCTAGTGCAGACTTACCACAGATAGATATGGTGTCATAAACAGATAGTTAAGGGTTAAAGTCTGTTTTACCTGTAAAGGGTTAACATGCAGTACCTGGTGACCACCTGACCAAAAAGACCAATCAGAGATGAGATAATTTCAAATCTCTGTGGAGGGAAGCCTTTGTCTGTGTTCTTTGTTAGAACTCTTTTTGAATCTAAGAGAGACAGTCATGTCTCCAAGTTCTCCTGGAGTAGTTTCTACTAATTAACTCTCTGAGGATGAGATTTCCCACCTGGAGCGGCGTATTCAATACTTGCAGGTATACGAACCTGAGTCCTTCAGGCTGACTTGTGTAGCTGGTAACTCCAAGTGTCCTGCTGTGGGTATTGTACTGAGGCCACTTCTGACTTCTCCTTGAAGAACTGGAATCTGATCAGTGGGTACTTTGCATGCACATAACATCTGAGAGTAATGGAGTCCCCAATGAGGTAATTTTGAGGGGACACAGTGAGGGTTGGGACTGGGATAGCAATGCCTGAAAACAAATGGGAATATAAAAGAAGACCAAAAAATTAGGAATAGACCTGATTGGATTTATTGGCAAAATTAAAAAAAATGGACTGGAATTTTCAGAATGAAACAAATTGAAAATTTCCATTGAGTTTCTAATTTAAATTTCCTTTTTATTTTGGTTGTTGAAAACTGATTTTTTTTTAAATTTTAAAATTTGGGATTTTTATTTATTTTTGCCTTTTCCTCCATGAATGAATCATGTCTAGGTTGGGGAGGAGGTTGTTCTTCACTTATTTATTTTACTTTTCATTTCTCTTTTTCCATTCTATATGTTTAGAACACTTCCTCAACTTTAGAAAAGGTGCAGAGTAGCAAATCAAAAAACCAAAATCTGTAACACTCACTTGCTTTTCCAAATTTGCAGAAGTTCTGAAATGTTTCAGAGGGAAAGGAAAGTTAAAACAAATTAAAAATAAACAAACCCATGACCCTGGATATTATTCATTTTAGTGCACTCAGTGGCAAAAGGGAAAAGAGAGGGAATGGGCAGAAAAGACACAAATTCAAAATATGTGAAATTTTGAATTTTTCAAAACAAAAGTGAACATTTTTGAAAAAAATGAGTTTTTTCTGTTTCAAACAATGAGCAATTGAAATAAATTTTAAATTTCAAAATTGTTCATTCAATTGTTTGCCCATTTTCCAGTTAGCACTACTCCAGAGGATGGTAGATACTAATTTTATTTGTTTATTATTTATACTGTGGTAGTACCACAGTGCTAGATGTTGTACAAACACAGAACAAAAAGATGGTTCCTGCCCCAAACAGGTTACAATCTAATTATAAGACAAAGAAACAACAGGTGAATATGGAAAGACAGAGAAATAGCTTGCAGTTTGATCCCTAGGGCTCAATCCGGCCTCTCTCTGAATCTTTCTGTGATGATACCTCTCATAAGGCTTTATGGAAATATGCTTATGAATGTATATATATATATATAGCATAACTAGAATGTGTTTTATGCTACATATCCCATGTAACATATATCTGTAAAGGTTATAATCCACTGAATGTATTACTCCTATTTATATGCATGTAACGTTTTTGTATTCAAAGTTATGAATATTGGCTGTATTGGCTTGATTTCTAAGTAACTTTAGTAGAGCATTTGGTCAGTTCCTGGAGAAAGGGATGTTGAAATTAAGTACCTAATCAAAAAAACACTTAAAGACCAATGAATCTTGGAATGCTCTAATCCACATAAGAAGTCTACTTGAGGATGGTTAAAGTAGCATGTGACCCATGGCTGCTACCTGGTAAAAAACTGTGAGTCATGCATGGACATGTGACTTGCCCAGGTGACTCCAGAACTCCATCTTGGACCTGGACTTTGCATAGGAGAGAGGAGGGGGTCTCCACCCACAAGAGAGGAGGGGGTCTCCACCCACAAGAGAAAATCTATTTAAACCCATGGGAGACTCCTACATTTTGTCTTCAGCTGACTAAAGAGAGAGCCTCTCCACCCCTAAAGATACCTGAAAGAAACTGGAACAAAAGACAGTAACTACAAGAGGGTGTGAGTGATTGCTGGACCTGGACTAGAAGAAGATTAGTCTGTAAAAGGAAGCTTACTGGAACTGGTGAGATTTTATCCGTACTCAATGGTATTCAGTAATATTAGGCATAGATTTGCGTGGTTTATTTTATTTCATTTGGTAATTCACTTTGTTCTGTCTGTTACTATTTGAAACCACTTAAATCCCACTTTCTGTATTTAATAAAATCACTTTTTACTTATTAATTAACCCAGCGTATATATTAATACCTGGGGGATGGAGAGAAAACAGCTGTGCATATCTTTCTATCAGTGTTATAGAGGATGAACAATTTATAAGTTTACCCTGTATAAGCTTTATACAGGGTAAAATGGATTTATTTGGGTTTAGACCTCATTGGGAGTTGGGCATCTGAGTGTTAAAGACAAGTACACTTCTGTAAGCTGTTTTCAGTTAAGTCTGCAGGTTTTGGGCACTTGGATCAGACCCAGGGCCTGTGTTGGAGCAGACGAGTGTGTCTGGCTCAGCAAGACAGGGTGATGGATTCCCAGGCTGGCAGAGGCAAAGCAGGGGCAGAAGTAGTCTTGGCAGATCGCTTGGCAGTTCCTAAGGGGGTTTCTGTGATCCAACCTGTCACACTTCCCATGTAGAAAATGTCATGGTTGTTTCCAAAAGGCCGTTCCATTTTATTGGGTAACTCTCAATTTCACATCAGCCTCAGAGTCTGTGGTGAGTTGCATCTCCAGGGAGGTTGGAAACAGAGAAGGTAGAACTGGTTGGAACACAGCAAACCATGTTCTAGTACGGGACAAAGGAGAAGTGATTGTATTTACTTATTTGCTGTTTATACCCTGGATCTCCCCATTCTTCATTCAAGGCATGTATCCCCTTCAACACTACATCTTAATTGGCCTGAAGAGGTTAACTGTTAGGTCTTAACAGAAGATAGTTGTGAGCGGAGAATTATTCACATAAACCACATTTCCTCTGCTACTGTGGATCTATTTATAACTTATATTTTAAATTACTGCTGAAAGGTACCAGCTCAACCGCCTCTCAAGCCTTTCCAGTGGGTGATGGGGACTTAGTCTTCTTGGACCAGTACATTCTCATTACCTTTACTGAGGCTGCCCAAACACAGGGTCACTTAGGGTACGTCCATGCTACCCGCCGGAGTCGGCAGGTAGCAATCGACTTCTCGGAGTTCGATATATCGCGTCTCATCTAGACGCGATATATCGAACTCCGAACGTGCTCCCGTCGACTCCGGAACTGAACCACCGCAAACGGCGGTGGCGGAGTTGACGGGGGAGCTGCGGACTTCAATCCCGCGCCGTCAGGATGGGTAAGTAGTTTGAACTAAGGTAGTTCGACTTCAGCTACGCTATTCGCGTAGCTGAAGTTGCGTACCTGAGTTCGACCCCCCCCCCCAGTGTAGACCAGGCCTTAGTGCCCGTTTGTGTGGTGTGGGCATCTGTCCTGCTGGGAATGAGGCTGAAAACTCACCCAGTCATTTCATACAGGAAACAAGATGTAGCTATCAGAAGAGAACTAGAGCTCTTTCTTTTTCTACAGAAAATGACTTTTTGACAAAAGGGAAGTTGAAAACTGAATAATCCCCCCCAAAAAATTCTTCATTTTTTGACCCTCCTGCCTCAAAACTTCAACTAAAAAATTCAACAAAAATGAAAAACAAAAGAGATATGTTTGTCACTCCCCCCCCAAAAAACAACAACAAACAAACAAAAAACAACATGGAAAAGAAGTAATGGGCTTAATCTGCAGCAAGTTAGGTTTAGGTTAGATATTAGGAAAAACTGTCTAACTGCAAGGGTAGATATGCTCTGAAATAGGCTTCCCCTGAAGGTTGTGGAATCTCCATTATTGGAGGTTCTTAAGACCAGGTTGGGCAAACACCTGTCAGGGATGGTCTAGGTTTATTTGGTCCTGTCTCAGAACAGGGAGCTGGGCTCGATGACTTCTCGAGGCCCCTTCCAGCCTGCCATTTCTATGATTCTATGAACCTGAGCAGCTCTAATGATCTGTGGTCTTTTAGTCTCCACTGAGCCTGGGCCTGGAAGGAAGTTTGATGCCAAACAAGACCCTGTGAGTGGGGAAACTCCAGGAAGATCACAAGATGCCCCAGCTATAGACTCATTCCCTGAACTTTGAAACCGCACAATGAAGGTGGAAGATTCACAGATTCCAAGACCAGCCCACTGTGATCCTCCAGTCTCTGACCTCTAGCACAGCACACAGCAGAGAACTTTCCCAAAATAATTCCTGTTTGAACTACAGCAGATTGTTTAGGGAGAAAAAAATCCAATCTTGATTTTAAAATTGCCAGTGATGGAAAATTCATCATCAACTTTGGCAAGTTGTTCCAATGGTTGTTGTGAGACAGACCTACCTACACCTTTCCATTTGCCTCCTGTATATCCCCACCCCAAGATAGCACCATAGAAAACACAGGAAGTTACCTGCAGGGGAACCAGCTCAGGAAGAACCTGAAGACAGACTGTAAGAGAAGCAAAGAAAGGGAGTGAGAAATCTAGGCATTAAAGAAAGGTCGCAAAGTGCGGAAGAGACCCTGCGAACAGAGGGTGTGGGGTAAGGAAACCTGGAGATGGAACTAAAGGAGAAAGGGGTCCCAAAGTGTATGTATTTTGTGTTCTGGACATACACAATGTGGGGCAGGGAACTCAGCAGATGATAGAGAAGGAAAAAGTGTTATTGGTTGGTTTTGGTAGATGTTCTGGGATGACAGGATATGGGTAGGCTTGGCAGAATTAGATTTTTATATTTTTATAATTTGATGGACAATATCAAGTTTAAAGCAATTTTTATCAATTTAAATGTTCATAGTTGAGCAAGATTTTGGGTTTTAAGCATTTCCTCCCATTTTTATCAATTTAAATGTTCACAGTTGCAGAAAATTATGGAGAGGTCAGAAAATGGAGAGAGTCAGAAAATAATTACTGAATGACATTGAGAGCTAAAGAGCTAAAGTTTTATAACCATTCAAATACATATTGTCAACATCATATGTAACATATACACAGTAAATATCCTTCAGTCAAATGCTAATAAATTATCAAACAACATTCTTCTTACTTTGCATATCTGTAAATGTAAGTTATTATTGATAGAAATATTTTTTCATTATTTTAGGTGTGTGTGGTGAAATTGATGTTTACTGATAAAAGTCTAATCCTTCCAAACTTAGATATGGACAGGCAACTCTAAGGATGAGATTGTGTGGGAAAGGGGAGTTGCAGTAGAGGGTAGGGTGTTGTGGGATACAGAGTGTAGTCCACTAAACCCTAGGCATGGAATGGAAGAGGACAGGGTCTCAAGGTGAGGAAGAGATGCTCTAGAGAGAAGGGCAATGCGACAGGGAATTCCAGGGTCGATCAATAATTGTTCTAGGGGAGGAAAGAAAGAACTTACCCAGAGTGGAGAAGAGGACATTTATTTCCTTGGTGACTGCAGCCATCTGTGGCTTGAAGCTGGACCTCCAGAGCAGGGACTTGTCCTTCCAAGTGAGAATTACAGCCACTGCCCCTCTGATGATTGCAGACTAATCTCCACACAGGTAGCACAGAATACGTGCACAGAGAGATGTGGGGGACACCAGGCATGCCAAGAAATAAGGCATCAGTCTTACAGGAAGCACTGCAGCCATTCTGGTCAACTGACCTCAAGCTGGGTTCTCACCTCCCCGTTACTCACAGTGACTTGCAGCCGGGACTGGGCAATTGACTCAAAGCACAGCAATATGCACAGTTTCAGAATTGATTATGTGTGTTCAATAGTGCCCAGTGTTTGTGAAACTGAGAAGATGGTTCTGTGGCGCTATTTAAATCTGTTAATTAATAACTTTAACTATTTATTAAATCATTCACAGGCCAGATCCTCGTTGTCATGGAGCTGCATTAGTTCATAGCTGGGGATCTGGCCCCAGTGACTCCAAAGGTGTTACAGCTGATTTACACAGCTGGGTATTGATTTATTGTTTTTATTGGAGTCACGCTGATTTACACCAGCTGGGGATCTGACTTATTGACCTGAATTGAGTGACACCTGTTCACACCACTTGGGGACCTGTCCCATTGACTCCAATGGAGCTACACCAATTTGGAAAGAAGTATGAATGGAATAAACATCTCTTAATTTATTGTGGAATATCTATTTTACGCTGATAACTTGGGTTCTTCCTGCTCAATGTCACTCCCTTCGGGAAGGGACTGGAATTGCAGGAAGCTCTGATTTAGTGAGTCCACAAAAGAGATAAGTCTAGGAGGCAAAGCTCACCGCATATACCACTTTTATCCTTCCTGCTCATGGATCCCAAAACAACTCCCCCTGCCCGCCTCTGATGGGAGGGTCAGAGGGGAATGGCATAGACAGAACCAGAGGCTCCTCTGAGAATCCATCTTCAAACCCCAGTGGCATGGAATTAGATATCTAGCACCTGGAAAAGGAGAACTGACCTTCCTTCCTCTTGGTCTATCTGTATCTCTCTGGAGCAGCCTTCTGTCTCTTCCAATCTCCATTGTCTGGTGTCCCCTGCAAAGAGTGCTATTCACTCTGACAAGTTGTTTTGGGGATAGAAGGTTTCTGGCTGGGGGTGGGGAAGAGGGAGGCTCCCTTTTGCTGATGCTGTGTGGCTCAGAAGCTCAGGGAGTGGTTATCTATAGGGAGCAGCCAGCATAGAGGATGCAGGCTGCTCCCCATACCTCAGACTCTCAATTCACAGGATTCTCCTGTGGGATAAAACTTCAGCATCATCAAACCAGGGTTGTTTTAAAGGAAATCTGTTTTGATTACAGGAAATTTTTCACAGAAAGTGTCTGTTTTCCTCAGAAATATTTCATTTTTCATTGGAAAACCCCAAACTAATAAATTTTGGCCCAAACCAAAAATAATTAGGTTTTCAGGTGAAACTTTTGGAGGGTTCTCAGCAGTTTTTGGATGAAAACTTTTTGTTGTCAGCCGTAACATCAGTTTTTGGTTCCCCTCAAACTGTTGGGGTTTTTTTGGAGGCTTTTTTGATGATGGAAATTTTCTTTACCCTGAAAATATAGATAAAAATTATTATTGTTTTGGTCAAAGTTTTCAATGGACAAAATAACCAAGAGCATTATCTTGCCTGCTGCAGCCCCATAGTTGAGCCAACAGCTAATATCTGAGATCCCACCTAATATCTGAATATTGAATAATCTCCGTCCCTGCTACCCTGGGTTCTCTGCACAGCTCTTACTGTTACACGGTGTCCCGTCATTAATGGGGATTGAGCCAGGTTCTCTGGATCTAAGAGTACAAACCTCAGCTGAAAGAACCAGCTCTGTTAGCCAAGCTAGCAGCTTTCTATGAAGCTTCAACCTTTCTGTGAGGCTCCACAGGCACCACAGTGGGCAGAGGCCACACTGAGTGGGAGTGGGTAATACCAGCAGGACTCACACTTCGGCAGCTGCCAACCTCCCTGCTCCACCTGGACCTGGAAGCACAGGGGTCACTGATGGCTTTAGTGGTCTTGCTGCTGCTCTGTGCCCATGCCCTGGAAGAGGAGATGAAACCGCAATGCCACCTGGAGCAGTGCCATGCCTATCCCAGCTGGTACAGGGATGGGGACCTCATCATCAGGACTGTCTTATTCCTCCAGAGCCCTGAAATATCTCAGGAAACATGGCAAAGGTAAGGTTTTTGTGGTGCTTCTTGAGATCTTCGTCTTGACCATAGCTGGGAACGTAGTCATCATCTCAATAGCTCTGGTGGATCATCACCTCCAAACCTCCATGTATTTTTTTCTCAGGAACTTCTCCTTCTTGGAAATCATCATAAGCCCCAAAACACTGGCCAACCTCTTGACAGAGAGAAAGACTATCTAATTAGTGAGGTGTTTCACCCACCTTTCCTCTTCTTCATCTTGGGGTTCACAGAGTTCTTCCTCCCATCTATGATGTCCTTAGATTGCTATGTTGCTATTTGCAAACTGTTGCACTATGCTACTATTATGAACAGTCCTGTATGTGCCATGTTGGGTCTATTGTCTTGGGTTGGGGCATCACATTAATAATCAGCCCACCCATTATACTGTTCCCCTTGCCCTTCTGTGGCCCAAATGTCATTAACAATTTATTTTGTGATAGTTCATCACTGATTAAACTTTCTTGTGCAGCACACATTTCCTGGAGTTTATAGGTTTCACTGCAGTGATTGTGACTTTAATAGGTACCTTAATGATAACCACTATCTCCTACATCAACATCATCTCCACTATATTGCGCATCCCTTCTACCAAGGCGAAGACAAAAGTCTTCTCGACCTGCTCATCACATACCACTGCAGCTGCATTTTTATGCACTTGAGACCCAAGCAAGGTGACAGTCTAGACCTCAACAAAGCAGTGGACATTATCAACACTGTGGTGACATCCTTGGTCAACCCCTTCATATACACCCTGAGGAATAAGCAAGTAAAGCAAGCCCTGAGAGATGTATTCAACAATGTGTTGGATAAGGATAGGGGCCTGACTTTGGGCACTAGGTAGAGACTGGGATTTTCAAAGGGGCCTAAGGGATTTGGGTTCCCAAGTCAATGGGAACTAGATACCTCGTGATCCCGTTATAATCTCCTCCAGAAGGAACGGAGAAATTCTACAGTCTGAGATTCACTTTATGAGACAGATCCTCAGCTAGTGGGGATCTAGAACAAGATATCTCCTCACTTCTCTAGGATGGAAAAATCAATGTGCTACTAAAATACAGATAATAAATTATTAGACTTATACTCACATCACTGACTTACCATGGGTTGCAGGTTCTGAGGGGTCAGGAGCTAAGGACAGAAACTGAGGTGGGATCTTGTTGAGACCGTATAAAGGACTCACCTCTGTGGGAACTTGGCAGATGGGTATATGAGAAGCCGAAGTGTTTAGACTTCAAGGACGGGCTAATTAGGCTGTGAACTGTGTAGTGCGAAGCTGGCCTTGGGCTGGTTCTCATCTGCCAGTAGGCAGTAAACAGGATAATAAATTAGAAAGTTGTACAGGATGACAATTATCCAATGAAGTTATAGCTGTGCCTGTGTGTATCTTATTAACCAATTAGCAATTGCTTGCTTGCCTGTTATAATTGTATATAAGAGCATGCTGGAGAGAAATAAATGACTTTGCTACCAATCACATTGATTGTTGGGCTCTGTCCAGTGCCCGCCTGAGAGGCACCGATTCAACAAATGGTGACCCCGACGTGATTCGAATCGAATGATGATAGTGTCGGTGGCCTAGTGTCGGTGGCCTGTTCCAGGCAGAGGAGCTGCGGTGGGGAGCTGGAAAAGCCCCCGGGAGTCCGAAAAGAGAGGCGCACCTGAGCCCAAAAGCGGCGGCTATAAGTCGCGGAGAAGAAGGGCGGCTATAAGTCGTGGCGGAGAAGGGCAGAGCGGCTAAGTTATGAGTACCGCTGTATCAGCTGAAGAAAAGATAACACAGAAGCCTTTATTGCACATTATGAACCAACAGGGGGAAAAGAGTTCCCCTGCTGCACTACCTCACTTATTAAGGAAAGAGGGGGAGCTGGAGAGGCTCCTCCTGACCGCCCTTCAGGCACAGGACGAGGAGGTGCTCCGCTGGAAGCGAGCCCTGGACGGGAAGACGTTGGAGTGCATGGCGCAGGCAGAGTCTCGTGCCGTGGCCCCGGAGGTCGTTTGGACCTACAAGCAAGTAAGTTGTTTTGGCAGGAGCCTGGAGAAGGCGTCCTACGCTGGCTGGTCTGAGCCAGGGACAGTGCCGAGAAAACCGTTATGCTTCTCCGGTATGAGCTGCAACAGCTGGGTGTTCTGACACAGGATTTACAGTTTAAAAGAAGCCAAGCAGGGAAAGAAACGGAACAGAATGAGTTAACCGAAGACAGCTCATTCTTTTCTGGCCCCGGTCAAGGACACATTGCTCACAGCTAAGACTAATGAGAGCTGAACAACCGCCCAAAAAAGCTAATGAGAGCTGAAAAACCCTGCCAGGCACTTACGGAATGTGTTAGCTGTCTCTTCTCACAGGTATGGAAGAGCTGCCCAAAGATCCTAGCAGCCCCCCCCCCACTCCTTGGAACCGGGAGACTGACTGCCTGGACCCATGATTCTTATTGCAAAAAGACCACTTCACATCAAGAGAAGTTTCCTATTGATGATTGGTCTATATATATATATATATATTTATTAGCTCCATTGTGCCTTTTAATGGCAGGAAAAAAGGACAAGGTGACATGCTGGCAAACCTCTCCCTTGTCCGCTGCAGCCCCCATTGTGTTATTGGATTTTTTTTTGAAAGAAGCAAAACCACTACAGGATGATGTCCCGTAGAAGCTGAACCACGACGGTGGTGAAAAAGAAGAAAAAACACTCATATCACTGATATTGCCAAAGTCCAGCAATCCCTGACTAAAAGGACATTGAGAACTGACCCTGGTGAAGAAACAAAGAATTATACACTGTAAGGAAGAAATTTGGGACTCCTGCTGAGAAATGTGATATTAATTGGATTTTGGGGTTTATTTTACAGGCTGCGTCCTGTGTTCTGAAAAAAAAATTTTTTAGCATGTCTTGCCCTCCCTAATTGGATTGTAAATGATATTGCCCTTATTTAGTTTTTTATTGTTGGAGCTCCGCTAACCCAAGTGTACGTTGGAGTTGGTGAGTTATATGTTATTTTCGCCATTAGCTTTATGATTTAAAGGCTACTGGCAGAGATGGTATGGGCTATCACTGAGGCTGGGAAAGCATTGCAGTGGGAGCTAGTACGTTTAAAATTCGGAATGACCAGCTGATGGCCATTCGGAGTGATTTTGAGCACCAGGATGGCCCACTGCCCTTACAGATACATTAGGAGTACCATCTGATTTGAGGCTATAGAGACATACCTGGACACTGTCTGGGTGGAAGTGTAAATGTTTGCAGTGCTCCTCCCCAGCATGGGGACTGGTTAGGGTGGGTGAGGGATCTCTCATACCGAATCCTGCCGGGTTCATTGGGAGGATGAATGTGGAATTAATTACCCCAGCTTTCTAGAGCTTGATAGCTTTTTGTTTTTAATGTTTGAGAAAACTCAGCCAAAAGGTTTGTTGAGTATTCTCAAAGGGGGGAGTTGTAGGTTACTAGGCATAAATTTAGGTAATTTGGAAGAATGGCTTTGAATTTATGTGATTATAGTACTTTTATGTAAAGTGCTTTTGTTAGCCTTATTAGATTTTTGTAAATTTTGTGTTATGTGCTGATATTGGCAGCTGTAAGACTGCTTGATATTTGATGTAGCCTATATTAAAATAGATAGGTTGAAAGCAGATGTTGTAATTAAAGTTATTTTTGAGAATGTGGCCCCCACGGTGGGAAAGTACAGATAATTGCTCACAGAAGAATACCAGAAGGATGGGGGGCTAGTTAAAAGGTACACCCTCCCAGCTAAATTGGTAGTAAAACAAGTTGGTATCCTTGAAAGGAACGGTTTAGCAAGAGGAAATAAGGATCGGGCCCGGGCGGCCAGGCCATAGACGGAGAATTTGATGAGGAAAAAGGATCGGGCCCAGACGGGCAGGCAATAAACAAAGAGATTACAAAACTGGTTGGAAACTTGTGAGGGTGTAGTGGAACGAGCAGGTAATTGAGCACAAGCTTGGGAATCTCAAATATTCAGGAGAATATTTGGAATGGTGATTTGGATTGGTAAGTGGCTGTTGGAAGACAAGCTAGTAATTTTTAAGGAGAGTAAAAAGTTAATTCTGTGGTTGCTAGAGAGAACAGCAGTTGAATTTTGTAAAGATGCTAAAGAGTAAAGTTTTTGGTGTTTTTGAAATGTTTGTAAATAAATTTAGGCATAGAAATTAGTTTGCAATTGTTTGGTTATAAACAATTTTGTTGTATTAGCTGAAGAATGTATATAGTGCTATGGAATTGATATTGTATTAGGCTTAAGGGCATATAAGTGGTAATGTTTTTTTTTTAGTGTTTAAAAGTAGAAGTTAAAAGTAAGAAATTTTAAGCTGTTAATAGTTTTGAATTTAGAAGTAAGCTAGGATGCAATTGTATTACTGTAAATGATTTAACTGGTAAAGTAATTCCCCTGTTTTGCCTGAAATCGATAAGGGTATTTGTGTATTTTAAGTAATGATTGATTGCCCAGTAGGGGTAGACCTGTTTTTGTTTTTTAGATAATTAAAGAAAATTGATGCTAGCTGCATAGCATTTAATGTACCATGCATTTACTACTAGAGTGTAATTTATGTTTTGTGTTCTATGTTTTGTTTTGTGGTGTTTGTTTTCTGGCCAGAATTGTTGTTGTGTTGTTTTAATGAAGATTTTAAATGTGGTTACATGGTGTGTTTTCTTTATCCCCCCCCCCTCAGTGTCAGTTTGATCACCTGACATATGAGGGATGAATTGGTAATAGAAATTTGTCACAGTTTGGTGAGCAATAGAGATTGGGGGGAGCCCTGCAGAATTTACACCATCTATTTGTTTTACCCTTGTTATTTTATGCTTGTTTTGTTTGGTGCTGTTGGTGTTATGTGTTAAGATTTGCATGGTTATAGGTGAGCCCTATAGAATAAGGAAATACTATTTGGTTCTGGTTCTGTTTTACTGCTAAGCATGCTGTGTATTTTTGCTGTTTGCCTTTTGTATTTTTGCTATTTGTGTGGCCGCCGTTGTTGTTGTGTGGCACGCACATTGGCAGGACCCTCCTGGCCCCTTGGGCCACTTGCGTTACCTGGAGGAGGGATGTAATAGGTAAAAGTAGGGCACTGCGGAAGATATTGTTACGGTTTAGTTAGGCAGCTGGCGTTTTTATTTCCCTTTTAGCTTTGGCTTGTGTAGATTGTAGTATTGATTTTATAAGTTGGGAATGTTTTGCTAATGCCTTCTCTCCTTTTTTTTGATTTTGAGAAAAGGGAGGAGATGTGGGAACTTGGCAGATGGGTATATGAGAAGCCGAAGTGTTTAGACTTCAAGGACGGGCTAATTAGGCTGTGAACTGTGTAGTGCGAAGCTGGCCTTGGGCTGGTTCTCATCTGCCAGTAGGCAGTAAACAGGATAATAAATTAGAAAGTTGTACAGGATGACAATTATCCAATGAAGTTATAGCTGTGCCTGTGTGTATCTTATTAACCAATTAGCAATTGCTTGCTTGCCTGTTATAATTGTATATAAGAGCATGCTGGAGAGAAATAAATGACTTTGCTACCAATCACATTGATTGTTGGGCTCTGTCCAGTGCCCGCCTGAGAGGCACTGATGCAACACACCTCTTCCTACTCAAGGATTCAACCCCTTACAATTCCAGTAGTCTTTTTTACTTATGGTATTTGCCAGAATCTCATTCTACTCCATCTTCTACTCCACGTGCTAAGCTGGTATGAACTGGGTTTAGCTCTATTGACTCCAATAGTGCTACATTAATTTACTTCAGCTAAAGATCCGACCATCTATGAGAAAGTGGGATTATTTATTTATGGGATTCTAGGCCAGAATATTTCATGACGCTCCACAGTAATTTTTCATACTGTATCAGTGGAAAGATTCCTTTTGTGGTGTCAGTCTCCATCAGCCAGTTATTCAATCTTATATTTAGGCTTGGAAAGACTAGATTTTTATTGGTAAATGTTGATTTCACTGTATACATGCAACCACTGAAAAAATATTTCCATCGCTGATAATCAAAATGTAAAGAAAAGAAAAGTGAAAAAATGCTGCTTGAGAACTTTTTAGAGTAAAAATCCAGTGATTTAGACTTTCAGATTAGGGCTGTTAAAAATGAACTAGCAAATGAGTAGTAGAAACAGGTATGATTTGTTGATTTAAGGCTATTCACTG
This sequence comes from Mauremys reevesii, assembly GCF_016161935.1. Taxonomy (NCBI): domain Eukaryota; kingdom Metazoa; phylum Chordata; order Testudines; family Geoemydidae; genus Mauremys; species Mauremys reevesii. The sequence goes on along the minus strand of NC_052637.1, from coordinate 9,656,478 downwards.
TGTATATTTTGACATATGATGTTGACAATTTGTGTTAATACTTTATAAAGCATCAGCATCTTGAATCTCATTGTCTTCTGTCATTAAATAATTCACTGACCCCCCATAATTTTCCACAATTTTGAAAATTAAAACTAAAAATCTAAAAAATTCTTAAAAATAAAAATTGATATTATCCATCAAAGTTAAAAAAAATAAAAATCAAATTCTGCGAAGCCTACTTACGTTGTCTGAATGCTCTGGACTGGGGTTTTCAGTGCAGTTTAAGGGAGTGAGATGCCCAAAATGTATTAACTGTCAATGGGATTTGGGGGCTGGATTCACGCTAGGCACCTAAATCCCAGAATTAGTCTGCAGGAAACTGATAAACCAGGGAAAGAAAGGCATTCCTTGCCTTAACTCACCTGCAGGGCCTGATCCAGCAAGTGTGCTCAGAGCTTGCTTACTGGATTGGGTCCCTTTAGGTGATCTTGCACAGAATGGCCAGAAGGAGGAGGATGTTACATAACTTTGAGCCCAGCGGCTAGGATACTTGCCTGGGAGGAGGACGACCCCTGATTCAAGTCCCACTCTGATTGAGGGGGAGCAGGGATTTAGACCTGGCTCTTCTACATCTCAGCTGAATGCCCTAACCACTTGGCTATGGGATAGTCTGATGCAGGGCTCCTTCCTTCTCTCCTGTTGAAGCTGTTGTACTTTGGATAAAAAATAAAAAAGTCATTGGTATGGGGGAGCCTAGGTCTCCCATTTATCAGGTGAGTGCTCTAATCATTGGGCTACAGAGTGATTCTCACACTTGCTCTTTCTCTTTCTTTGGCCAAATGATTATTTCATAATTTAAGTGAGAGTGGAACAGCTTCAGTGGGAAAGACCGAGGGAGCTGTCTGTCGGAATATCCCACACTCCACTGATGGTCGGACAAGAAATCCCTGCCCTTGCTTGGGCAGATGGGGGGTTTGAACCAGGGGCATTCCACATCTCAAGTATGAACTTTAACCACTGGTCTAAAAGTTATGAGGGAAGGCCTCTTTCCCTATGCCCCTGGCTTCTTGCAAAAACAGTGTAGGCAACTAGTGTCAAGAGAAGGTTTGCAGCTGAGACTCTCCAACACAGGGAAGCACCTCCAGGACTTAGACACCAATCTCTGCAAGAGGGACACTCCCTCAGGTTGGCATCTCTGATTGGCTAAGTTAGTCAATGAGCTGCCTAGGGTGTTGGCATTTGTGAATCCCCTTCTGAAGTTTCCATCTGTCCCCATTCATTGCATGGGGACCTAGATGCCTAACTTAGGCTTTGTGATTCACAGTGATTTTTTTTCTGAGCCTAAAAGTTAGATACGGTGAAGAAAATAAGAAGTGTCTTTGTCCATCTAGCCCTGGGTGCCTAACTCTCCTATGTGACTTTGGAAATCCCAACCATAATTATTAATTATCATACAAATATTTAAAAATATGGAATAATGATACTTTCCTCTGAAATCTATACATGAAAAATGCTGTAGAAGATTGAATCATCATTATCCTTTAAAAGCTTTGTACATATCCTGATTACGGAGTTTACCACTTGTGATTCCAGCACTACAGAGGTAGAGTAATTTTTCAAATGTATCTGTAGGTGGAATTTTCAGAAAGGTTTAAATAGTTCCAGATAGCTCAGTGGTTTGAGCATTGGCCTGCTAAACCTAGTGTTGTGAGATCAATTCTTGAGGGAGCCACTTAGGAATCTGGGGCAAAAATCAGTCCTTCTAGTGAGGGCAGGGGGCTGGACTTGATGACCTTTCAAGGTCCCTTCCAGTTCTAGAAGATTAGTATATTTTCAATTATTACCTGTTTTTTAGTGTTGGGGTGTTGAAAGTCAAATGAGTTGCTAAGGATCAGAATTTTAGAGGTGTTTAAGCATCTAAATGGGCAGCTAGATGTCTCGTGGGATTTGCGAAAGCACGCAGGTGCCTAACTCCCATTAAATCTTTTGAGAGCTAGGTGACTAGGCACTTTTGAAAAATCCTGTTTGGTGCCTCTATCATTCTGTAGGTACCTAAGTACACATAAAAATCTAGCCCCTTGAGGGGAATTTTCAAAAGCACTCAAGTGAGATAGGCGCTCAAGTCCCAGAAGAGCCAATGGGATTTGGGCATGTATCTCCCTTAGTCTCCCTTTGAAATCCAAACCATCTTAAAAATATATATGCTGTAGAACCCTTTTCACCTCCCTATGCTGACAAGGAACTGACCCAAGACTGCTGACATCAAGAAAAGTGACAGTCACAAAGGCAGAAGGCTTCATGCTTTCCATGTGTCGCATCTGAATGTTGAAATATGTGATTTTCCTTTTGAACCAAGTGGGGAAATGAAATTTGAAGTATTTGAACTGATTTGAAAATAACATTTTCTTACACTGATAATTACAACATGGCCAAACAGCATTTGAAGAAGGATAGAAAGCAGTGGCCTGTGTTATGCCGGTCAGATGAGATGATCCAAGTGGAAACATTCTGGCCTTAAACTGTATGAATCAAACTTGGTCTTGAGGCTAAGGCACTGCACCAGAACTAAGGAAAACTAGGTTCAATTTTACACTTTGCAGCACACGCCCTGTACGACCTTAGGTTAAGTCGGTTAATTTTCTCTGCCCCCAGTTTCCCATCTGTAAAACGTGGATGACAATAATAAAGTTTTCTCAAAACATTTGTCTGTCTTGTTATTTAGATTGTAACTCTTTGGATCAGGGATTATCTTTTACTATGTATTTGTACAGTGGTCAGCAGAGTGAAGACTGTGATCTCATTTGGGGTCTCCGGAACAAAATACAATTAGTGCTAATCAAAAAAATTATTAAACAATTATATTTATTAGGAAAATGTATTTACACAATATAGAGTGGAAGAAGAGGCCACCTAAAAACTCTGAGATCATTCAGGGATTTTTTTCCCCCTTTTATGATATAAAATGTGATGGAGTATGTGATGTAGGAGTTGGGCATCACATTTGTATGTGAATAATTCTCCATATACAGTAGATACAAATAAATACATGAAGATCCAAACTCTGGAATTGTGGAGTGAAACTACAGTAAATAGGGCTGGTTAAAACATCATTTCATTGATCTTTTTCAAAGTGTTTTGGGCAAAAAAAATCTTTTGGACTTTTTTTTAAGGATTTTTGCAACATTTGAGTTTCTATCAAAAATCATATTTTTTGTGTGTGTGAAAAAAAAGGAAAAATACATTTTTGTCCAGCTATAATGGTAAACAATTAAGTCTGATATTTTCAAATCCTTCTAAAGATCAATTAATTAATTTCGTATGGAAATTATTTATTAAATCCATTTTGCAGATTCTAAAATTTCATTCTGTAAGTTTTATTACATTTAATAAAATAAACTGTGTCCATAAAAAACTGCCTTTAATCAAAAATGGGTTTCCCCTCCCCCCAAAATTGACATTGTTGAAAAGTTTATTAGAGAAGGTGAAAAATGAACACTGCTTTTTGAAAAAAATAAGAAATGCTAATGTTGTTCTTATTTCTATGTTTGAAATTAGCCCGTTTTTCATTTGTGCAAATAGTTTTAGATTTAAAAAAAATATCAAAAAGGTTGTCATTTTTTGGTAAACAAGAATGTAAATAACCAGTTTGATAATGTTTTCAGTAACAAAAATCTGCAAAGTGCATGAAATTCTCCATGAAAACTGCCATCAAAAGGCAATTTTTGATTAAAAAAATGGATATTTTCATCAAAAAGTTTAATTTGTGATGGTCTTGTTATGTTTATATGGTGGGGTTATTATTCTAACAAGCACAGGTGATCAGTAATTGGCTTCAAGACTCTTGTGAAAAACAACAAATTCGGCACATCCCTCTCTTTCCATATCTATCTACCTATTCCCATGCTCCAACCCAATATACCCCACTCTCCTATGACACCCAGGAATAGATCCCAGTAATCTCAACTTCCAAGCAGCTATTCTGTCTCTGTTGGCTATGGTTACATAGGATATAGTCTGTGCCAAAATCCCATTGATTTTTAATAGGATTTGGGCACTAAAGTCCCTTTGAAACTTCCAGCTTGAATCTCACTGAGTTTTAGCAGCCCATTTGCAAAATAGGGAAGATTATACTCCCTTCTCCCCACAGGTGTGTCTCTTGCTTACTTAAATTTAAGTTCTATAGGGCAGGAAGTATCTCTCACTACATGTTTGTAAAGTGGCTAGAGCAAGGGAACCTCGATCTAGGTTGATGGAAGTGTTTATATGCTCATATAGAACCAATATTGCTCCTAAGTATTATTATTAAAATATCAAATATGAAATTCAAACATCTCTGTGCTGTAATTGAGAGATGAACAAAACCTTCCAGCAACCACAAAGAAACAGATATTGTGCTGGTAGCATAATGTGCAGTACTAAGTAGTTGGAAATGTGAGGCCAGTTGGGTTACATTGGCAGACCACCAGTGAAATCAACAGAACTGCTCCAATTTACAGGAACTGAGAGAGTGCCCTCCTGATCTGCTCCATTCATCACAAGGTATTTGTGGTTTAATCAGAATCATTTACAGAAATGTGAACACCACAAGTTTCATTGGGAAAAATACAATTAATCTAATGATAAAGTGGGGGTGATATAGCCTAACATCTGGTGTGATACTGACCTGCTAAAATAGTTCTGCAGTACCATATGTTTTATATATTATATCTTCAAAACTCTGCTTCTATTGCCAGGAACTAATGGATATTGAGCTAGTGTGATCAAGTCAGTGTTTGCAGGTAAAAACACCCAAGATCCCTAAAGATGAATGTGTCACAGACAGATTCTTAGAGGACTAAATGTAGAAAAATAATCAAAGAGCAGAATAAAATGGAATGTTCTTGTTATTATTATTGGATTGTCTTTATTCAGAAACTTCTTTTTACATTTTTATATCTTCTATTTCAGGAACACAAACTGATTAAAAATGATTAGTGAATGTAATTAATTCTACTATGGGTTCGGACTGAAGGGCATTGGCAAACATGTGGGGAAAGCCCAGACCTGGGACTGTAGTGGACTCTGGGCTGGAATGCAGGGACATTGGCAGAGCTGGGATAGGGGGCTGCAGGTCACTGTTAAGGGGCATTGACTAAACTAAACTTTCCTACAAATTATGCTTTTGATGATCCTTGTCGGCCTTTTATATTTGACCGTTCTTTGAACTTTCTCTCACATGAAACTTTTTTCTTTTAATTTGAATTTGAATAAAGGATTGTTTAAAAGGTCCAAATTAATCCTTGATGTAGCTCTGCTGAAGTCGTTCTCCAGGGATAATTTCAAGAATTGAGGTACAATTTTCAAACTAAGTTGAAGGGACAGATTTTTAAAGCTAGTGGGATTTTCAGAAGCAACTAAGTGTCCAACTCCCATTGATTTCAATGGGCTTTAGGTACCTAGTTGCTTCTCAAAAATTGCACTAGGTGTCTAACCATTTTAAAAATGTGACTTATGAGATTCATTCATAGTTTCAAAAATGTCTTGGGTTCTTTTTCACAGATTCCAAGGCCAAAAGGGACCATTGTGATCATCTAGTCTGACCACCTGTATAACACAGATGAGAGAACTTCCCCAACATAATTCCTAGAGCTGATCTTTTGGAAATGCACCCAGTTTTGATTTAAAAATTGTCTGTCATGGACAATCCACTATGACCCTGGGTAAATTGTTCTAATGGTTAATTACTTTTGCTGTTAAAAATTTAAGCCTTATTTTCAGCCTGAATTCGTCTAGCTTCAACTTCTAGCCATTGAATCATTAAAGACCTTTCTCTGTTACAGCGAAGAGCCCATTATTAAAAATTTGTTCCCATGTAGGTATTTATAGATTGTAATCAAGTCACCCCTTAGCCATCTCTTAGTTAAGTTAAATAGATAGAGATCTTTGAATCTATCTCTATAAGGCAGGGGAGGGAAAAAATTTTGGCCCAAGGGCCACATTGTGGTTGCAAAAATGTATGGAGGGCCAGGTAGGGAAGGCTGTGCCTCCCCAAACAGCCTGCCCCCTGCCCCTTATGCGACCCCTCCCACTTGCCACCCCCGACTGCCCCCCTGAGAACCTCCATCTATCCAATCCCCCCGCTCCTTATCCCTTAACTGCCCCCTCCTGGGACCCCTCTCCACTAACCCCCCCCGAACCCTACACCCTATCCAAACCCTCTGCTTCCAGTCCCCTGACTGGTCTGACCCCTATCCACACCCTCATCCTCTAACAGGCCCCCAATGACTCCCACACTTATCCAAACCCCCATTCTCTGACCACCCCCCAGAACCTCCACCCCATCCTACTGCATCCTTCTCCCTTTCCCTGGATTGCCCCCTGGAACTCCGACCACTTATCCAAACCCACGGGCCCAGCCCCCTTACCATGCCTCTCAGAGTAGCATGTCTGGCAGCTGCGCCACCCGGCCGGAGCCAGACACACTGCCGTGCTGCTCGACAGAAATGTGCAATCCTGCTGCCCAGAATGCTGCCCGAGCGGCAGCGTGGCCGCAGGGGAGGGGGAACAGCGGGGGGCAGGGGCTAGTCTTCCTGGCCGGGAGCTCAAGGGCCGGGCAGGATGGTCCCACAGGCCGCATGTGGTCCATGGACCGTAATTTGCCCACCTCTGCTATAAGGCATGTTTTTCTAATCCTTTAATCTTTCTCATGGCTTTTCTCTGAACCTTCTCCAATTTAGCAACATTCTTCTTGAACTGTGGGCACAATTCGAATATTGGTATATGGCTGCAGAATGTGTTAAAGCAATGGCTAAAACCTGCTAGGCTTTTTTGAAAATCCACCAACAACTCCCTTTGAATATCATTGGGATCTATGTAACTAACTCCCTTAGGTTCCTTTGAAAATGCATCCTCATTTTCACATAGGGCATTGTATAGGGCAATACATCTTTACTAGAACTGGCCAGAGAATGGAGTTGCTTCAATGCATACTGCAGCCTCATACTAACATATGAATTGTTACAAAGGCTTAGATCCAGGGTCCATCCAGCTCAATATCCTCTCTCTGACAGTGGCCAGTGTCACATGCTTCAGATGAAGATGTTAGAATCATATCAGGCAGATGCGGGATACTCTTACTCACGTGAATAATGAATAATGGTGGATAATCAGCTGAACACTAATTCCTGGTGAGACGCTGTGGTCAAAAGAGCTAATGTGATCCTGGGATGCATAGACAGGAGAATCTCGAGTAGGAGAAGAAAGGCTATTTTACCACCGTATTTGGTGCTGATGGGACTGCAGTTGGAATACTGTGTCCAGTTCTGATGCCCAGCATTCAAGACAGATGCTGCTAAGTTGGAGAGGATTCAGAGAAGAGTGTCAAGAATGATTAAAAACTACTAGAAAAAAAGCCTTATAGTGATAGACTCAAGGAGTTCAATCTATTTAGTTTAACAAAATGAAGGTTAAGGGGTGACTTGATCACAGTCTATAAGTAGGTACATGGGAAACAAATATTTAATAATGGGCTCTTCAATCTATGGGAGGAAGGTATAACGTGATCAAATGGCTGGAAGTTGGAGCTAGACAAATTCAGACTGGAAATAAGATATAAATTCTTAATGGGGAGAGTAATTAACCACTGGAACAATTTACCAAGGGTCGTGGTGGATTCTCCATCACTGACCATTTTTAATCAAGATTGAATGTTTCTCTAAAAGATCTGGTTTAGGAATTATTGTAGGCAAGTGCTATGACCTGTGTTATACAGGAAGTCAGACAAGATTATTACAATTGTCCTTTTACAATCTATGAATCCATGATGAAGAGCTCATTCTGACTATTAATACTGAGACACTGAGTATTTGGGATTTGCAATGGAGCCTAAAAGAGTCAGGTCAGATTTATAATAGTATTTAGGCACTTAAACATGCAGATGGACACTTAGTGGGATTTTGAAAAGTGCCTAGTTGCCTACCTTCCATTGAAATCATTGAGAGTTAGGCACCAAGGGCCATATTTTCAAAGGTGTTTAGGCAGTGGGGTTTTCAAAAGCATTTAAATTCCTAGCGCCCATTGAAATCAATGGCCCCTCACCATCAAACCTCATTTCAATTTAATAGAAGGTGGGTGTCTAACTCCCTTAGACCCCTTTGAAATTCCCAGGAACTCTTTTTATTTATGCTACATGAATGCCTGTAAACAGAGATTGGGACCCCATTGTGCTAGACACTGTATAAACAGATGGTGACAGGAGACAATTCTTGCCCTGGAAAGCTTATAGTCTAAGAGTGGGGATGTCAAAAGCAATGGATTGATTGAGGAGTTGGGACTTGAGCTTTTAAATTACTTAGATATTTGGAAAATCCTAACCTAAATGAAAAAAGGGTGGGAGGAGAAACAGACTCTGCTAAGGTCACACAGCAGGTCCAGGAATAGAACCCAGGAATCCTAAGCCTAAGTCAAGCTTCTACCCCACTAAATAACAATGACACTCAATGGATAAAAGCAGCAATTCAATATTGAGATTAAGAAGTATCAAGGCTCTGGTTGCAGAACAGAACTCTTTCTAGTCAAGTATTCCTTGAGGGCCTCTTTGACCTTCTCATTCCTTAAGGTGTAAATGAAAGGATTCAATAAAGGGCTCACTATGACCGTGAACACTGCCACCACTTTCTGGAGGTCCAGGGAGTGGCCCTGACTAGGCCTAGCATACATGAAGATGGCACTGCCGTAGAAGATAGAGGCTACCGTGATGTGGGAGGTGCAGGTGGAAAAGGCTTTTCGCCTGCCTGTGGCTGAGGGGATGTGCAAGACTGTGACGATGATGTAAAGGTAGGAAACTGCAGTAAAAGACAAAGATGTGAGCAGAACCACCGAGGAGAGAACATACTCGATCATGAGGAGGAAGTGTGTGTCGACGCAGGATAGTCTCACTAGTGGGGCATAGTCACAGAAGAAATGGTTTATCACATTGGGGCCACAGAAAGGAAGCTGGCACAGCAAAATAAGTGGGCAAAGGGGGGAGAGAAACCCAATCAACCAACAACCCATGACCAGGAAGACACAAACATGCCCACTCATAATGACAGGGTAGTGGAGCGGGTGGCAGATGGCCACGTAGCGGTCGAAAGACATGACGGCGATGAGGATGAAATCCGCAGTGCCCAGGAAGAAGTAGAAGTAACACTGGGTGATGCAGCCCCAGAAGGAAATGGCTTTGGCCTGGGAGAGCAGGTTCTCCAGCATCTTTGGAGTGATGGAGAGGACAAAGAGTATCTCCAAGAGGGACAGATTGCAGAGGAAGAAGTACATGGGGGTGTGGAGGCGGAGATCCACATACACAACGGTGATGATGGCCATGTTCCCCATTAGAGTCAAGGCAAAGATGGCCAGTAGAAGCATGAAAACCAGGAGCTCCATGGGCTGTGACAGCGAGAAGCTCAGAAGCACAAACTCCATCACCACATTGCTCTGATTGTTCGTTCTTATTTCAGCTTTCGCCTGCAGAATAGAGGAAGTTGAAAAAGCCTGAATGTCAAGTTTTTGACAAATTGATTTCAATAAAATAAAATACTAATGAGAATACAAACAAATGAAATAACTGTTTCTAGGGTTTTTCTGGCCAGTTACAGAGCTCATAAAATATTATGACACTTTAAAAAGTTGACAAAATCTTGACATTTTCAAAGATATAGATTTTCTGGAAAAAAATATTTTCTATTTTTAAATTCCCATTGAAGTTTTTCCATTCTATTAACCACAACTGGAGAAAAATTATTATTATTTACAAGGTTCAATTGAACATACACCTTCATTCTAAAACTTTTTGCTAGGCTCTCTCTGGCTGGGATCGGAAAACCAACAATGCAATCAACTTCTCAAGGGGTCCTATGGTGGCCACATAACTGCTTCAAAGTTTAGCACAATGAAAGAATGATCTAAAAGCCAAGATATGTTTCTATTAGTGTCAGACATATTTTATGAAGTATCAGTTTTGACAGATAGATTGGTACCTAGATATCCAAAAGTATCTATATACACATGAATAATCAGACAGAAACACACATACATATATGGGTCTGCATGGGGATAGATAGATAGAGGGACTGAGGGAGGGAGGTAGAGACAGACAGAATTTATGCATTTCAATCCCTTTCACTCTTCAATGCTCTTCAAAAAATCATGCATAGAAAAAAAAATTGGAATGTTTTACCTTACGCCATAGGTGTAATGTGGTTGAGGCCTTGGCTTCTGACTTCCATGGAAATCTGTCTCTGTGTCTGTACATCCCAAGTTTGTCTCCCATCTTTCTATCTCTCAAGATTCTGTATAATATGCAGGGAGAAAAGTGCTCCTCTGTTATTTATATTTTCCTCTTGATTCCTAGTGCCTTACCTTTGTTACAGCCAAAGTGTTCATCTCCATTCGCAGAATATCACAAACAGTGAGTGAAGGTGGTGATTTAAATTCATACTGCTGGGTACCTAGGGAACCATATACCTGCACCATCTAAATTCAATTCAGATAGGCAAATGTCTTTGAGACAACAACACTGTGTAAACACAGCCCTTCCTTGAATTGTGCTCAGCACTGGCTTTGGTGGTGAGAGCATCCCATTCTGCTCCCTGGAGCACAATTTCCCCTAGCACCACACTGGGGCATTGGGGTCAGCACTGACTGTAAGGGGAGAGCATCAGCTATTGAACCCCACACCATTCCTTGCAACAAGGCACCCCCCAGCACCATGCTGGAGTACTGGGCTCAGCATGACTGTGAGGGGAAAGCACGCACTGAGTCATGCACACTGCTCCGTAAACACAAACCACCTCTAGTGCTTCACCAGGGCATTTGGATAAGTAGTGGCTGAGTCACCATCACACATGCAGTTTCCTACATTTATGGTATTTATTGTTGGTGCCCCATCTAAATGTTGCCCCATCCAAAATCAGGAAGTGATGTAAAAGGTCCCAGCTTAAGGCAGGTAAATCAATAGGTATATGTTACCCAGGTGCTTCTGGCACAGATTTCATAATGCACCAAAGACACAAAGTGTGCTGGATATATTGGACAATAGATGGTTAATGAGTCAGATCCTCAGATGGGATAACTTGGCATAGCTCCACCAAAGTCAATGGGCCAGATCCCCATGTGAAAATCAGTTGTCCCATCACAGATGTAAATAGGACATATCCTCAGCTAGTGTAACTTGACATTAAAGTCAGTGGATCCAATCCACAGCTGGTGTTAATCAGCAGAGCTCAATTGGGCCTTGATTGATCAACACCAGCTGAAGATCTGGCACCAGCTGAGGATCTGGTCCATTGCTGACCTGTCAGAATCTTACTGTATTTCTACAGCTTCTGCAAACGCTAGACCCTGTCTTTGAATTGATCTCGGAAGGCTTTTGGTATATGGGGCATGGAACAGGAGAGCTGGATTTATGGAATAGTTTCTCTAGCTGGACAAGAAAAGAGGTCATCAAAACAAAAAACAAAAATTAGGGGCAAAGATTTTCCAAACTGACTAGAGATTCTGGATGCCCCAATTTCTGGCAACCCACTTTGAGATGCCTTAAAAGGAGGCTGCTTTTAAGAAAGTGCTAGACGTCTGTCCTTAAAAATCAGGTGTCTCAAGTTGGGCACTCTAGTATCCAAAGTTATTAGTCATTTTAGAAAATCTTGGCCTAAAAGCCCACTCATCTCAATGTTGGCACACTGGAAAAGAAAAGAAATTTCAGTGGCTTCTAATCTTCTGTCACAGAAGCAAGTTACCAGAGGTTAATTCCCAGCTCCAAAACCAGTGCCAAACTAAATGAACTTTCCTTAACTTTATTCCCAGAAGTTTTAATTACCAAGAAACAAAAGATTTAATGACAAAGAGACAAGTTGTGTCCTTTTGAGGCATCTACACAAACAAGACATTGTGAATTGGGAGAGTCTTGGAACTAACTAGTTGCTGAAAGTTTTGGGGAAGACAGTCCACCAACTTTTCCTGAAGTGCCTTATGTCACCAGCTTCTGAAGCAATCAGAACAAGTGAAGATCACTGTTATCCAGGTTCAGTCTCAACTTTGCAACTGGACCTTGCAGAAAATTGGTTCTAATGCTTATCTTTCATGACCCACATTTTCACCTTAAAGGGACATAATTTGAAGAGGGTGGGTGCTCCACCCTTTTTGAACATCCGGCACCTTCAATGTATCTCAAGTTGGACACAATAAACAAATAAATCCATAAACCAAAGCAGCAAAAATCACTAGTCACTTTTGAAAATGAGGGCCTCAGACATCCAGCTAGATAGGGCTGGCACAGACATGTTGATTCTACTCCTAGTCAAGTCAATGGGAAAACTCCTGTTGACTTGAATGGCGCAGGATCATACCATAGTTGTTAACAGTCTCAATGGTTAAATGACCCAGTTTGTTTGGAGGTTACTCTTAGTCTATACTTGGAGGTTAGGAGGAATTTTACCCTGGAGGTAGTTTATCCCATACCTGACTGCACTGCACAGTTATTTGTGTTGTCAGATGCCACCAGTGTGGTGCTCTGCTCTATCCAATGTTGATAACAGTTGGCTGTGTGTGTGTGTTCCCTCTGTGTGCTGCCCCGGCTCTGTGTTGATCGCTGACACAGAGAGAATCCCCAATGACCACAGACTCCGATAAGGTACAAAAGCACCCGGCCAGGTTTATTGGCAAACGAAACACAGTCTCTAGCTCCCGAGATCAGATGTCTACAGTTCTGCTAGTACATATGTGGTCCCTGATAATGGACATAGCTCAGTCAGTGGCAGGACACCCCACTGCCGCCTAGGCACAAAGACACCACCCCAGGAAGGCATTCTTATACACAGGTACAAACAAGTTACACAACACTCCTGATGTATTGAGGTGCAACCCCTCTATGTTGCAAGGTGCCGCCTCTCACCTTGCACATGTTGGTTTGGGTCCTCTGATGGTGTTGCTAGAGTAGATATGGAGACAGAGTAGGCAACGAGGTTTGCTACAGGGATTGGTTCCTGGGTTGGTGTTTCTGTTGTGTGGTATATAGTTGCTGGTGAGTATTTGCTTCAGCTTGAGGGGTTGTTTGTAAGCGAGAAATGGCCTGTCTCCCTAGGTCTGTGAGAGCGAGGGATCGTTTTCCAGGCTAGGCTGTAGACAGGGCCGGCTCCAGTCACCAACGCATCAAGCAGGTGCTTATGGCGGCCAACGGAAAGGGGTGGCACGTCTGGCTCTTCGGTGGCAATTCGGTGGCGGGTCCCTCGGTCCCTCTCAGAGGGAAGGACCTGCCTCTGAATTGCCACCAAAGAATGAAGCAGTGGTGGTAGAGCTGCCACAGAAGTGCCGCAGATCACAGGTTTTGTTTGTTTGTTTGTTTTTTCGCCACTTGGGGTGGCAAAAATGCTGGAGCCGACCCTGGTTGTATATTGCTGATAATGCACTGGAGAGGTTTTAAGTGGGGGCTGTGCATGATGGCCAGTGGTGTTCTGTTATTTTCCTTTTTTGGCCTGTCCTGTAGTAGGTGATTTCTGGGTACCTGTCTAGCTCTGTAAGTCTGTTTCCTCACTTCCCGAGGCTCTGGGCGGGGTTTTGGGGGGAGGTATGGAGTGCAGGTCCTGTGCTGGGGATTAGGGTGCAGGAGGGGTGCAGGCTTTGGGATGGAGTTTGGGTGCAGGCTCTGGGCTGGTGGTGGGGGTGTAGGAAGGGGTGAGGGGTGCAGGCTCTGGGAGGGAGTTTGGGTGCTGGGTGCAGGCTCTGAGCTGGGGCAGGGCGTGGGTGTGCAGGAGGGGGTGAGGGGTGCAGGCTTTGGGACAGAGTTTGGGTGCAGGCTCTGGGCTGGTGTAGGGCGTAGGAAGGGGTGGTGGTGCACACTCTGGGAGGGAGTTTGGGGATAGGAGGGAGTGCAGGGTGAGGGCTGTGGGGCTGAGGATGAGGGATTCATGCTGTGGGGGGGGGCTCAGGGCTAGGGCAGAGGATCAGGGTGCAGGGGGATGAAGGTTAGCATAAGTGATAGGCCCAAAGAGCATGTGACCAAAAAGACCTGAGATCATGAGAAAAGAAAAGGGTTGTTTGTGTTAAACTAGTAGCAAGCCTTGAAATACAGCAGTATCTTATTTAAGGGTTGGGTTGAGGTCATCAAAATAAAGAATATATGGTTAATTGGGTACCTGGTGCAGTCAATAATTAATGCTATGTGGGTTGTTTAAAAAGAAATGCTTAGTCCAGTTGGTGGGATGAAATATGGCAACATAAGATAAGAAGAAAACCTTGGAGATGCCCCATCATTAATCTTGTCTTGAGTGGGTCAGAAGTCAGGGTTCAGCCCTAACTGCCTCTTCTGGCTTTAGCTAAGTATCAAGATTCAGCAATGACATCACTTGTTTATTCTAGTGTATAAAAGACAAGGTATGACATCACCTTCCATAAAAAAAAAAAGAGCCCAGCTTCTTGTGGTGGCCTTGTCCTGACCCCAATGCTCCTATGGCTAGAATACAGCTGCATTTACACTCTGAATGCGAGCAAGGGGAGACTATTGGCCTTGCTGCCAACATTACATACCTCTCACAGGCAGATCTGGATGTAGCTATAGGAAAGGGTAAAGGTAAATCATCTTATGTAGTTGCATAGCAGGGGTACAGAGGTAGAGCTTCGAACAGAGCCAAGCCCCAAATTTCTTGATTCCAGTGTCCTATCCCTAGACCATGCTGCCTATCAATGTTTTCCTGATCACTAGCTAGGTAGATGAAGCATGTCTCATAGGTTGAACATATGGTTTTATTCTTGGCTCAACCACTCACCTTCTAGCTCACCTTAGAACAAGTCATTTCTCCTCTCTGGGCCTCTGTTTCTCCACCTCCCCACCCCCGCCCTATCTTTGTCTATCTTGCATGTTTAGATTTTAAGCCTTTGACAACTGCAAGTGTCTCTTCCAGTGTGTCTGTACAGTGCCTAGCACAAAGGGACACTAATCTTGGGGCCCTTCAATCTTCATGCTCATGTAAATCAGGAGCAAAGGAGTCAATTTACTGTTCTACAGTATGTTAAATAAAGCTCAGGAAAAGTCAGACCAACTTATCTTCAAATCTCCAAACTGACCAGCAGTGGGGTTTTGGTCTCTTCTTATCTCATCGCCAGCACTTCCCAGAAAACTAACTGAGTTCTGAGCTCATTTGTTTTGTGGCAATCAGTAACAGTTAATGATTAAAAACCAATTTGAATTAATAATATATAGTACTATATGCATGCTCTATTGTGAGAGTTCCCCTGCATACTGTATCAAAGCAGAACAATCTTATACTAACACATTACTTAGGTTGTAAGGTCTTTGGAAAAGTGACTGTCTTTTTGTTATGTGTTTATACTGTGCCTAGCACAATGGGGGCTTGGTCCATGATTGGAGCTCTTAGGTGCTACTGCATTACAAATAATTATCATCCTCATGGAGTTATTCAGACTACGAAATGGTCAGGAGATCAGCTCCCAAAGAGGACAGTGCAGATAAATAATAAAAACTGCCATCCTGCCTGATGAAGCAATGCATCCTTTGGAGTGTGTGAAGAGATCAACACCCTCTGTTCCAGTTGTGCATGAGGAAGTGGTCCTTGGTGCAGCTAGTTGGTGAGGACTGTACAGAAACACTCCCAAATTTCAGTAAGTGCAAAACTCTCCAATTTTAAGTTCACACCCTTCTTCCAACTGTTTAATGCCACTTACTTCTAGGAGCATTTAAGCGTCAAGCCCTGCAATCCCTTACTTCAGAGGGCAGTGCTTACTGCCACAAGAAGCCTGCAGTGGGATTATTTATTCACCCACTCCCATAAAGATTTACACAGTTGTGTCTGGAGAGGGTTATTCTGGAATAGTTTTTCCCGATTAAGTCCTGGTTTGGATGCTCTTATTGTGGAATAAAAGTGTCTTTGTTTTCATCTAAATTTTCCACAGGGGGGAAAAATCTTCATATTAGCTTTGATTTGGAGTATGATCCGCTGTGTCCCTTTCTCATAATCATCTGCTCTGGACCAACTGCTTGTTGTCTCTGCCTTTCTCCCAGAGTTTGGGAACACTTTTTCCACTTTGCTTTTGATAGGATGTCTTTTATGGTTCGTGATAGTTTGCAGAATCTCTTGCTCTCTCTCATATTTGGTGCATTGGAGATGAAAGCGTCTCTCCATCACAATCTCTCATGTGTCACATTGGCTGTATAATGACTGCCAGAGCTGAGTGAATTTTTTTCAGGTGAAACGTCTTCCCACTAAAAACTGCGTACTCAGGTCAAGCAAAATACTTCATGAATTCAGGTTGAATTCAGAAAATTGTTGTAGCTGAAAAAAAGAATTCTGAAAAATTGAAAACATTTTTTGACATTTTTCTAAATGAAACATTTTGATTTTTCAATTTGGAATGACTTTTAATTTCAAATTTACTTCCATTTTGTGTTTTTAAAACAGTAATGAAGACCTCTAAAAAATGAAGTGAAATGTTTCATTTTGGGTGAAACTAAATGTTTTTTTTTACCTAAAATGAACATTTTTTACTGTTTCAGTTCACTGAAAAAAATTGCAATTTTTTTTTTGTTTTGGGTCAATCCAATCTCTCCCCCCACCCAATTTTTCATTACTACTCTGTGTTTAAACTTTTTTGTGCCTCCCAGTTTGTGATCCCCAATTCTGTATTTGGTGAGAAGTCTTCCTTAGCTTTGCACATATCACTGTGGTGAGGAGTCTGCAAATGTGATCATTCCATGCAGGGATCTGTAGGCATCTGGCTTGTTGCAGTTTTTGAGTTATTATTCCAGTGATTCATATATTGGTAATTTAGTTTTGCACAGTACCAAGCATATTGTTGGTCCTTAAGAAATAGATATATAAATAATAATATCCATATTAACGTGTCTTTTTCCCATAACAAAATTGCTGCTTTTTCAGTCATTTGAAGATAGAGGACAGTTGCAAAATTTTGATCTTTAAGTTGGATTTGAATTTCAGACACCTCAAATATGGGGGTGGTAAGATCTCAGGTATAGATTTGGACAGTATGAGTTAGGACTCATTTCAAACACTTGGTATCTTAGGCTTTTTGCAATCCAGGGTTTGATTCACATCCTTTTCTATTCAGGTCTGGAGAGGGTTATTCTGGAATAGTTTTTCCTGATTAACTCCCAGGTGTGGATGCTCTTATTGTGGAATAAAAGTGTCTTTGTTTTTATCTAAATTTTCCTCAAGGGAAATCTGCCTTTCTCCCAGAGTTTGGGAACACCTGTCACATTGGCTGCATAATCACTGCAAGAGCTGGGTGAATTTTTTTCAGATGAAACATCTTCCCACTAAAAACTGTGTATTCAGATCAAGCAAAACAGCTCATGAATTCAGGCTGAATTCAGAAAATTGTTGTAGCTGAAAAAACAATACATTTTCTAAATGAAACATTTTGATTTTTCAATTTGGAATGATTTTTAATTTCAAATTTTGTGTTTTAAAAACCAGTAACGAAGATTCCTAAAAAATGAAGTGAAATGTTTCATTTTGCGTGAAACCCAATGTTTTGTTTGACCTAAAATGAAAGTATTTGACTTTTTAATTTCACTGAAAAAATTACAAATTTTTTGTTTTGGGTCAATCCAATCTCTCCCTCCACCCAATTTTTCATCACTACTCTATGTGTTTAAACTTTTCTGTGCCTCCCAATTTGTGATCCCCAATTCTGTATTTGGTGAGAAATCTGGCTTAGCTTTGCACATGTCACTGTGGCGAGGAGTCTGCAAATATGATCATTCCATGCAGGGATCTGTAGGCATCTGGCTTTTTGCTGTTTTTGAGTTGTTCTTTCAATGATTCATGTATTGGTAATTTAGTTGTGCACAGCACCAAGCATATTGTTGGTCGTTAAGAAATACATATATAAATAATAAGACTGTCCATATTAGCAGGTCTTCTTCCCATAACAAAATTTCCGCTTTTTCAGTCATTTGAAGATAAAGGGCAGTTGCAAAATTTGATCTTTAAGTTGGATTTGAATTTCAGACACCTCAAATATGGGGGTGGTAGGATCTCAGGCATAGATTGGGACAGTATGAGTTATCTTGGGTTTTTTGCAATCCAGGGTTTGATTCACATCCTTTTCTATTCAGGTCAGTGGTAATTTCCCTTTATTATATATCAGATACTATGCATTGTGCAATCCATGCTTTATGAGCCCTGACCCAAATTACCACAGATATTAAGTACATCCACTTTTGAATGACCAACTCGGGACAACAGCTTGATTTTTCAGTCATCCTATATGTCGATTACTTTTACTCCACTTTACCAATTTTAGGACCATTGTAGCTCCTTTGAAATTCAAGGGCCAGATCCTTATCTGGTGTAAATCCACATAGCTCCATTAACTGATTTACATCAGATTATTCTGGCCCATTGGACTTACACGGGCATAATGCTATAGAAACTCAGTGGTGAATCAGACCCAAAGCAATTATATTTTCATCGAGCTTGTGACAGAGTGAAAAATCATGCAAAATCACTGGTCCCTTTTATAGTTTTGGCCTTATGGGACTGCGCTAAAGTTAACATTACACAGAGCTGTCTATTTGAAAGATGAGTTTTCAAAGTGCCCAAAGTCCACATGCATAGGCAGACCCATTTGAAAACTGGATGAAGTAGGTTAGAAATAGTGTTCTAAAACTGGTGTCATTTGGTTAAGGGACTCATGGGATACATCCCCGCTCACCCCCAAATTGACTTTGTTTGAAAATTTGCTGGATCTCATAACACCTTTTAGTCACAAAATTGGGGAAGGGAGGATCCATGGGTAAAAGCCACATAAAACATCTATCACTGAACTGCTCTAAGATCTAGCACAGAGTACCCAGAAATTCAAACTTTATGAGATATTCATTTGGGTTCTAAGAAGTCTTGCACAGGACAGCTCTGAGCATTAGTGATGTAGATACACAGGTGCTGGAATAGATTAATAATTGGTAAATTTCTGGTATGAGAAATATAAGAAAGAGTGACTCCACAGCAGACCCCCAAACTTAAGCAGACCCCAGAATTTGGCCTGACCATTAAAAAGAAACATGTTTCTCAGCTAACCTGTTGAGTCTGTGTTAATTGTAGAAGCACATCCAGAGACTAAGAATTTGTTCTAAAAGTAACAAGATAACAGCTGTCCTTTATGGCTGGTACAACTTTGTTTTCCTGAACTCCAGTATAACCCTCTCCCCGCACACACACACTCCTGCATGATTATCTTATTTGTTTCCTTTTAAATGTAACAAGTGGGATAAATAGACTTATTGAAGTCTGCCATGTCCCACTGATTTTAGAATGGGTGTGTTAAAGGTTTAAAATGCAGATGTTGACCGGATATACGCTGGAGTGTGATTGTATGTATGATTGAATAAGAAATGAAAAATTAAAGATTAAGGTGCCAGCCTGAGAATTACAACCCCAACATCAATTGGCTGAAGAATGCATGGAGTGAAATGACTGGGTGACCCCGAGCGCAAACCGAAATCTGCAGTTCATCCCCAAGCACCCAAGCACACCAAGGATGGAAGGGGTGGGGGTAAAGAACTGAAGAACAAGATAACACCAAGCTGTCATGGATGGGCCATCTGCTGATTAAACATCACTTCAAACATAACAGTGATTGATTATCACTTCCAACGTAAAAGCAGCATGATGAAGAAGATTCCATAGACTGGTATAAGGATAAATTCCTATAAAAACAGAAATTAGAGACTGAGAATTTTGAGTCAGGTTCTGCCACCATTCTCAAAGAGCATCGGGTGCGCACCGGATAAGACTTGGGTCCATCCTCATGTTCAGGCTACCTGGCCAGTGACGTGGCATGAGCAAGCTCCAGGCTGGTAACTATAACTACCTTGCAGAACTTTGTGTGAATGAATGAATGAATGAATGAATGTGTGAGAGAATGAAATGTTATACCTATAACTGATTGTTTATTCTGATACTTTTTGTATTCACAATAAATATGGCATTTTGCCTTCTCCCTTTTAATAAGATCCTGCTGGCTTTTATTCCATTGTTATAACACAGGTTGCAGCAAATTGTAAAAAGACAAAATTCTTAGCTTCCTAAAATTCACAGGAAAACTCAGATTATCTGGAGAAATTGTATGACAGCGGAGGATGGCGGAGTGGGGGAAAGTATTCTGTGAGAGGCTATTGTTTCCTTTTCTTTTTCAGGATGAAAACTAGCCAGGAAACAGTGGGAAGAAACAGCACAACAATCACTAGATTCATTCTCCTGGGCTTTTCTGACATTCCCAGCCTGCAGCATTTATTCTTTTCAGTGTTTCTGGTCACCTATATAGTCACCTTGGCTGGAAACCTCCTAATCATTGTCCTCACATTGGCTGACCCAGCCCTTCATACTCCCATGTACTTCTTCCTCAGGAACCTGTCCTTCCTGGAGATGTGCTACACATCAGTCAATGTCCCCAAGATGCTTAGGAATCTGCTCTCTGGGGATAAAACCATCTCTTTCATTGGCTGTGCTGTGCAAACCTATTTCACCTTTTTCCTGGGTGGGTCAGAATGTTTTCTCCTGGCGTCCATGGCCTACGATCGCTATGCCGCAATATGCAAGCCTCTGCATTACCCAGTGTTTATGAACAGGAAGGTGTCCACTGGACTGGCTGCTGGATCCTGGCTCAGTAGTTTCCTCGTGTCCTTTGGTCTAACCAGCATGGTGTTCACACTACCCTTTTGCAGATCCCATGAGATTAATCATTTCTTCTGTGACATCCCTCCACTATTGAAGCTGGCTTGTGGGGACACCTCCCACAATGAAATGGTTGTCTTCATGGTGGCTCTGTTCTTTGTCACCTTCCCCTTTGTGCTGACTCTCATGTCCTATGTCTCCATCATCTCCACCATCCTGAGGATGCCCTCCGGGGCAGGCAGGAGGAAGTCCTTCTCCACCTGCTCCTCACACCTCATGGTAGTTACACTGTTCTTTGGCTCTGCTTGCATTATGTATCTGAAGCCCAATTCCTCCTACTCACCAGACACAGACAAGTTTCTCTCTCTGTCCTACACGGTCATCACGCCCATGCTAAATCCTGTCATTTACAGCCTGAGGAACAAAGAGGTGAAGGGAGCATTCTGTAGAATGGTGGGGAGAAGAAGATTCTGTTGAATAAAGGAATATGATTGACTGTAAATGTCTCCATCTCAATTCTTTTACGTCAACAGTGAAACATATTTAGGGCTATATATCTATGTTAGGCCCTTATCTGGACCCATTATCATGGTAGCTGAGCACCTCACAATCTTTAATGGATTTAACTTCACACTGCTGCTGTGCAGTAGGAAAATGCTATAATATCAGTTTTAAAGATGGAGCAATGAATCACAATGGCCAGATTTGAAAAGGTGTTTAGGTTCATCAGTATGCAGATAGGTGCCTAATGAGACTTTCAGAAATACTTAAGCAGTTTAGGCACCTAACTCCCATTGACCTAGCTACATCTGTAAATTCCAGTAGGCATCTATCTGCATCTTTAGGTACCTAAATAAATACCTTTGAAAATCTGTCCCTAAGATTGTTAAAGGTATTAGATGATGCTGTGGTCAGCCTAACTGATTTAGGCGACTAAGTCTCATTTTCAAAATGGAGTAAGGCACTTAGGAGCCTAAATCCCTGTGACTGTAAATGAGATTTTGTCTCCTAAGTGCCTAAATTTCTTTTGAAAATGAGACTTAGAAACCTAAATCAGGCAGGTGTTGCAATTCTCAGCATAGCAACGCCTCAGTATTTAGGCTCCATCCTGAAGATGCCATTTGTGGAGGGCAATTGTAAGCCTTCTCCACCAGTTCATCTCACCTCATCATAATGGCACTCTTCTACTGCTCTGCCAGCATTATGTAATTACAACTCATATCCAGCTATTCCCTGGACTGGGACAGGTTCCTTTCCCTGTTCTACGCAGTGATAATGACCATGCTAAGCCCAATCATCTACAGTTTGAGGAACAAGGACGT
The DNA here is from genome assembly GCF_016161935.1 of Mauremys reevesii. NCBI lineage: Eukaryota > Metazoa > Chordata > Testudines > Geoemydidae > Mauremys > Mauremys reevesii. The sequence goes on along the minus strand of NC_052637.1, from coordinate 9,634,508 downwards.
AAAAGGGGCTCTGGAGAACCTTATAGAAAAAATTGTTTTCCTAAGAATCACTTGGTTGGCATTTTCAAAGGTCCCATTGACATTACATGTAAAATTTGGGTACAGCTAGTCAATTTTTTTTTCATAGAAAAATACCATATAGTTCAAAATACTTTGTAAAAACCAGTTGATTTCAATGATTTTTTTAAATGGAAAATATGATTTTTTTTTATTTTCAGACATCTACTCGTGTTTTGTTTCTGTTTTCAAAACCAAGAAAAAATAATCTGTTTTGGATGTTTCTCCTCCGCCCTGTTTTTTAACATTTCCTCCATTCCCCCCCCCCCACTGGGGGGTGAAAGAATGAGAGGACGAGAAGAAAAAATGGGGGAGTGGGAATCCAAAAAACAAAAGTTCAAAAACAAATATTTTAGGTTTTTTGAAAAACAAAATGAAAAGAAAATTAGGATTCAAAACAAAACAAAAAGGTTTTTTTAGAGTTTGTCAAAAAATTGAAAAGTTTCACTGAAAAATTAAAAAAGGGAAATTTTTCTTCAAAATTTTTAATCAGAGAAAAATTTTGATTTTATCTAGGCTGAGATTTTCAAAGCCAGCTATTGGATGTGGATGTCCGCATTACAGAAATTTTAATGGGAATTGGCAATACAAGTTGCTTACACACCTTTGAAAATCTAAGCCTTAGATTGCTTTAGGCCAGCGATACTGTATGTGTGTCTGTACAGCATCTGACACAGTGGAGCCCTGATCGCTCTTAGCACGGTTGGAGCTATTAGTTGCTCCTTTAATACAAGCAATAAATAGTAATAATCCACAAGATGGTGAAATTATGCATCTGCATTTTCTCAGGATTTCTTTTGGTAAGTAAACATGTTTGCATCAAAGATAGCAGGCTCCACCATCAAAATGTCCTAACTGGAACAACCTGCAAGACCCTGATTTTTTGGCTAGCTGCTCAGGACAAAAGGGCTAATATTTAGGGCTGTCAATTAATCAACATTAACTCAAAACAAGTTAACTTGATTAAAAAAATTAATTGCTATTAATCACAGTCTTAATCTCACTGTTAAACAATAATAGAATACCCATTTAAATGTATTATAAGTGTTTTTGGATGTTTTTCAACATTTTCAAATATATCGATTTAAATTACAACACAGAATACAAAGTCTACAGTGCTCACATTACAGTAATATTAAATTTGTATTATTATTTAAATTACTAATACTAAAATTAAATTGGTATTCTATTATCTAACACTGCAATTAATTGTGATTAATTTTTTTATTCTTGTGATTAATCACAATTATTTTTAATAGTTTTACAGCCCTCATAAACATCCATCCCTTTAACAGTTAATCCCAGACCCCAATGATACACAGCAGTGAGTCACCAAGCATTGTTTTCCTGAGCTTTAAATTTGTTACCGTGTCAGTATCACTGGATGCTCTTTTTATGCCGCAGCATCTCACTAGGAGGTTCTTTTTTGTTGTTTGTCAACTGAAATCCCGAAATCATTTCCATTATTAGCATGATTTTATTATGTGTATCACCATCGTGTATAGGATCCCTAGTCATGGATCAAGACTCCACTGGGCGAGATGCTGTACAAATATAGAACAAAAAAGAGCCTCAAAGAGCTTAGAATTCAAATATAAGAGAAGACACAACAAATGGAACCAGATAGACCAGCAGGGGAGTACAAGCAGCATGGCAGGGACTGGTCTCAATGTCCCAGCAGCCTAGTTGTTGTCAAGTTTTTGTACTTATCACGGCAAAGGAGAGTTTTAAGGCGCACTTGGAAGGATAATGAGTTTGTTTTGCAGGTTCTTATGGGGAACTTCTCCCAGAAATAAGGGGAGAAGTTCACTTGCACAAGCAATAGACATCTCCCTTCCCCTACATCATTCCCTGCTACCCAGCCACCTGATTCTGTAAAAATTATCACACTATCCTGCCCTCCTCTTTCCTCCTTCATCCAATGGCCCCAAAGTATTTAGACACCAATTCCCACCATGAGTCACCAGCAGAGGCTGAATCTGGAGGTAAAGGAGTAGTGATGGCAGCTGGGTAGCAGTAGCAGACTGTTATCCTGCATGATGCCCAGCCACTGGAGACTGACCCAGCACATTAGGAGATTATGTTCCTCAGTGGATTGATCACTAGGGCTGGCCAGAAAACAATAATTCTATTTTGTGAAAAGCTGAGGTTTCAAAATTTGTTTTCATTCCACACTGGAATGAAAAAGAAACCTTTCAAAAGAGAGTGAGCCACACTCCAGATCAACCAATAGCACAGTGGTTAAGGCACTCACCTGAGCTGTGAGAGGTCAACATTCAAGTTCCTGCTCTTCCAGAGTGAGAGGAAGAACTTCAAAGGGGGTCTCCCACATCCCAGGTGATAGCTCTAACCACCATGCTACTGGCTATTCTGGGTTAGCTTTGCCTCTTTCTTAACAGAAATTCCATCCTGGCCCTGAAAAACCTTCCCACTGAAATTATCGTTGAAACTGATATGCTTCTGCAAAACATTTTGGTTTGGTGAAAAGGCATTTTTTGAATGGAAAATGTTTTTTTCTTGAACATTTTTTGATCAGCTTGATTGAGAATGGGCCTCAAACACATGAGACCTAGTTCTGCTCTCTGCTTTATGGAAACTTTTCATTGCCATAATGGCAAAATGTTCTGTTTGGATTTTATCATTTCAATGTGTTTTGTTCTGGCTTTTGTATTATATTGAAATAGTCAATTCCCTGGTTCTGGAGCAAAATGTATCTAAATATTCATTCTGCAGGAATGCTTGGCTTTTCATCCCAATTTGGAATGAAAACAAATTTTGTTATTTCCCATGGAATGGAAACTCTGTGTTGCAACTATCTCTAGGATGCTTGCCCAGAAGGACGCAGCATAGAACCACATCCTGGCATCCGGGCTAACATTGCATCCATGGGAGAGGCTGGGTGACCCTAACAGGATGGAGAGCCCTCCTGAGTTTCCCCCCTCCTATATCCACCATGCACCTCATTTCTCTTGTTGGTGACCTCCTCCGTGTTCTCACACATCACTCCCTCTCCCTCACTGCTGACAGCAAAGCCACAGGCTCCCATCTCCATCCCCAGACACTGTTTTACCCTCAGATGCTCAGCTCCTCAAGGGGAAGGGGAATGTGGCCTCTACCAGAATGCCAAAGCAGGATATTTGGAGCTACCAGCTGCCCAGCACTGGTCTGATAGACTCTGGATCATACAAATGCTATATACACTGGATACCCACCAGGTGCAGGAAAGACCGTGTCTTATAAGAGCAGTTCCATCTCCCTGTCTGTGCCCACACCATCAGTATCAGTGGCAGGAGACTCATGGTTCCTCTGCTGATTGATTCACAGATTCCAAGGCCAGAAGGGACCATTGTGATAAACTCGTCTGACCTCATGCATAGCATGTGCCACCTGACTTCCCCAACTTAATTCCTGTTTGAACAAGAGAGACCCCCTGCAAATAGTCTGGAGATTAGTCTTGGTCAATTCTTGGCCTCAACTTCTTTCTGTGGCAATGAGTTCCATCTTTGCTGGTGTTGCTGTTATTGTGCTTTGGTTTTTGAAACTTTTGGATATTTGGAAATTTGGAATTCTCATGTGCCCCTCTTTGTGACCTTGAGCACAGACACACACACTTATTCTTTTCCTTTCTCCACTCTGTAACTTGTCAAAATGTTTATCACTTTCCCCAAGTTCAGAGGGAGTTCCCCAGGGTCCATCTCTAATTCATCTTGCGGTGCCTCAAAGGGCCATGTGCACATGGCTGGCTTCACTCACCTGCCAAAATGCAGCTGCCTCTGGATGGAGAACAGCAGCTGTTCTGGGATTGGAGGCGACGGAGAATTCTGCGGCTCACTTAATCATTTTCCTGCCATTTTGGGGGCCGCAGGCATTGGTGCACCTCAGTCCCTCCTGTTGGGGCGGCTCTAGGGATTTTGCTGCCCCAAGCATGGCAGGACCTTGCGGCTCCGGCAGAGTGCCCCCCGCAGCTTGCCTCCTGTCCCCTGTCTGTGGCGCATCATAGTCTAGTCTCCTGTGGGCTGTGATACTTTGGTCTCATTTTGGTTGTTTGGGGTTAGTGTGAGGGTTCTGGGTGGTGCTGGCGGCCTGTGCTACATGGGAGGTTAGACTAGATGATCTGGTGGTCCCTTGTGGCTGTAAATAGTATGGCTCTATGGCTGAATCCAAATGAAAAGATGGAGATGGGGGGAAAGGAGGAGGAAGCTGACAGATCAGGCATTTGGCCAGACTTGAAACCTTGAGTACAGGGGACATTGTTGGTGGTATTTTCAAGAGCCCCCCTAAGGGCTCTAGGTGTCCAACAGCCATCCTATTTCAGTGGGATTTAGGTGCCCAACTCACTTAGGCTCCTTTCAAAATCCAAGCCATAGAAATTACAAGTTAAAGGACATCGGTGTTGTTATTTTTCATCCAAAAGATGGTGCATCCTGCCATTCATCGTCCACTTGCCAAATCCTAGGAATTTGGTATCAACAGTAGCACAGAGGGGAGAGCCCCCCCCCCATGGAGCCCCCACCCCGGTCCCTGCAGCACAGCATGCCCTAGCACTGCACTGGGCTTAGCACTGACTGTCAGGGGGGAGAGCCCCCTATGGATCCCCCACCCTAGTCCTTGCAGCATGGCTGGGTATCGTGGTCAGCACCCACTGGGAGAGGAGCACACTACCTGTTTGGTCACCCACACCACCTCCTATGGCACAGTGCCCTCTAGTGTCACACTGCGGTCAGCAGCAGGATAATACTCTCTCTACTGAGCTTCCCACTCTGTGCCTTCCCATTGCACAGCTCAGCTATGTTTCATCTTTTCTTCTTCGCTCTAACCCTCCTTTGGTCAGCTAAGCTGCAGGGCTGGTGGGCTCTGGCCTCCATCCTCCGAGAGGGAAAGTGTGTGGGGTGATGCCAGTGAGGATTTCATCCCTCCCCCACCCCTCTGCCATGGGTAATTCTTTGCTGGTGAATGTTCTTCTGTAAGTTTAAGCTTAGTGTGATAAACTCAGGACAGACAGTTGCAAGAGGGGGGGAGGAGTCAGTCCCAGAGGGTTAAAAGGCCCTCCTCCTTATCAACTGAGAGGCAACTACAGGTCAACCAGGTTCAGCTGAGAAAGGGTTACCAAGGTAGCAAATTAGAATCAGCTGAGGGGAGCTACCTGAGGGTAATTAGGACCAGCTGATTCCAACTTGGAGCTGCCTGAGACCTTTTTAAACCCCTTCCTGGGAGGAAGGAAGGGGGGGGGAAAGCAGAGAGAGATGGAGCCCGGCTGCCAGGAGCGGTGAAGCAGCAAGCCTCCCCAGGAGTAGCGGCAGGACGCCCCCCCTACAAGGCAGGGTAAAAATACTTTGACTAAGACTGATGGGAAGACAGGGGACAGACTTCCCCTGAGTTCTAAGGGGGACTGCATTACCCAAGCCGCTCTTACCAGCGCTAAAAACAGCAGAGGCTGGGGAGACTGAGACGGGACTTTGCCACACGTGGTGTCAGGGGTGGGATGTGAGTGAGACATTGCGGCAAACCGTCTCGGGGCAGGGTAAAACACCCCCCCCCCAAAAAAAATGGAAGATCTAGTGAAGGCATTGGTGCAGGCTACTGCGGCCCAACAAGAAGCTACCAGGGTGCAGATGGCTGCCCAGCAGGAGGCGGTGCGAATGCAGCAGGAGACAAATCAACTCCTGATGAGCCAGGCAGCTCAGGATCGAGCCACCTTGCATGAGGTTGTGAACCAGCTAAAGGCCCTGACCACCCTAACGCACGGCCCCCATGGGACTCGGCCCCTGCACGTAAGCCACTACTTACAGAAGATGACGATGGATGATGACGTGGAGGCATATCTCCTCGCGTTTGAGAGGACGGCCCGGCGGGAGGCCTGGCCCCAAGACCAGTGGGCCAGTATCCTGGCACCTTTTCTGTGTGGGGAGGCACAGAAGGCATATTTTGATATGTCAACAGAAGCAGCTTCAGATTACTCCCAGCTAAAGGCGGAGATCCTGGCGAGGTCTGGCGTGACGACAACTATAAGGGCGCAGAGGTTCCATGAGTGGAAATACCGAGCCAACAAAGCCCCGAGGTCCCAGCTGTTCGACCTGATCCATCTGGCCCGGAAGTGGCTATGCCCCGAGACCCGCCGGCCGGAGGAAGTCGTGGAGACCATAGTTGTGGACAGGTACATGAGAGGGCTACCGCCCGACATACGGGGATGGATCAGTCAGAACGATCCCTCCTCCTATGATGAGCTAGTTGCCCTCGTAGAGAGACGCCTAGCAGCACAGGAACTCTCTCGGACCACTGGGGAAGGGAAGCGCCCGGATAGGAGACAAGTCTATCTACCAAGAGCCCGAGTTGCCATAGCTCCAGGCCGAACTATGGCAGGGAAGAAGGAGGACGAAGAGCGGCCAAAGTACGCGGAGGGACCTGGGGACTGGGAGAGAGAGACTCGGGGGGTAAAGCCTCACAGCCCAAAAATTAAGGGGCTGCCCCGAGGAGGGTACCGATGCTATGCATGTGGAGAGATAGGGCATATAGCTGCCCAATGCCCAAACCTAGAGGAGCCCATGCAATGCGACCTGGGAAACCTAGAAAAGCCATGTGACCTGATAAATCTAGTAGGAGTAGCGATGGTCCCTCATAGATATACTAGGCAAGTTAAAATGAATGGTATAAGGACCACCGCGTTAGTAGACTCAGGAAGTGCGGTCACGCTGGTCTCGGGAAAGCTGGTCGGGTATGATCAACTATCCCGGGCCAAGCGCACAGGAATATCCTGTGTGCACGGGGATGTCAATTACTACCCGACCATCCGAGTGAAAATAGAGGTCCAAGGAAACCCCACTAAGGTGATGGCGGGGGTGGTCCCGAAACTCCCCTATCCAGTCCTCATAGGATGAGACTTCCCAGGGTTTGGCAGTCTACTTCCTGGAGAGGAGCCAGACAAAGATAACACCCCAGAGAGCAATGGGGTGGCCTCAATAGTTAGCAACCCCCCAGCCTTCCAAGAATTTGCTCAGGATTTATTCTCGCCCCCTGGGAAAACCAGGAAGACTCGGCGAGAAAGGAGGGCAGATAAGAGGAGGGGAACGAGCATCTTGGCCCGGAACCAGAAGCCTATACTCGTAGGGGAGAGGGTTGGCCCAACTGACAAGGGGACTAGGCAGGAGGTTGGGGAGCCAATAGCCGGGCCCAGTTCCCCAGGGACCTCCCTTGAAGGGGGGGGAAATAGAACCCCCTGAGTTTGGGCAAATTGGACCTTCACTAGAAAATTTTGGACAGGATCAGGCCAATGATCCAGTATACCAGAATATTCGCAAAGAAGTAGTGGAGGAGAATGGGGTCCCTGTGGAAGGGAGAGCCAAGGGCCCAGGGCCGTATTATATGATCAAGAAGGATCTGCTGTACCGAGTCGTCCGTATCCAAGAGCAAGTCGTGGAACAGCTCCTAGTACCACAGAAACATCAGAGGGGCGTGATGGAGCTAGCCCACAGCCATCTGTTCGGGGGACATCTAGGGGTAGATAAAACCCTGGACCGAATTCTGCAGAGGTTTTTTTGGCCTGGAATATATGCGGCGGTCCGACGATATTGTGCCTCCTGTCCAGAATGCCAGTTACACGGGCCCCGACCACGCTTAAGGGCACCTTTGGTACCTCTCCCGATTATTGAAGTCCCCTTTGAGCGGATAGCTATGGACCTAGTAGGACCGTTAGAAAGATCAGCCCGAGGCCATCAGCACATACTGGTGGTGCGAGATTATGCCACCCGATACCCCGAGGCCATTCCCCTACGGAACACTACGTCCAAGACCATAGCTAAAGAATTATTCCAAACTTTCGCTAGAGTGGGAATACCCAAAGAGATCCTGACAGATCAAGGAACTCCCTTTGTGTCTAAATTAATGAAGGATCTATGTGCAATGCTCCACATACGGACCCTAAGGACATCAGTCTATCATCCGCAGACCGATGGCCTCGTCGAGCGTTTTAATAGGACGTTGAAGAACATGATACGAAAGGTGGTGAGCCGGGATGGGAGGAACTGGGACACCCTGCTACCGTACCTAATGTTTGCGATCAGGGAGGTGCCTCAGACTTCGACTGGGTTTTCCCCGTTCGAACTGTTATATGGTCGCCACCCCCGTGGCATACTGGACATTGCCAAAGAAAGTTGGGAGGAACAGCCGAACCCAGGGAGAAACGTCATCGAGCATGTGTTGCAGATGAAAGACAGGATAGCCCAAGTCACTCCCATAGTGCGGGAACACATGGAGAGGGCACAAGGGGCCATGGAAAGTCTTCGCTATTACCTACTCGGACGGAAGTTTACCCTTGTCACGGACCATGCTCCTCTGAAGTGGATGCACCAAAACAAAGAGAAAAATGCGAGAGTGACCAGGTGGTTCCTGTCGCTACAACCCTTCCACTTCAGAGTACAACATAGGTCTGGAATCAAGCATGGCAACGCGGATGGCCTTTCGAGGGTACACTGTTTGCCGACCCAAGTAGCCCAACCCTGTAGTGTTGAGCAGGGGGGGGGGATGTGTGATAAACTCAGGACAGACAGTTGCAAGAGGGGGGGAGGAGTCAGTCCCAGAGGGTTAAAAGGCCCTCCTCCTTATCAACTGAGATGCAACTACAGGTCAACCAGGTTCAGCTGAGAAAGGGTTACCAAGGTAGCAAATTAGAATCAGCTGAGGGGAGCTACCTGAGGGTAATTAGGACCAGCTGATTCCAACTTGGAGCTGCCTGAGACCTTTTAAAACCCCTTCCTGGGAGGAAGGAAGGGGGGGGGAAGCAGAGAGAGAAGGAGCCCGGCTGCCAGGAGCGGTGAAGCAGCAAGCCTCCCCAGGAGGAGCGGCAGGACGCCCCCCCTACAAGGCAGGGTAAAAATACTTTGACTAAGACTGATGGGAAGACAGGGGACAGACTTCCCCTGAGTTCTAAGGGGGACTGCATTACCCAAGCCGCTCTTACCAGCGCTAAAAACAGCAGAGGCTGGGGAGACTGAGACGGGACTTTGCCACATTAGGTTTTACATAAACCTCTGTTTTGGAAGTAGTGGTTAAGTTTACTTTCATGTTGCCACCATTAGCTGAACTGTTGTGATGCCACCTATGGACTAGTCACAGTAATTGTGGTGAGTACTTCTACTGCATTGTCATTGTATCTCATTCTATTACTTGTAATTAAAGCTGTTCCTCATGCCAACTTGGGTGTTTAATGCTTTCTGTAGAGCACTAAGTATCATTTGCCCTTATCTGCAAGGCCTATTGCTGGTTTAGGCTGGAGTTGTACCTGGAATCTACCAAGGCACCCTAACAGGTATACAGTGCAAATCCAGGAGGAGGCATCACCAACAGTCGTTCTTCCTATGAGTAGAGAGATGCTGCAGATGGGTGGAGAGACGCTTCCCACCTATCCAATACCACCTTTGGGATCACCCCAGGATCTCCATTATCTGCAGGAAAACCAGGTGGCCAGGGAAGAGAGGTTTACACATTAAAAAAACAAATGAAAACCTGACAAATATTTTTATTTGGGGCAATCAAATTTTTTCAGCAACAAAATGAACAAAAAATCAGTTTTCTGCTGATTTTTTCTTTGTTTCTGACAATTGAAATTTTGGGAGGAAAGCCGAAACCCATTTTTCTGTCAGAAAAAAAAATAGAAAAATTTTGACCTGCTCTAAGTGTGAGTTTAATGTCCCAGGCTCTGCTCAGAAGGCCAGCAGAAGTGTCATAAATAAACAGATCAGGGTTAAGGTCTCTTTTACCTGTAAAGGGTTAACAAGCTCAGTAACCTGATGAACACCTGACCAGAGGACCAATCAAGGGACAAGATAATTTCAAATCTCTGTGGAGGGAAGTCTTTGTCTGTGTCTCTTTGTTTGGAGTTAGTCTCTTTTTGGATTTAAGAGAGGCCAGTCATATCCTTCAAGTTCTCCAAGTTTCCTGAAATAGTCTCTTATATTCAATATAGTGAGTATTAGTTAAAAAGGTGGATTAGTCTTTTGAGTTGCTTTCTGTATTTGCAATTGTGTGTTTGCTGGATAAATTCTTTACTCCTGTTTGCTGTTACTTTGATTATTCTGAGGAGGAGGGAGGGGGAAGTCTCTCCCGGTTTATAAGTCAGACCCTGTGATATTTTTCCATCCTGGTATTACAGAGATAGTGTACTTTTTTTCTTTCTTTAATAAAATCTTTTCTTTTTAGAACTTGATTGATTTCTTCCCTTGTTAGGATTTTCAGGGGAAGGGGAGGGGGGAAAAGTGAGTCCCTCTTTGTTTGATTCAAGGAGTTTGAATCAAGGTATTTTTCCCTAGGACTAAGGGAAGGGAAAGGGGATAGGGAATCCCTCTTTGGTTTGATTCAAGGAATTTGAATCCAGGTATCTCTCCTAAGCTAGGAGAGGGGAGGAGGGAAATGGTTTGTTTCCCTTTGTGTTGAGATTCAAGTTTGAATCTGTCTTCCCCAGGGAAAGTTTTGGGGGAACAGGGAGTGTGTCAGACACTTAAAAACTTTCTGGTGGCAGCGAGAACCAGATCTAAACTAGAATTTTAGTTTAGAGAAGTCCATGCAGGTCCCCATCTTGTGAACGCTAAAGTTCAAAGTGGGGAATAAACCTATGACAGGAAGGTTGAGGAACTAATGATGTTTCTGAGTCTCTGAACACAGCAGTTCTGCACTGTGTGTGTAAACAATGAGACTGAGTCAGTAGACCCTGTAAAGAAACCGAGGCAAGCAGATGGACTCTTCCTAGGCCAGTGCTAATGTTTCTGTTTTGGATTTCAGCCAATAGGAGCTGCCCACATGCAGTTTTCTCTGGGGATAAAAGGCATGCGTTTTTCCCAGGAAACCTGCAGGGAAGTGCACAATGCTTCTGAAGTGAGAATCCCTGATTCAAGGCTGAAGGATCCCCACCATCGTATCTCTGTACTTAATGGCCCTTAGGGGCCGGATTGCCTATTCAGTTTATCAGTCTGTGTTGTAATTTACAGCCATGGTGTCAAGGGTAATTGCATCTGCATTTCTGGCAACCCTAGCAGTGCAATCCTCCTTGCTATCAAAATGTGCCCATGTTCCAGCCAGCCCACAAAGGGCAAGAGCCCAAAGAACTGCCTCCATGCCTAGGAGACTATAGAGCAGGAGTGGGTAAACTTTTTGGCAAAACTGTATGGAGGGCTGGATAGGAAAGCCTGTGCCTCCCCAAACAGCCTGGCCCCTGCCCCCTATCTGCCCCCTTCCCCTTCCCACCTCTTGACTGCCCCACTCAGAACTCCCAACCCTCCAACCTGCCCCCTGATCCCTGTCCCCTGACTGCCCCGACCCCTATTCACACCCCCACCCCCTGTCAGCCCATCCAGAACTCTCACGCCTTTCCAAGCCCCCCCCGTTCCCGTCCCCTGACTGCCCCCCCAGAAACTCCGCCCCATCCAACCACCCCCTGACAGGCCCCCTGGGACTTCCACACCTATCCAATCTGTTTCCTGCCCCCTGGAACCTCCCCACCCCGGCCCTGGCCCCCTTACCATGCCGTTCAGAGCAGCATGTCTAGCAGCTGCGCCACCAGCTGGAGCCAGACATGCTGCTGCACCCAGAGCACTGCCCGTGTGGCAGCATAGCTGCGGAGGAGGGAGGACAGCTCCTCGGCTGGGAGCTCAAGGGCCAGGCAGGACAGTACTGCAGGCTGGATGTGTCCCGCGGGCCGTAGTTTGCTCACCTCTGCTCTAGGGACTCCTGTAGCTCAGCACCCCCAGCTGCACCCTGCCGTTAGGTGGGTTATAATGCTTTCACATTAACAGATGCATTCACAGAGAGCACAACTGGATACAAAGCAGTTGCTACCCCAAGATTACATGCAAATACTCCATCCCACAAGCGGGCAGAGTTAAGGCTGTGCAGGAATAGAGGCCTACATTAGGCCTGAGTCAACTGTGGTTTTAAACTGAGTTTGGATGTTAGAATGAGTGATAGGCCCAAAAAGCATGTGACCAAAAAGTCCTGAGATCATGAGAAATGAAAAGGGTTGTTCGTGTTAAACTAGTAGTGACCCTTGAAATACAGCAGTATGTTATTTAAGGGTTGGGTTGAGGGTTCGGTTGAGGTCATCAAAATAAGGAAAATATGGTTAATTTGGTGCAGTCAATAATGAATGCTATATAGGTTGTTTAAAAAAATGCTTAGTCCAGTTGCTGGGCAGAAATATGGCAAAATAAGATAAGAAGAAAACCTTGAAGAAAGAGACCCCAACATTAATCTTGTCTTGACTGGGTCAGAAGTCAGGGTTCAGCCCTAACTAGCTAAGTGTTAAGATCCAGCCATGACATCACTTGTTTATTATAGTATATAAAACACAAGGTATGTAGAGTTTTCTTTGTCAGAGATTTTTCTTACCCCTGTGCAGTTACATGATGATGGGAAAGTATCTTCGGAGCTTGATCCTCTTTTGGGTATTAGGCCAATGCTTATAACTGAATTCTTGCTAGGAGGTGGAGTATAGGTGGGCACATGCTTGTATTTCTATTTGGAATGTAATCAACACGGAGTGACCTTTGGATCAATAAAGGAGTATTTGTGTGGAAACTGAGTCATGGTAAACTTTAATAAATGTATTAGGAGGTTTTTTCCCCAACAGGCTCACTATGCTACATTGCCCAGGAGAGCAGTGGAGTGTGCAACTTCATCGTTTCCTGAGCATGAAGGGCCTAACCCTGCAATTTCCCACACTTGGGTAGTGTATCTTATGTTATGGAATTTACAGTTACATCATCAGATGGCATCACCTTCCATAAAAGACTGAGTTTTAAAAAAATAAGAGCCCAGCTTCTTGTGGTGGCCTTGTCCTGACCCCAGTGCTCCTATGTCTAGAATGCAGCTGCATTTACACTCTGAATGCGAGCAAGGGGAGACTATTGGCCTTGCTGCCAACATTACATACCTCTCACAGGCAGATCTGGATGTAGATATAGGAAAGGGTAAAGGTAAATCATCTTATGTAGTTGCATAGCAGGGATACAGAGGTAGAGCTTCGAACAGAGCCAAGTCCCAAATTTCTTGACTCCAGTGTCCTATCCCTAGACCATGCTGCCTATCAATGTTTTCCTGATTGCTAGCTAGGTACATAAGCGTGTCTCATAGGCAGAGCATATGGTTCTAGTCTTGTCTCAACCACTCACCTGCTAGCTCACCTTGGGACAAGTCATTTCTCTTCTCTGGGCCTCTGTTTCTCCACCTCCCCTCTCCCTGCCCCACCTTTGTCTGTCTTGCATGTTTAGATTTTAAGCCTTTGACAACTGCAAGTGTCTCTTCCAGTATGTCTGTACAGTGCCTAGCACAATGGGACACTAATCTTGGGGCCCTTCAATCTTCATGCTCATGTAAATCAGGAGCAAAGGAGTCAATTTACTGTTCTACAGTATGTTAAATAAGGCTCAGGAAAAGTCAAACCAACTTATCTTCAAATCTCCAGACTGGGGAGCAGTGGGGTTTTGGGGCTCTTCTTATCTCATCTCAGAAAACTAACTAAGTTCTGAGCTCATTTGTTTTGTTGCAATTAGTAATAGCTAATGATTAAAAAACCAATTTGAATTAATAATATATAGTACTATATGCATGCTCTGTTGTGAGAGTTCCCCTTCATACTCTATCAAAGCAGAACAATCTTATACTAACATATTACTTAGGTTGTAAGATCTTTGGGAAAGTGACTGTCTTTTTGTTATGTGTTTATACTGTGCCTAGCACTATGGGGGCTTGGTCCATGATTGGAGCTCTTAGGTGCTACTGCATTACAAATAACTATCATCCTCATGGAGTTATTCAGACTACGAAATGGTCGGGAGATCAGCTCCCAAAGGAACAGTACAGATAAATAATAAAAACTGCCATCCTGCCTGATGAAGCAATGCATCCTTTGGCGTGTGTGAAGAGATCAACACCCTCTGTTCCAGATGTTCATGAGGAAGTGGTCCTTGGTGCAGCTAGTTGGTGAGGACTGTACAAAAACGCTCCCAAATTTCAGTAAGTGCAAAACTCTCCAATTTTAAGTTCATGCCCCTCTTCCAACTGTTTAATGCCACTTACTTCTAGGAATATTTCAGTGTCAAGCCCTGCAATCCCTTACTTCAGAGGGCAGTGCTTACTGCCACAAGAAGCCTGCAGTGGGATTATTTGTTCACCCACTCCCATAAAGATTTACACAGTTGTGTCTGGAGAGAGTTATTCTGGAATAGTTTTTCCTGATTAACTCCCAGGTGTGGATGCTCTTATTGTGGAATAAAAGTGTCTTTGTTTTTATCTAAATTTTCCTCAGGGGGAAAAAAAATCTTCATATTAGCTTTGATCTGGAGTCCCTTTGTGTCCCTTTCTCATAATCATCTGCTCTGGACTCACGGCTCGTTGGGTAGTGGCATGTTTCCTCTCTGCCTTTCTCCCAAAGTTTGGGAACACCTTTTTTCAACCTTGTTTTTGATATAATGTCTTTTATGTTTCTTGATATTTTGCAGAATCTCTTGCTCTTTCTCATATTTGGTGCATTGGAGATGAAAGCGTCTCTCCATCACAATCTCTCATCTGTCACATTGGCTGCATAATCACTGCAAGTGCTGGGTGAATTTTTTTCAGATGAAACTTCTTCCCACTAAAAACTGTGTATTCAGGTCAAGCAAAACAGTTCATGAATTCAGGTTGAATTCAGAAAATTGTTGTACCTGAAAAAAAAGAATACTGAAAAATTAAAAACGTTTTGTTTTGACATTTTCTAAATGAAACATTTTGATTTTTCAATTTGGAATGACTTTTAATTTCAAATTTTGTGTTTTAAAAACCAGTAACGAAGATCCCTAAAAAAGGAAGTGAAATGTTTCATTTTGGGTGAAACTAAATGTTTTGTTTGACCTAAAATGAAAGTTTTTGACTTTTTAATTTCACTGAAAAAATTGCAAATTTTTTGTTTTGGGTCAATCCAATCTCTCCCCCCACCCAATTTTTCATCACTACTCTCTGTGTTTAAACTTTTCTGTGCCTCCCAATTTGTGATCCCCAATTCTGTATTTGGTGAGAAGTCTGCCTTAGCTTTGCACATGTCACTGTGGTGAGGAGTCTGCAAATGTGACCATTCCATGCAGGGATCTGTAGGTATCTGGCTTGTTGCTGTTTTTGAGTTGTTCTTTCAATGATTCATGTATTGGTAATTTAGTTGTGCTCAGCACCAAGCATATTGTTGGTCGTTAACAAAAACATATATAAATAATAAGACTGTCCATATTAGCAGGTCTTCTTCCCATAACAAAATTGCCTCTTTTTCAGTCATTTGAAGATAAAGGGCAGTTGCAAAAATTTGATCTTTAAGTTGGATTTGAATTTCAGACACCTCAAATATGGGGGTGGTAGGATCTCAGGCATAGATTGGGACAGTATGAGTTATCTTGGGCTTTTTGCAATCCAGGGTTTGATTCACATCCTTTTCTATTCAGGTCAGTGGTAATTTCCCTTTAGTATATATCAGGTACTATGCATTGTGCAATCCATGCTTTATGAGCCCTGACCCAAATTACCACAGATATTAAGTGCATCCACTTTTGAATGACCAACTCGGGACAACAGCTTGATTTTTTCAGTCATCCTATATGTCGATTACTTTTACTCCACTTTACCAATTTTAGGACTATTGTAGCTCCTTTGAAATTCAAGGGCCAGATCCTTATCTGGTGTAAATCCACATAGCTCCATTAACTGATTTACACCAGATTATTCTGGCCCATTTGACCTACACGGGCATAATGCTATAGAAACTCAGTGGTGAATCAGACCCAAAGCAATTATATTTTCATCGAGCTTGTGACAGAATGAAGAATCATGCAAAATCACTGGTCCCTTTTATAGTTTTGGCCTTATGGGACTGCCTAAAGTTAACATTACACAGAACTGTCTATTTGAAAGGTGAGTTTTCAAAGTGCCCAAAGTCCACATGCATAGGCAGACCCACTTGAAAACAGGATGGAGTAGGTTAGAAATAGTGTTCTAAAACTGCTGTCATTTGGTTAAGGGACTCATGAGATACATCCCCGCTCACCCCCAAATTGACTTTGTTTGAAAATTTGCTGGGTCTCATAACACCTTTTAGTCACAAAATTGGGGAGGGGAGGATCCATGGGTAAAAGCCACATAAAACATCCATCACTGAACTGCTCTAAGATCCAGCACAGAGTACCCAGAAATTCAAACTTTATGAGATATTCATTCAGGTTCTAAGAAGTGTTGCACAGGACAGCTCTGAGCATTAGTGATGTAGATACACAGGTGCTGGACTAGATTAATAACTGGTAAATTTCTGGTATGGGAAATATAGGAGAGAGTGACTCCACAGCAGACCGCAGAACTTGAGCAGACCCCAGAATTTGGCCTGATCATTAAAAAGAAATATGTTTCTCAGCTAACCTGTTGAGTCTGTGTTAATTGTAGAAGCACATCCAGAGACTAAGAGTTTGTTCTAAAAGTAACAAGATAACAGCTGTCCTTTATGGCTGGTACAACTATGTTTTCCAGTATAACCCCCTCATACACACATACACACACACACACACACACACTCCTGCATGATTATCTTGTTTCCTTTTAAATGTAACAAGTGGGATAAATAAACTTACTGAAGGCTGCCATGTCCCACTGATTTTAGAATGGTTGTGTTTATGGATTGAAATGCAGATGTTGACAGGATATACGCTGGAGTGTGATTGTATGTATGACTGAATAAGAAATGAAAAATTAAAGGTTAAGGTGCCAGCCTGAGAATTACAACCCCAACATCTATTGGCTGAAGAATGCATGGAGTGAAATGACTGGGTGACCCCGAGGGCAGACTGATATCTGCAATCCACCCCCAAGCACCCAAGCACACCAAGGACGGAAGGGGTGTGGGCAAAGAACTGAAGAACAAGATAACACCAAGCTGTCATGGACGGGCCATCTGCTGATTAAACATCACTTCAAACATAACAGTGATTGATTATCACTTCCAATGTAAAAGCAGTATGATGAAGAAGATTCCATACACTGGTACAGGGATAAATTCCTATAAAAACAGAACCTAGAGACTGAGAACTTTGAGTCAGGTACTGCCACAATCCTCTAACAGCATCGGGTCCGCACCTGATAAGACTTGGGTCCATCCTCATGTTCAAGCTACCTGGCCAGTGACTTGGCATGAGCAAGTTCCAGGCTGGTAACTATAACTACTTTGCAGAACTTTGTGTGAATGAATGAATGAATGTGTGAGAGAATTAAATGTTATAGCTATAACTGATTGCTTATTCTGATTCTTTTTGTATTCACAATAAATAAGGCATTTTGCCTTCTCCCCTTTAATAAGATATTGCTGGCTTTTATTTCATTGATATAACACAGGTTGCAGCAAATTGTAAAAAGACAAAATTCTTAGCTTCCTAAAATTCACAGGAAGACTCAGATTATCTGGAGAAATTGTATGACAGTGGAGGATGGGAGAGTGGGGGAAAGTATTCTGTGAGAGGCTATTGTTTCCTTTTCTTTTTCAGGATGAAAACTAGCCAGGAAACAGTGGGAAGAAACAGCACAACAATCACTAGATTCATTCTCCTGGGCTTTTCTGACATTCCCAGCCTGCAGCATTTATTTTTTTCAGTGTTTCTGGTCACCTATATAGTCACCTTGGCTGGAAACCTCCTAATCATTGTCCTCACATTGGCTGACACAGCCCTTCATACCCCCATGTACTTCTTCCTCAGGAACCTGTCCTTCCTGGAGATGTGCTACACATCAGTCAATGTCCCCAAGATGCTTAGGAATCTGCTCTCTGGGGATAAAACCATCTCTTTCATTGGCTGTGCTGTGCAAACCTATTTCACCTTTTTCCTGGGTGGGTCAGAGTGTTTTCTCCTGGCGTCCATGGCCTATGATCGCTATGCCGCAATATGCAAGCCTCTGCATTACCCAGTGTTTATGAACAGGAAGGTGTCCACTGGACTGGCTGCTGGATCCTGGCTCAGTGGTTTCCTCATGTCCTTCGGTCACACCAGCATGGTGTTCACCCTACCCTTCTGCAGATCCCACGAGATTAATCATTTCTTCTGTGACATCCCTCCACTGCTGAAACTGGCTTGTGGGGACACCTCCCGCAATGAAATGGCTGTCTTCATTGTGGCTCTGTTCTTTGCCACCTTCCCCTTCATGCTGATCCTCATGTCCTATGTCTGCATCATTTCCACCATCCTGAGGATTCCATCGGGGGCGGGCAGGAGGAAGTCCTTCTCCACCTGCTCCTCACACCTCATGGTGGTTACATTGTTCTTTGGCTCTGCTTGCATTATGTATATGAAGCCTAATTCCTCCTACTCACCAGACACAGACAGATTTCTCTCTCTGTCCTACACGGTCCTCACACCCATGCTAAATCCCATCATCTACAGCCTGAGGAACAAAGAGGTGAAGGGTGCCTTCTGGAGAATGGTGGGAAGAAGAAGATTCTGTTGAATAAAGGAATATGATTGACTGTAAATGTCTCCAGGTCAATTCTTTTATGTCAACAGTGAAACACATTTAGGCCTATATATCTATGTTAGGCCCTTATCTGGCCCCATTACCATGGTAGCTGAGCACCTCACAATCTTTAATGGATTTAACCTCACACTGCCTCTGTGCAGTAGGAAAATGCTATAATTTCAGTTTTAAAGATGGAGCAATGAATCACAATGGCCAGATTTGAAAAGGTGTTTAGGTGCTTCAGTATGCAGATAGGTGCCTAATGGAACTTTCAGAAATGCTTAAGCAGTTTAGGCACCTAACTCCCATTGACCTAGCTACATTTGTAAATCCCAGTAGCATCTATCTGCATTTTAGGTACCTAAATAAATACCTTTGAAAATCTGTCCCTAAGATTGTTCAAGATATTAGACGATGCTGTGCTCAGCCTAACTGATTTAGACCCAACTTGTATTTTCAAAAGGGAGTAAGGCACTTAGGAGCCTAAATCCCTGTGACTGTAAATGAGATTTTGTCTCCTAAGTGCCTAAATTTCTTTTGAAAATGAGGCTTAGAGTACTAAATCAGTTAGGTGTTGCAATTCTCAGCACATCAATACCTCAATACTTTTAAAAATTGGGGCCTCCTCATCCCACTGGAAAACATGGCTTGGATATTCATCCCACCATTCTCTGGGATACATGAAATTGACCATTTCTTCTGTGACTTCCCTCCAGTGCTAAACCTGGCCTGCGTCTACACGTCCCCAGATGCGGTCGCAATCCAAGCTAGCACCACACTCATCACTGTCCTGCCCTTGCTCTTCACAGTGGGGTCTTACACCTGTATCATAGGCACCATCCCAAAGATCCCATTGGTGGAGGGCAAGGGTCAGCCTTCTCCACCTGTTCCTCTCACCTCATCATGATGGCGCTATTCTACTGCTCTGCTAGCGCAATCCAAGCTAGCACCACACTCATCACTGTCCTGCCCTTGCTCTTCACAGTGGGGTCTTACACCTGTATCATAGGCACCATCCCAAAGATCCCATTGGTGGAGGGCAAGTGTCAGCCTTCTCCACCTGTTCCTCTCACCTCATCATGATGGCACTATTCTACTGCTCTGCTAGCGTTATGTACTTACAACTCATATCAGCTACTCCCTGGACTGGGACAGGTTCCTTTCCCTGTTCTACACAGTGATAATGACCATGCTAAGCCCAATCATCTAGAGCTTGAGCAAGGAGGTAAAAGTGGCTCTGTTGTGCT
This sequence comes from Mauremys reevesii, assembly GCF_016161935.1. Taxonomy (NCBI): domain Eukaryota; kingdom Metazoa; phylum Chordata; order Testudines; family Geoemydidae; genus Mauremys; species Mauremys reevesii. Next base: position 9,614,709 of record NC_052637.1, on the reverse strand, counting down.
TATAGAGAAAATTGTTCTTCTAAGAATCACTTGGTTGGCCTTTTCAAAGGTATCCATTGGCGTTACATGTAAAATTTGGGTACAGCTAGTCATAAATTTTTTTTCATAGAAAAAGACAATATCATATAAATCAAAATACTTTGTAAATACCAGTTGATTTCAATGATTTTGTTTTCAATGGAAAAATACGATTTTTGATTTATTTTCAGACATCTACTCGTGTTTTCTTTCTGTTTTCAAAACCTAGAAAAAATAATCAATTTTTGGATGTTTCCCCTCTACCCTGTTTTTTAACATTTCCTCCTTTTTTTCCCCACTGTGGGTGAAAGAATGAGAGGAAGAGGAGAAAAATTGGGGTGGGGGGGTGGGAATCAAAAAAACAAAATTTCAAAAATAAACATTTTAGGGTTTTGAAAAACAAAATGAAAAGAAAATTAGGATTCAAAATAAAACAAAAAATATTTAGAATTTTATATAAAAAAATTGAAAACTTTCACTGAAAAATTTAAAAAGGGAATTTTTTCTTCAAAATTTTTAATCAGAGAATGATTTTGATTTCATCTAGACTGAGATTTTCAAAGCCAGCTATTGGATGTGGATGTCCACCTCACAGAAATTTTAATGAGAATTGGCAATTCAAATTACTTACACACCTTTGAAAAGCTAAACCCTACATTGCTTTAGGCCAGCGGTACTGTATGTGTGTCTGTACAGCATCTGACACAGTGGAGCCCTGATCGCTCTTAGCACGGTTGGAGCTATTAGTTGCTCCTTTAATACAAGTAATAAATAGTAATAATCTGGAGGATAGTGAAATTATGTGTCTGCATTTTCTCAGGGTTCTGGCTGAAAGTGGTTTGGTTGCTGTGATCCAGGACACTGTCTCCTGTCATTTGATTCCTCCCATGGTCAGGGAAACAGGACTTTGTACATTTTTTGTAAATTAACATTATTGCCTCAAAGACAGCAGGCTCCAGCGTCAAAATGTCCTAACTGGAACAATCTGCAAGACCCTGATTTTTTGGCTAGCTGTTCAGGACAAAAGAGGTAATATTTAGAGCTGTCAATTTATCACAATTAACTCAAAACAAATTAACTCAATTAAAAAAAATAATCACTATTAATCACAGTATTAATCTCACTGTTAAACAATAATAGAATACCCATTTAAATTTATTATAAGTGGTTTGGGTTTTTTTTTTACATTTTCAAAGATATTGATTTAAATTACAACACAGAATACAAAGTCTACAGTGCTCACATTATATTATTATTTAATTTGTATTATTATTTAAATTACTAGTACTAAAATTAAATTGGTATTCTATTATTATTTAGCACTGCGATTAATTGTGATTTTTTTTATTCTCGTGATTAATCACACTTAATTTTTGTAATAGTTTGACAGCCCTAATAAAAATCCATCCCTTTTCTGAACAATTACTCCCAGACCTCAGTGATACGCAGCAGTGAGTCACCATGCATTGTTTCAAAAAGTATAGATTTTCCTGAGCTTTAAATTTGTTACCTTGTGAGTATCACTAGATGCTCTTTTTATGCCGCAGCATCACACTAGGAGGTCCCATTTACTTGTTTCTCCACTGAAATCCCTAAATCATTTCCATTATTAGTATTATTTTGTATTACCATAGTGTATAGGATCCCTAGTCATGGATCAAGACTCCACTGAGTGCGGTGCTGTACAAACATGTGGATACAGAAAGACCAGCAGGGGAGTACAAGCAAACAATACCGGTCTGCATAACAGAGAGTTGTCTCAACACCCCAGGAGCCTAGTTGTTGTCAAGTTTTTGTACACATCACAGCAAAGGAGAGTTTTAAGGTGGACTTTGAAGGATAATGAGTTTGTTTTGCAGGTGTTTATGGGGCACGTCTCCCAAAAATAAGGGGAGAAGTTCCCTTCCACAACAGATAGACATCTCCCTTCCCCCACATCATTCCCTGCTACCCAGCCACCTGATTCCATAAAAATTATCATGCTATCCTGCCCTCCTCCTTCATCCAATGGTCCCAAAGTATTTAGATACCAATTTCCACTAGAAGTCACCAGCGGAGGCTGAATCTGGAAGCCTCAACACAAGGCACAGCCTTTTACCACTGAGGTAAAGGAGTAGAACTGTCAGCTGGGTAGCAGCATCAGGCTGTTATCCTCCATGAAACCCAGCCACTAGAGGATGACAGCACACTAGGAGACCATGTGGCTCACTGGATTGATCACTAGTGCTGGCCAGAAAACAAGAATTCTATTTTGTGAAAAACTGAGTTTTCAACATTTCTTTTCAGTCCACACTGGAATGAAAATGAAGCCTTTCAAAAGAGAGTGAGACACACTCCAGATAGCACAATGCTTAGGGCACTCACCTGAGCTGTGAGAAGTCAATGTTCAGTTTCTGTTCTTCCAGAGTGAGAGAAAGAACTTGAAAGGGGGTCTCCCACATCCTGGATGATAGCTCTAACCACAGGCTACTGGATAGTCGGGGATAGCGCTGCCTCTTTCTTAACAGAAATTCCATCCTGGCCCTGAAAAACATTCCCACTGAAATTATCGTTGAAACTGATATGCTTCTGCAAAACATTTTGGTTTGGTGAAAAGGCATTTTTTGAATGAAAAATGTTTTTTTCTTGAACATTTTTTGTTCAGTTTGATTGAGAATGGGCCTCAAACACAGGAGACCTAGTTCTGCTCCCCGCTTTGTGGAAACTTTTCATTGCCATAATGGCAAAATGTTCTGTTTGGATTTTATCATTTCAATGTGTTTTGTTCTGGCATTTATATTATATTGAAATAGCAATTGGGATATTATATATATTTAATATTTTACATTATAGTATAATGTTTTGACTTTATCAGAATGACACATTTCTATCTTAGCAAAATGAAAAAAACAAAAATTCCCTGGTCTGGAGCAAAATTTATCTGAATAATCATTCTGCAGGAATTTTTGAATTTGAGAATGAAAACAAATTTTGCTTTTTCCTGTGGAATGGAAATTCTGTGTTGCGACCATCTCTAGGCATGAAGCTGATGCTTGTTCAGGGGAGGGATAGCTCAGTGGTTTGAGCGTTGGCCTGCTAAATCCAGGGCTGTGAGTTCAATCCTTGAGGGGGCCACTTAGGGATCTGGAACAAAAATTGGTCCTGCTAGTAAAGGTAGCAGGCTGGACTCAATGACCTTTCAAGGTCCCTTCCAGTTCTAGGAGATTGGTATATCTCCAATTATTTCCTTTACCTTTAGGACACAGCATAGAATCACATCCTGACATCCGGGCTAACATTCCATCCATGGGAGAGGCTGGTGACCCTAACAGGATGGGCAGCCCTCCTGAGATTTCCCCACTCCTATATCCACCATGCACCTCATTTCTCTTGTTGGTGACCTCCTCCGTGTTCTCACACATCACTCCCTCTACCTCACTGCTGACAGCAAAGCCACAGGCTCCCATCTCCATCACCAGACACTGTTTTACCCTCAGATGCTCAGCTCCTCAAGGGGAAGGGGAATGTGGCCTCTACCAGAATGCCAAAGCCTGATATTTGGAGCTACCAGCTGCCCAGCACTGGTGTGATAGACTCTGGATCATACACGTGCTATATACACTGGATACCCACCAGGTGCAGGAAAGACCGTGTCTTATAAGAGCAGTTCCCTCTCCCTGTCTCACTTCCTCAACTTAATTCCTGTTTGAACAAGAGAGACCCTCTGAAAATAGTCTGGAGGTTAGTCTTGGTCAATTCTTTGCCTCAACTTCTTTCTGTGGCAATGAGTTCCACCTTTGCTGTTGTCGCTGGTGTTGTTGTGGTTTGGTTTTTGAAACTTTTGGATATTTGGAAATTTGGAATTCTCATGTGCCCCTCTTTGTGACCTTGAACATAGACACACACACTTATTCTTTCTCTTTCTCCACTCTGTAACTTGTCAAAATGTTTCTCACTTTCCCCAAGTTCAGAGGGAGCTCCCCAGGGTCCATCTCTAATTCATCTTGCGGTGCCTCAAAGGACCATGTGCACAGGGCTGGCTTCACCCACCTGCCAAAATGCAGCCGCCTCTGGATGGAGAACAGCAGCTGTTCTGGGCTTGGAGGAGAAGGAGAATTCTGCGGCTCACTTAATCATTTTCCTGCCATTTTGGGGGCCGTGGGCACTGGTGCACCTCAGTCCCTCCTGTCAGGGGTCACTCTAGGGATTTTATAGCCCCAAGCACGGCAGGAGCTGCGGGAGGTCCTCCGAAGCTGCGGGACCAGCAGACCTTCCGCAGGCAAGCTGCCGAAGGCAGCCTGCCTGCCACCCTCGTGGCACCGGCAGAGCGCCCCCCCGCAGCTTCCGGCCCCAGACACGTGCTTGGCTTGCAGGGGCCTGGAGCCGCCCATGCCTCCTGTCCCCTGTCTGTGGCACATCATAGTCTAGTCTCCTGTGAGCCGCCCATGCCTCCTGTCCCCTGTCTGTGGCACATCATAGTCTAGTCTCCTGTGGGCTGTGATACTTTGGTCTCATTTTGGTTGTTTGGGCTTAGTGTGTGGGTGCCGGGTGGTGCTGGCGGCCTGTGCTACATGGGAGGTCAGACTAGATAATCTGGTGGTCCCTTCTGGCTTTAAATACTATGGCTCTATGACTGAATCCAAATGAAAAGATGGAGAGAGGGGGAAAGGAAGAGGAAGCTGACAGATCAGGCATTTGGCCAGACTTGAAACCTTGAGTACAGGGGACAATGACGGTGGTATTTTCAAGAGACCCCTAAGGGCTCTAGGTGTCCAACAACCATCCTATTTCAGTGGGATTTAGGTGCCCAACTCACTTAGGCTCCTTTCAAAATTCAAGCCATAGAAATTACAAGCTGAAGGACGTTGGTGTTGTTATTTTTCAGCCAAAAGATGGTGTATCCTTCCATTCATCATCCACTTGCCAAATCCTAGGAAATTGGTATCAACAGTAGCACAGAGGGGAGAACCCCCCCCCCGCCATGGAGCCCCCACCTTGGTCCCTGCAGCACTTGGTCCCATGCCCTAGCACTGCACTGGGACACTGGGCTTAGCACTGACTGTCAGGGGGGAGAGCCCCCTATGGATCCCCCACCCTAGTCCTTGCAGCATGGCTGGGTATCGTGGTCAGCACCCACTGGGAGAGGAGCACACTACCTGTTTTGTCACCCACACCACCTCCTATGTCACAGTGCCCTCTAGTGTCACACTGCAGTCAGCAGCAGGATAATACTCTCTCTACTGAGCTTCCCACTCTGTTCCTTCCCATTGCACAGCTCAGCTATGGGTCATCTTTTCTTCATCTCTCTAACCCTCCTTTGGTCATCTAAGCTGCAGGGCTGGTGGGCTCTGGCCTCCATCCCCCCAGAAAGAAAGTGTGTGGGGTGATGCCAGTGAGGATATCATCCCATCCCCACCTCTATGCCATGGGGAATTCTTTGCTGGTCAATGTTCTTCTGTAAGTTTAAGCTTAGTTTTTACATAAACCTCTGTTTTGGAAGTAGTGGTTAAGTTTACTTTCATGTTTATAAGTCACCACCATTAGCTGAACTGTTGTGATGCCACCTATTGACTAGTCACATTAATTGTGGTGAGTACTTCTGCATTGTCATTGTATCTCATTATATTACTTTTAAGTAAAGCTGTTCCTCATGCCAACTTGGGTTTTAATGTTTTCTGTAGAGCACTGAGTATCATTTGCCCTTATCTGTGAGGCCTACTGCTGGTTTAGGCTGGAGTTGTACCTGAATCTACCAAGGCACCCTAACAGGTATACAGTGCAAATCCAGGAGGAGGCACCATCAATCTTCGTTCTTCCTATGAGTAGAGAGATGCTGCAGATCAGGGCCGCCCAGAGGATTCCGGGGGCCTGGGGTCTTCGGCAGCAGGTCCCGGAACGGAAGGGGCCCCCCGCTGCCGAAGTGCCCCAAAGACCCGCGGCAGAGGCACCCTGCCGCCGAAGCGGGACCCGCCACCCAAGTGCAGCACGGTCTTTGGCGGTAATTCAGCGGCTGGGCGTCCCCGCCGCGGGTCTTCGGGGCACTTCAGCGGCGGGTCCAGGAACGGAAGGGCCCCCCGCTGCCGAATTACTGCCGAAGACCCGGCTGCATTTCGGCAGCAGGTCCCACTTCAGCGGTAATTCGCCGGCGGGGGGGTCCTTCCGCCCTGAAGCGGAAGGACCCCCCGCCGGCGAAGACCGAGAGCGGAAGAAGCTCCGGGGGCCCGGCCCCGCAAGAGTTTTCCGGGCCCCCCAGAGCGAGTGAAGTACCCCACTCCAGGGGCTCCGAAAAACTCTCGTCGAGGCCCCGGCGGGACCCGGGGCCTGGGGCAAATTGCATCTCTTGCCCGCCCCCTCTGGGCGGCCCTGATGCAGGTAGGTGGAGAGAAGCTTCCCACCTATCCAATACCATCTGTGGGACAACCCCAGGATCTCCATTATCTGCAGGAACACCAGGTGGCCAGGGAAGAGAGGGTTACACATTCAAAAACAAATGAAAACCTGACAAATATTTTTATTTCGGGCAATCACATTTTTTCAGCAAAAAAATGAACAAAACATCAGTTTTCTGCTGATTTTTTGTTTGTTTCTGACAATTGAAATTTTGGGAGAAAAGCAGAAATCCAATTTTCTGTCAGAAAAAAAATAGAAAAATGTTGACCTGCCCTAAGTGTGAGTTTAATATCCCAGCCTCTGCTCGCAAGGCCAGCGGAAGGTTGAGGAACTAATGGTGTTTCTGAGTCTCTGAACACAGCAGTTCTGCACTGTGTGTGTAAACAATGAGACTGAGTCAGTAGACCCTGTAAAGAAACAGAGGCAAGAAGAAGGACTCTTCCTAGGCCAATGCTAATGTTCCTGTTTTGGATTTCAGCCAATATGAGCTGCCCGCATGCAGTTTTCTCTGGGGATAAAAGGCATGCGTTTTTCCCAGGAAACTTGCAGGGAAGTGCACAATGCTTCTGAAGTGAGAATCCCTGATTCAAGGCTGAAGGATCCCCACCATCATATCTCTGTACTCAATGGCCCTTAGGGGCAGGATTGCCTATTCAGTTTATCAGTCTGTGATGTAATTTACAGCCATGGTGTCGAGGGTAATTGCATCTGCATTTCTGGCAACCCTAGCAATGCAATCCTCCTTGTTACCAAAATGTGCCCATGTTCCAGCCAGCCCACAAAGGGCGAGAGCCCAAAGAACTGCCTCCACGCCTGTGGTACAACCAGCGCTCTAGGAGACTCTAGAGCAAGAGTGGGTAAACTTTTTGGCAAAACTGTATGGAGGGCTGGATAGGAAAGCCTGTGCCTCCCCAAACAGCCTGGCCCCTGCCCCCTATCTGCCCCCTCCCCCTTCCCACCTCTTGACTGCCCCCCTCAGAACTCCTGACCCTCCAACCTGCCCCCGCTCCATGTCCCCTGACTGACCCCTCCTGGGACCCCCCGCCCCATTCAACCCCCTCTGCTCCCTGTCCCCTTACTGACCCGACCCCTATTCAAACCCCCACCCCCTGTCAGGCCATCCAGGACTCTCACACCTTTCCATGCCCCCACCCCAGTTCCCGTCCCCTGACCCCACCCCCCAGAACCTCCGCCCCATCCAACCACCCCCTGACAGGCCCCCTGGGACTTCCACACCTATCCAATCTGTTTCCTGCCCCCTGGAACCTCCCCACCCCAGCCCTGGCCCCCTTACCATGCCACTCGGAGCGGCATGTCTAGCAGCTGTGCCACCAGACGGAGCCAGACATACTGCTGCACCCAGAGCACTGCCAGTGTGGCAGCATAGCTGCGGAGGAGGGAGGACAGATCCTCGGCTGGGAGCTCAAGGGCCAGGCAGGACGGTACTGCAGGCTGGATGTGGCCCGCAGGCCATAGTTTGCTCACCTCTGCTCTAGGGACTCCTGTAGCTCAGCACCCCCAGCTGCACCCTGCCATTAGGTGAGTTATAATGCTTTCACATTAACAGATGCATTCACAGAGACCACAACTGGATACAAAGCAGTTGCTACCCCAAGATTACATGCAAATACTGCATCCCACAAGCGGGCAGAGTTAAGGCTGTGCAGGAATACAGGCCTACATTAGGCCTGAGTCAACTGCGATTTTAAACTGAGTTTGGATGTTAGCATGAGCGATAGGCCCAAAAAGCATGTGACCAAAAAGACCTGAGATCATGAGAACAGAAAAGGGTTGTTTGTGTTAAACTAGTAGTGACCCTTGAAATACAGCAGTATCTTATTTAAGGGTTGGGTTGAGGTCATCAAAATAAGGAAAATATAGTTAATTTGGTTAATGCTATATAGGTTGTTTAAAAAAAATGCTTAGTCCAGTTGCTAGGCAGGAATATGGCAAAATAAGATAAGAAGAAAACCTTGAAGAAAGAGGCCCCATCATTAATCTTGTCTTGAGTGGGTCAGAAGGCAGGGTTCAGGCCTAACTGCCTCTTCTGGCTTTAGCTAAGAGTCAAGACCCAGCAATGACATCACTTGTTTATTATAGTATATAAAACACAAGGTATGTAGCTGTTTCTTTGTCAGAGAGTTTTCTTACCCCTGTGCAGTTACATGATGATGGCAAAGTATCTCCCGAGCTTGATCCTCTTTTGGGTATTTGGCCAATGCTTATAACTGAATTCTTGCTAGGAGGTGGAGTATAGGTGGGCACATGCTTGTATTAGTATTTGGGATGTAATCAACACCGAGTGACCTTTGGATCAATAAAGGAATATTTGTGTGGAAACGGAGTCATGGTAAACTTTAATAAATGTATTAGGAGGTTTTTTTCCCCCAACAGGCTCACTATGCTACATTGCCCAGGACAGCGGTGGAGTGTGCAACTTCATCATTTCCTGAACGTGAAGGGCCTAACCCTGCAATTTCCCACACTTGGGTAGTGTATCTTTTGTTGTGGAATTTACAGTTACATCATCAGATGACATCACCTTCCATAAAAGACCGACATTAAAAAAAAAAGAGCCCAGCTTCTTGTGGTGGCCTTGTCCTGACCCCAATGCTCCTATGGCTAGAATGCAGCTGCATTTACACTCTGAATGCGAACAAGGGGAGACTATTGGCCTTGCTGCCAACATTACATACCTCTCACAGGCAGATCTGGGTGTAGATATAGGAGGGGGTAAAGGTAAAAACCCTTATGTAGTTGCATAGCAGGGATACACTGGTAGAGTTTTGAACAGAACCACGGCCCCAAATGTCTTGACTCCAGTGTCCTACCCCTAGACCATGTTGCCTATCAATGTTTTGCTGATCACTAGCTAGGTAGATGCAGCGTGTCTCATAGGTAAAACATATGGTTCTATTCTTGGCTCAACCACTCACCTGCTTGCTGACCTTGGGACAAGTCATTTCTCCTCTCTGGACCTCTGTTTCTCCACCTCCCCTGCCCCCACCCAACCTTTGTCTTGCATGTTTAGATTTTAAACCTTTGAAGACTGCAAGTGCAGGGCTGCCCAGAGGATTCAGGGGGCCTCGGGCAAAGCAATTTTGGGGACCCCTTCCATAAAAAAAGTGCAATACTATACAATACTATATTCTCAAGGGGGTCCCTATGGGGCCCGGTGCAAATTGCCCCACTTTCTCCGCACCCACGGGCCGCCCTGGGAAAATAAACCTTCTGCATCTCAGCACAAACCCAATTTTGAGAACACTTCTTTACAAGGTATCACTTATTCTCAGCATCAGCTAGTGCTAAAAGGCACTAAAGCTCATTAAAAAGATTGGACAAATATTTTCCATCAAAACTTTTCCTGGGTTGAAAACTAGGGGTTTTTAAAAAGCAGAAACAATCATGGACAATGTCTGCTTTCCTTCAAAATTTGTTGTGGTTTTTTAATGAAAAGCTGAAATTAGTCTGCCAAAACCTGAATATGGTTTGGGGTTTTAGAAGTGTGTGGCCAAATATTTGCTGCTTGCTGTGTTTGATTGTTTAAAAAAACAATAAAAAAATTCTGCTTAAAAAGAAATCCAAAACTTTTGAACCACCTCAGCTTGTGACCAAATGCCTGAGCCCATCCAGTCAGAGATTTTTCCAGGTTTCTAATACTCTGCTGCCTTCCTTGACTCATATCTGTCTCCATAACTTTGGGTTCATTTAGGTTAGAACATAAGAACAGCCATACTGGGTCAAACCAAAGGTCCATCCAGCCCAGTATCCTGTCTACCGACAATGGCCAATGCCAAGTGCCCCAGAGGGAGTGAACCTAACAGGTAATGATCAAATGATCTCGCTCCTGCCATGCATCTTCACCCTCTGACAAACAGAGGCTAGGGACACCACTCCTTATCCATCCTGGCTAAAAGCCATTAATGGACTTAACCTCCATGCATTTATCTGTTTCCTAGAGACTGGCTCCATGGGGTCCCTCACAAACAGGAGATGGTTACTGTGGATTTGTCTTTAGTACAGCTTATGTACATAGTCCACAAACTGAGCATTTGAGCTTGTTCCAGAATCTGGGATGAGTCTATGTTGTAAAAACTGAAATGCTCAAAATAGCACATGCATGTGAATGGACACAGGGTGCTAAAATTAAATTAATCCCGGGGTTCTCAAACTGGGGGTCGGGACCCCTCAGGAAGTCATGAGGTTATTACTGGGGGGCGCAAGCTGTCAGCCTCCACCTCAAACCCCACTTTGCCTCCAGCATTTATAATAGTGTTAAAAATATAAAAAAGTGTTTTTAATTTATAAGGGGGGTCGCACTCAGAGGTTTGCTATGTGAAAGGGGTCACCAGTATAAAAGTTTGAGAACCACTGAATTAACCCCTTTGAAGCCTCAGGGAATGCAGGGGAGGGGGGGGTCTCCCTTGGTAGGGTTGGGAAGGATATTGCTCTTCTCATGTGATCCCTCCCCCAGTGGCTAATTTTAAATGAAGCTGCCCTCCCCTGCCATGAATCTCCCTATGGCACTGAAATTACATGTAGACTATAATTTGGCATTTGGGAAGTGAAAGTGATGGTAGCCCTAAAGGAAAAGCTAACAGCTTGGCTCTTCTGCAAGCCTCAAATTGCTGAATGAGCTTTAGGGTAGGGAAGGCTGTGCCTCCCAAACAGCCTGGCCCTGCCCCCATCCGACCCACACCCACTTCCTTCCCTGAGACTGCCCGCCCCCCTCAGAATCCCTGACCCATCCTGCTCCGCGTCCCCTCACTGTCCCCCAGAGACCCCCACCCCCAACCACCACCCTGGGACCCCACCCCTGCTCCCTGTCCCCTGACTCTTATCCCCCCCCCACTGAGTCCTGACAGACCCCCAGAACACCCACGATCCAACCGCCCCTCTTTCCCTGTCCCCTGACCGCCCCCCCAACCACTGCCCCTTCTCTATTCCCTCCCTATCCCCAGGACTCCCGGCCCCTTAGCCAACCCCCCCACCCCGGCTTCCCCCTCATCCAGAGCCTCAGCGCATCCAGTAGCTTCGCTCCGCCCCGCTCAGAGCCACGTGGTCAGGGGTCAGGGCTGTGAGCTCCATGCCGAGCGTAGGGAACTCAGGCCTGGCAGATCACAAGGGATGTTTCACCAATATCAACATGGGATGGCCAGGAAAGGTGCATAATGTTCTCATCTTCAGGAACTCTGGTTTGTTTGAACAGCTGCAGGAAGGGACTTACTTCCCAGAGCAGAAAATTACTGTTGGGGATGTTGAAATGCCTATAGTTATCCTTGGGGACCCAGCCTACCCCTTAATGCCATGGCTCATGAAGCCGTACACAGGCACCCTGGACAGTAGTAAGGAGCAGTTTAACTATAGGCTGAGCAAGTGCAGAATGGTGGTAGAATGTGCTTTTGGACGTTTTAAAGGGCACGGGTACAGTTTACCGGCTCAGTTAGATCTCAACACAACCCATATTCTTATTGTAATTGCTGCTTGTTGTGTGATCCACAATATCTGTGAGTAGGGAGGAGACTTTTATGGCAGGGTGGGAGGTTGAGGCAATTTGGCTGGCAGCCAATTTCGCACAGCCAGACAACCGGGCTATTAGAAGAGTGCAGCAGGGTGTGCTGCACATCAGAGAAGCTTTGAAAGTCAGTTTCATGACTGGCCAGGGTTTGGTGTGACAGTTGTGTTTGTTTCTTTTGAGGTTATTCGTGCCACCCCCCCCCCCCGCCCCCATATATATGAAAGGAAATAAAGTCTAAATTGTTTAAAAACTGTACTTTATTGTTTGTTGCACAACACATTGAGAGAAATCAGAAGGCAGACTGGTGGGGGGCGGGGTTAGGGGGGGTGGAGGAGGAGAGAAGGACAAGTCCAGAAATCAAATCAAAAGTTCACATATGCCAGCTTTCTGGTGCTTGGGTGATTCTCTGGGGTTGAGTGTGTAGGTCCCTGTAGCCTCTCCCCTCATGTTCTTGGGCATCTGGATGAGGAGGCTGTGGAACTTGGGGAGGAGGGAGGGCAGTTATACAGGGGCTGCAGCGGCAGACTGTGGTCTTGCTGCCTTTCCTGCATGAGATCCACCATACAGTGGAGCATGTAAGTTTGCTCCCCCATGAGCATGACCATAGCATCCTGCCTGCGCTCATCGCACGAGTCCCTCCTCTCTTTGTGCTCCTGTAATGCTTTAAGTGATTCTGCAATAGTTTGCCTCCACACATTCAGCTGGGCTCTATCAGTGCAGGAGGACTACATGAGCTCGGCGAACATGTCTTCTCGAGTTCGTTTTTCTCTGCCTTCTAATCTGGACCAGACTCTGGGACGGAGTAGATAGGGGCCACGTTGAAACATTTGCACCTTTGGGAGGAGAAAAAAGGAGGGTAGTATTTTAAAAGATACATTTCAGAGAACAAAGGGGACACTTTGGTGTGAGTAAGCCATCACACACAGCCGGACAACAGAATTCAGCTTGCAGGAAGCCTAGGGGCACGCGGGGTTCTGCTTCTTCTACATTCATTTCAATGTTTTCAAACTGCTGCCTGGTGGGTTTGCCATAAAGAAGGGCCTGCGGGCTCTCTGGGGTGATCACTTCACACAACACCCAACTCCCCTCTGCCCCCCCCCCGCACCCACCGCGTGGCTCTGATGAGGCTCTGAGCAGGTATGAGCCCTTTAAACTACACGCGAACAGCCCAGAGTGGCTTTGATCAGGCTCTCGCTCACCAGAAGTACCTTCCCCAGGGTCATGTGCTGGGAGCCCACATTGGGAGTGGGGGGAGGCTATTGGCTCCAGCGTTAAGCATAGTTCCTGCCTGGGAGGAAAACGGATTCCCCACTTGCCACCTGTGCACTGTTCTCCTCTTCCTCCTCCAGTGACTATTCATCTTTGCTCCATGCAACTCCCCGCTTGCAGGTGTCCACGGACAGTGGTGGAGTAGTGTTGGTGTCACCCCCCCCCCGTAATTGCGTGGAGCTCACGGTGGAAGCGGAATGTATGGGGCTGTGACCCAGAGTGCCCGTTTGCCTCCTTAGCTTTTTGGTATGTTTGCCTGAGCTCCTTAAGTTTTGCGTTCCTTTTTTTGGAACATAATGTTTCCGTAAGAGACTCATCTCCCCACCATGCAATGAGATCCAGTACCTCCCGTTTGGACCATGCTGGAGCTTGTCTGCGAATCCAGGACTGTGTGGTCTCTTGTGATGGTGGACACTGCATGGTCGTCTGTGATGGTGGACTGTGCTGACGGTCACCTGTGTTGATGGTGACCAAACAGGAAATGAAATTCAGAAGTTCCCTGCCCACCTGGCTGGTGCATCAGAGTTGATAGTGTTGTCGAAAGCAGTCAGAAGGGAGCATTCTGGGATAGCTCCTGGAGGACAATAACATTGAATTGCGTCCACAATACCTTTAACCTGGGATTGCAATCTCAATTTAAGTGCTACTCCACCTGCCGAGGTGGAGTCCAGAAATTGATTTAAAGAGCCCTTTAAATGAAAAAAAGCTGGTTTGGCCATGTGGACGCAATCTTTTTCTTTTTCAAATTAACTCAGCTAATTCCTAAATAACAGACTAGTGTAGACCAGGCCTTAGACTTTCCTCTGAATCAGGTGGTACTGGCCACAATCAGGGACAGAATACCGGACTGGATGGTCCAAACGTATTACCCAGTCAGAAAATTCCTATGACAAGCAGATGCTGTCAAATAAAATTACAATGAATGTTGCACCCACATCAACTCAAATGCATTTAATTTAGTTTTAATTACTCATTATTAAAGCTGGCCAAAAATGAAAATTATATTTTAGTGGGAAATGTCAAGGTTTTGTTTTCATAGAAACATCCTATTATATTGCTTTTGGATGGGGTGCTGGGCCAAAAATTGAAATGGAGACTGAAAAGCGTTTGCTTTTCAATAAACTCTTCTAGTAAAAATGCCAGTTTATGGTAAATATATTCTAGTTTTGGGAAAAGACTGAAAACTTTCCCACAAACCCTGAAAAAGTATACCAAAGAGTTTTCCATCTCCAGGTTTTCATAAAACTAAACCCCCAAACAACTTCCCACCTGATATGAGAGGCCCATAATATTAGGTAAGACACACTCTCCGCCCCAAGGAGCTTACAGTAGAAAAGACAGGATGGGAAAGACAGCCCCAGGGAATGACTTTCCCAAGGTAACACATCAGGTCAACGGCAGGGCTAGGAATTGATGCCAGATGTCTGGAGTACAGTCTTGTGTGCCCGCAGTGTTTGCCTCACAATCTTTCTTGTAGACCCTGCTGCCTCGTTGGAATTGTGATTATTTTAATTTCTGAAAACTCTTCAGCAGGGGCAGCTCTAGCCATTTCGCCACCCCAAGCACGATGTCCGCCGGTCGCGGGTCCCGCGGCTCCCATGGACCTTCCACAAGCATGCCTGCAGATGCTCCACTGAAGCCACAGAACCAGCGGACCCTCCGTAGGCACATCTGCGGGAAGTCCACCAGAGACGCCGCCCGCCCTCCCGGTGACCAGCAGAGTGCCCCCCATGCGCTTGGTGTGCTGGGGCCTGGAGCCGCCCCTGCTCTTCAGGGAAGTACAGGGCAAGAGAAATGAACCTTTGACACTGGGCTGTTGAGGGCACCAGGTAAGGAATCCCACAAGCCCTTAGAAAACAGACATGGATAAATCACCTTCCTGCATCACCCGCGTTTTTGACACACAGCTCATCCGCAGACAGCACAGATCTCAGTGTATTTCCAGTAGCTCAGCCTCAGTGCGATGTGGGAACGGCCTCTCATAATACAGGGATGGGACTCTAGATAGAGAGATTGATCAATAGAAGGGTGTGTATAGGGCTAGAGAGAAAGAGGCAATCAACTGCAGTCTGTAGCTGGAGGAGAAAAGACATCTCAGTCTGGGAGGATTCCACACACAGACCGGCACCGTAAGTTTGCTATTGCAATGAAATATATTTGGGGATTACAGTGTTGCATCTCAGTGCTTCTCAAGCGGGCATGGACAGAGCCCAACAATCAATGTGATTGGTAGCAAAAGTCCTTTATTTCTCTCCAGCATGCACAGAAAAGGCAAACTTCTCTCGGTCCGCAGGATGCAAGGCAATGGTAAAAAAGCAATCCTTAAGATCAATAACCAGTAAAGGCCATCCATGCGGAAGCATAGTAGGTGTGGGCAGCCCAGGCTGGAGGGCGCCCATGTCCTTCATCACAGCATTAACAGCGCGTAGATCTTGCAACAAACGCCAATGCCCAGACTTTTTAGGTATGGTAAAAATAGGGGTATTCCAGGGGCTAACGGAAGGTTCAAGATGACCCTTAGCCAGTTGTTCCTGCACAAGTTCATGTACTCGGGCGAGCTTGTCTTTGGGCAGCGGCCACTGAGCGACCCAGACCGGTGTGGTGGTTGTCCATTGCAGCTGTAGGATCAGCCGCCCCTCAATGGCCGTTAGGCAAAAGGTGAATTTTGCAGCACAACGCCCCACTGACTTAAACAATCTTGACCTAAAAGCCAGATCGGAGCCAGCATCACATAAGGGTGAACCTTCGCGCTCGTGGCCGGATCTTCCATATCAACAATGGTAATAAAATCCACACTAATGCGAGTCAGCTGAGTCCCACCAATTCCACTCACGGGCGTGGCGGCATCCCGCAAGGGCCAAGATTCCGGCCAAAACCGAGCGGGGATTATAGTCACATCGGCCCCCGTGTCCAACAGGGCTTCATGAATGATCTGCCGCCCATCGAATCCCTGAAGCCGAACACTTCGAAAGGGCTTACGCGAAGTGATGTCCATAGCAAAGGCAATTTGGGGAGGTCCGGTGGATCCAAACCCTCGAGACCCGCGGTCAATCTGAGTCGATCTGGGCACACATCCCTTGAAAGGTATCAACTGAGCAAGACGCGTACCAGCAGTTATAGTTACAGGGGGACAGAGGGCGCGTACCATTATCCCAATATTCCCCGTATAGTCGGCATCAATAAGGCCAGGCAAAACAAAAATACCTTGTTTTGATGTTGACGAGCGGCCGATCAAAAGGGCACTCAATCCAAATCCTAATGGGCCATCAGTGTTGGAAGGAAGAACTTGAACCGCGTCAGTCTCTAAAACTACGTCTGTCACTGTGGCCAAGTCCACTCCGGCACTGCCACGGGTTGCTCCGGTGAGGCGTTCCAGGCAGCCGGGTTGCTGGTTGGAGGCACTTGTGTCGTCGCGCTCCTCCGAGGGGCGCTCTGAAATCCGTTTCCCGGCAGCGGTGTTCCATCCCTTTTGCGACGTGACCAACACTCAACGGCGCGATGTCCAAACCTGTCACATCGTGTACAAGCGCCGGTAGCGGCTTGAGGCGACACATCAGAAACCCGCTGCCCATTTTGCACAGGGCAGTCCCGCTGGAGATGCCCAGGTTTCCCACAACCAAAACAGGGGCCGCTTGGCCGGATCGGCCTTTTAGCCCCCCGCTTTCGCCCGATCAGAGGTTGTAACGCAACGGCCAGTGCAGTGGCATGTGCCTTAGCATGGATTGCTGCCTTATCCGTTTCCTCAAACATAGCGGCCCTATTACATGCCTCAATCATTTCCATCAGGGTCGCAGTCTTGGGCAAAGTGGCTAATATACGGCGGCAGGTAGAATTGGCATTCTGGGTGGCAAGATCAAGTCCCACTGCGGTTCTGGCTTCCGGCGTTAAATTAGGAGATCTATCAATAGCCTCGCGAAGGCGATCCAAAAAGGTGGAATAAGGTTCCGACGGGCCTTGTGTAATTTTAGCGTAGGGAGGGATCGGCTTTCCCATCTGGGGCACCGCTTTAAAGGCAGCCAAAGCCAGTTCCTGCGATTGCTGCAGGATCCGGGGATCGAGGCGGGCTTGCAAATGCAGCTCAACAAATCGGCCGGTCCCCAAAAGCATTTCGATGGTGGCCACATGCCGAACATCGTCGTCTGGTAAATCCAGATTGCGGACAAGAGCCAAGTCAACTCTCTTAGCCCAATCATCCTTCCACAGCAATCTCTGTGTAGGTGTAAGAAGCATATCAGCTAGCTTAATTGCATCGTATGGACACATTGATTGTCCAGCAAACACCTGTTCAATTATAGACTGTACATACGGATTATCCAGTCCATAAGCCATAATCGATTTCTGCGCTTCACGGATCAACTTCCAGTCCAAAGGAGCCCACCGCCTATGGTTAGGATGTTGAGGGTCTGGCGTAATTACCGGAAAGGCCTCGGGTGTCAAACCTTCAAGGATGGCTTCCTTTAGAACCCCATGCCAGCGCTGTACCGGATCCGGAGGGTCCCCAGTTGGAGGGTCCCCAGGGCCAGGCAGGGCGGAAGGGCAGGTCGGATGAAAACACTCGTGAAGACGCGACCGCGATGATCCAGCTGGAAGACCTTGCATTTGATCCAACTTGTTATAAATGGCCTGCAGCTGTTGACCCTGGCGCTCCATCTCCTTATAAAAGGCATCAGACTGGGTAAACTGAATAAACGTAGTCAAATCGGGATATACCTGTGATGGCACATGTTCCACCTGAGCCCCCTCTGTTTCCCCGCATTCATGACACCCCCAGGTCCTGTGGACACGGCATGGCTTGGGAGGGGGTGCATACGGCAAAGCTGTCTCCATAGGCTCGGGCGTATCGGGGGGTAGCGGGACCGTAGCAGGATCAGTCATATCGGAACCGAGGGCCACATTGGAGGGTAGTGGAACCGTAACAGGGGCAACATCATCCAGGTCGGAAGCCAAAGGTATCACCGTGTCCTCGCCACCGAAAAACTCCCTGGCTCCAACCGGCAACACAGAAGGCATTTCGGGCGTTGGGCGGAAAAGCTCAGAAAGGGCCGCCTGCACTCCTGCCTCGGCCGCGAGAGTTTCTACTATCTCCTTCATCTTATTCCATACTGGACTCAGGGAGAAGGCTTCCTTATCGCCCTGAGCCACCGACTTCCAAAGCTCGGAGCCTAGCCGCTCCCACACAGTTTTATCAAAAATTGTACTCGGCTTAACGAAAAGTCCCCTTCTCTGTCCCCACCGCAGCAGGCGGGATAACGTATCAGAGGGGAGCTTTTCTCCCTGCCGTTCCATGATGCGTATCAAATATTCATGCACCGTTTTTTCTTCCGCTGATGCAGCGGTTCCCATATTAGCCGCTCTCCTCTGGGCTCAGGTGCGCCTCTCCTTTCGGATGCCTGGGGGCTTCTCCAGCACTCCCTGC
This sequence comes from Mauremys reevesii, assembly GCF_016161935.1. Classification (NCBI taxonomy): domain Eukaryota; kingdom Metazoa; phylum Chordata; order Testudines; family Geoemydidae; genus Mauremys; species Mauremys reevesii. The sequence continues at coordinate 9,596,119 of NC_052637.1, read as the reverse complement.
CGCGACTTGTAGCCACTCTCCTCTGGGCTCAGGTGCGCCTCTCTTTTCGGACGCCCTGCGGCTTGTAGCTGCTCACCTCCGAGCTCAGGTGCGCCTCTCCTTTCGGACGCCTGGGGGCTTCTCCAGCACTCCCCGCCACGACTTGTAGCCGCTCTCCTCTGCCTGGGTCAGGCCACCGACACTATCATCATTCGATTCGAATCACGTCGGGGTCACCATTTGTTGCATCTCAGTGCTTCTCAAGCGGGCATGGACAGAGCCCAACAATCAATGTGATTGGTAGCAAAAGTCCTTTATTTCTCTCTAGCATGCTCTTATATACAATTATGGCAGGCAATCAAGCAATTGCTAATTGGTTAATAAGATACACACAGGCACAGATATAACTTCATAGGGTAATTGTCATCTTGTACAACTTTCTGATTTATTATCCTGTTTACTGCCTACTGGCAGATGAGAACCAGCCCAAGGCCAGCATCTCACTACACAGCTCACAGCCTAATTAGCCCGTCCTTGAAGCCTAAACACTTCAGCTTCTCACATACCCATCTGCCAAGTTAACAAAACATTCCACATTACAGAGTGACACTTTAAGGAAGAAATAATAAGTGACCATAGATTTTTTTTATAGTTTCACTCTCAGCTCAGTTTGGGCATGGGAAACTGAGGCAGTCCAAAGCATTTACCTTAGAAAAGAGGAGGCAAAATATTTGTTCCTCAGTTTTCTTCTATTGGGAGTGGGGGAATTGATCAAATTGACACACAATATAGTTAGAATGGATTGAGGAATTTACATTAAAATTTTCCAAAAATTGTGACAAACACTTTCAGCTCATTGTTATTTTTCTCTCTGTACATTAATTTCTTGTTATTGGAGTCTATCTGTCTGTTTGTACTTTTCTCTCTCAATTAGTTTGTTTTTACTTCTCTATCTACATGTTTGTGTTAGTTCTGTGTTTCTTTTGCACTATCTGTATTTATTCTTTTGTTACTTGTATCTCTCTGTTAGTTTGTTGTTACATCTATCTATCGATCATACATCATCTGTTTGTGTCTAGTTCTCAGTTTATTTTTACTTCTGTCTACTAGATTGCTGAAAAGGTACTTGAGTCAAATGTGTTAAAATAGTGAGGATTAGGAGTCAGGACTCCTGGGTTCTATCCCCAGCCCTGGAAAGGGAGTCTGGCCTAATGAGTAAAAGTAGTGAGGACTAAGAGTCAGAACTCCTGTGTTTTATGTGTGGCGCTGGGAGGAAGTTCAGTCCAGGGTGGAGAGGAGAGGAACCAGAAATGGGAGGTTCTATTTCTGTCTCTCATAAGGACTGTGGGACAGGCACCCCTCATAACTTGAAGCTGAGTGGTTAGGGCACTCAGCTGGCCTGTGACAGACTCAGGTTCAATCCCTCTCTCTGACTGATGTTAAGAAGTTATTTAAATTCCCACTTTGCAGGACAGTGCCTGCGCCGCTAGGCTATGGGCTGTTCTGAAATGAGACTGTCTCAGTCTCTCCTGTTTAGGGTGACCAGACAAAAAGTGTGAAAAATTGGGATGAGGGGTTGGGGGTAATAGGAGCCTATATAAGAAAAAGACCCCAAAATCGGGACTATTCCTATAAAATCAGAACATCTGGTCACCCTACTCCTGTTGTAGTTGCTCCATTTTCTATCAATAATTAAATAGTCATTGGAGCAGGGACTTGAACTTGGCTCTGTCAGACACCAGGTGAGTGACCCAAGTACCACTCTGGAGAATCACTCTCACGCACGTTCACTAGCCCAGTGACTCTCCATATGGGTTTGTGGAGGGGACTGGGATTCCTCCCCCTGACCCAGTGTATTCTGGGAAGTTTTTTTAAATCTCTGAAGCATTGGGCAAGCCTGGCTGGAAATAGGACATTGGGCGGGATGTGCCAGGGTTCTTACCTGATACCGAGCCATTCTCTCTTTCTCGAGTTCTTGCCTGGCTGGTTCTTGCCCACATGCTCACGGTCTAACTGATCACCATGTGGGTATCAGGAAGGAATTTCCTCCCTGGTCAAATTGGCAGGGTGTAAAGTGTTCACTTTCCTCGGCAGCATGTGGTGCTGGTTATTTGCCAGGATTTTCTGGTTGTATCTAAATTATTTCCCTGCCATTAAGGGGGCCTTGGGCACTGCTGCCCCTCGGTCTCTCCAATTCTCTGCCAATGGCACAGAACCATCTAGTCTCCAGTAGAGCCAATGGAGCTGTATTAGTACAACTGTCTGTGATGCCCTGTCCTGCTGGCTGTGGGAGGTGACTTCAGCTCAGATGAAGCCCTTTACCTTTGCAGCCGTGCAGTGTCATTGTATAAACCCTACCCATGGGTAGTACGTTGTATGAGGCCCCTCTGTGCTCCACCTACAGGATAGGGGGCTGTTCCAATGGCTGTCAGGCAGCCTGACTGTTCAGTTCAAGCTGTAGAAGCTCGTACTTTGGGCCCTAGATGTCTCTGGTTGAGTCCCCTGGGTGCCAGCCTAGCTTAGATGATGACTCTCGCATATGCGGAAGTGGCCTGAGAACTTCAGAGGACCTTATTCCTGAAGAATTGCAGTGGGAGTAAGACCTAAAAGGGGAGGGTCTCCTTAGTGAGAGGAGAGGGAGTTTTATTCACGGATCATCTCAGACATGCCCATTCCTAGTCCCTCTGTACCCTGGAGACCAAAGATGCATGACAAGGGCAGGGCGAGGGTGTTGCTCTCAGCTCAGGTTGGTAGAGATGGACTTGTCAACGGGAAATGGTTTCCTCAGCCTCTTCATGACAGATGCTGCTATGTCTTTAGCTGAGTTAAACAATCTGCCAAAGGCTTAGAAAAATGTTTCCCAGCTCTTCCCTCAACTAGGTTGGCCACTGACGCATTCCCAGAATACCAGATCTGACAGGTTGGATCACAGAAACCCCTTTGGGAACTGCCACCTACTGGACTACTCATGACCCTGTCTTCCCTGCCAGCTTGAGACTTCAATGCCTTCCCTGGTTTGAGCCAGACACACTTGACTGCTACAAACACAGACCCAGTTCTGAATCACATCCGCCAAAAGCTGCAGGCTTAACTGAAAACAGCTTAAGAAGTGTTCCTGTCTCCAACACTCAGATACCCAACTCTGAATGGGGTCCAAACCTGAAATAATCCATTTTACCCTGTATAAAATTTATAAAGGATAAACTCATAAATTGTTCACCCTTTATAATGCTGATAGAGAGATATGCACAGCTCTTTGCCCCTTCCCTCAGGTATTAATACATACTCTAGGTTAATTAATAAGTCAAAAGGGATTTTATTAAAAACAAAAAGTAGGATTTAAGTGGTTCCAAGTAATAAGAGACAGAACAAAGTGAATTACCAAACAAAATAAACAAAACACGCAAGTCTAAGCCTTATACAGAAAGAAAGTGATTCCAGATGAAATCTCACCCTGAGAGACGTTCCAGTAAGCTTCTTGTACAGACTAGCCTCCTTCTAGTCTGGGTCCAGCAATTACTTACACCCCAGAGGTTACTATCCATTGTTTGAGTTTCTTTCAGGTATCCTATGGGGGTGAAGAGGCTATCTCTTGAGCCAGCTGAAGACGGAATGGAGGGTTTCCAGGGGCTTAAATGGAATTTCTCTTGTGGGTGGAAACACCTTCTCCTCTCCTATGCAAGGTCCAGCAGCAAGATGAAGTTTTGGATTCATGTGTGCAAGTCACATATCCATGCATGACTCAGAACTTTACCGGACAATCCCACATTTCCAGGAAAGCTCAGATGTGGATTGGTGTCTCTCAGAGTTCATTGTTAGCTTAAGTGTTTCTTGATTGGGCACTTACTGAGAATAGTCTTTTCTCAAGAAGCTGACCAACTGCTTCACTGAAGCTACTTAAAATCAAACAAGTACATTGCCAATATTCATAACTTCAAAAACAAAATGATACATGCATGTAAATAAGATGAATATATCCAGTAGATAATAACCTTTGCAGAGAGATGTTACATGGCACATCTAACATAAAACATATTCCAGTCCTGTCATATTTACGCTTATAAGCATATTTCTATAAAGCATTATGGGGTTTATTATTTCTAGAAAGCAGCATCACACCTGACATTCTGGTACTTCTGGGAAAACTGTGTCCCTGCCCCTACCTCATGGCCCTTCCTGCCAGTGTGATCTTGCATGCGTCTCTCATCCGTGATACTGGACAAAACCACGTCTGGTTTTCTCTCAGTACCAGACAGGGGACAAACCACACAAAAAGGGTTTTATCCAGCTTAAAACCAAATGAATAGCTATCTACACACCATGCCCACCACTCCCAAGCAGCTTCTGCGCAGCTTCCTAGAAATATTCTCTACCAGGAATATGTTCTAACAAACTGGATTTCCTGCATTCTGTCCCAGAGGCACTGGTGGTGGGTATATTGTCCAACAGTGAACATTGTGGCTCCCTTCTGGAGTAGGGCCTAATGGAGTTAAAGGAGTCCTTGGGAACTTGACTCCTTAGGCCTCTTAGAAAATTACAGCTCTGGTCTTAGACCAACCTCCTGTCTTCTCCCTAGACATGACGTCTTCAGGTTAGATGTCTGTAGCAGGGAGCTTACCCTGCTCCTGCCCTGAAGGGCTTAAAACAGCCCTGGGGGAAGGTTGTGGCTGGGAGCTACTGAGCTGGGCTGATTGGGAAGTGGCTGCAGCTGGGCCACGCTCAAATCAGGCCACAACTGGCCTGTATAAAAAGGCTGTGAGCCAGGAGCCCAGGCAATCTTCCTCTGTGTGTAGAGGGAGAAGGGCCTGGCTGCAGGGGGCTAGACACAAGGTAGCTGAGTGAAGCAGGGCTGGGGAAAGGCAAAGGAGCTGGGGAGCTCCAGCCTGGAAAGACCCAGGCTGCAGCCTAGCTTTGGGCTAAAAGGTACTAGGGGTTGCAGGGAACAGCCCAGGGGAAGGCCAAGGCAGCAGGTCCAAATCCAACCTTGCCAATGATGAGTGGCTGATACTGCAGTCTGCCCCAGGGTGTGGGGGCTAGACAATGACTGGCAGTAGCCGTATAGTGAGGCAAGGTGAGAATAGTGGGTGGGGATTCCCTGGGGAGGGGAGACCCTAAGACTGAGGGGTTACTGCCAGGGGCAGCACCCCAGGAAAAAGGGCAACAGGTCCAGGGAGGGACTCGGGAGCCAGAAGACAGGCGGATCACCATCCTGCAGAGGGCGCTCCGGAGCTGGAACTGAGCTAATTCCCAGGAGCCACCAGCAGGAGGTGCTGCAGGGGTGAGTACGCCCATCTACATCTCAGATACACTGCCTGGAGAAGTGGACTTGCTTTATAGGTACAAAGAAAGATTTAGTTCTCCAGGGCTCTCAATTAATGACCAAACTAACAGGAGATTTCCAGTCCCTCCCAGCCCAGCATTTCTAGGATCTCTGGTGGATATTGAAGATCATGAGTCAATAGTCCCTTAGCTGCATACCAGGGTATCATTGCCCAGTATAGACACCTGCACTTCATCACCTAAGGCCTGGTTTTCAAAGGTGTTTAGATGCATGGTAGATTTTTCTAAAGGATATAGGAGTCCAAAACCCATTGATTTCAATGGGAGTTAGATGCCTAATTGCTTTTGAAAAACCCACTAGATGCCTAAATACCCCCTGGGGCCTGGATCCATAAAGAGAACCAGGTGTGGTGACCCACAATGCAGCAACACCTAAATTTTAGGCACCTAGAAAATCACTGGGACAACAATAGGGACACAGCCTGGGTCAGGCCCCCTGGCTCCGTATACAACAGATAGAGAGAGACAGACACTTAAGAAAGGGAGTCACAAAATCCAGCACGCTAGGAGAGGAGGCACCTGAGCTATCCGATTGGAGGTGCTGAGGAGAGGAGTGTGTGCTAGCTTACAGAGAGATGCCTAAGTTCAGTCAGGGAGGCCCCTGTGTCTGCTAGTGAACTATAAACAAATGGAAGATAGGTGTGTGCTCTGTCTAGGGCCTGATCTAGTAGTACCCAATACTTGATGACATCAAATGGATACCTCGCCCCCCAAACCCACACCCACCAAAAAGATCTTGAACAAAGAAACAAATCAACCAACCAACAAAATACAGTACATCTTCGCTATAACCAACCCCTGGGGATCCAAGCCATTTGTTCGTTAAAGCCACAGGTCCATTATAGCAAAAGAACCCTGCTGCTGGGGGCAGCAGCTGACACCTTGAGCTCCTGGCCATGGTGGAGGCTGATGGCTCTTCCAGCCCTGGGTCAGTACTGGGGGCAGAGAGCTCCTCTGGCCTCGGGGCTGCAGCAGAGGCAGAATTTTTATTCCCCACCCTGAAAAAAGGAGAAGAGCCAGAGACCCCATGTGTGACTTTGATATGGTAACTGTTTTTATGTGGAAAGTGCTCTGATACCATGGTGGTGGGTGGCAGTAAAAAATCCTCAGACTGATCGATTGATCAATAGATGGAGGGGTATGTATGGGGATGGATGGATAGTGAGACATGATACATTCATGGAGGATAGATCCATCAATGGCTATTAACCAGGAGGGTGTCCCTAAGCCTCTGGATGCCAGATGCTGGAATTGTACAACACAGGATGGGTCTCTCAATAATTGTCCTGTTCTGTTCATTCTCTCTGAAGCATCTGACATTGGCCACTGTGTGAACACAGGATATTTATATAGGTGTAAATTTATAGTAACTCCATTGACCTGAGTGCAGTTTTTCTAGATATTTACACCAGTGTAAATACCTCAGTGTGCATAAACGGATTGCACTTTATGTTCTCATGGAGACAATAATGTCAACAGTTGATTATATTTATAAAGAAACACAGAATGAGACGATGGTCATGGGAGAAAGATGGCCATTTTATTTTTTTGGAGAATAGCCTTGACCCAATCATTTTCCATAGGGCAGCTTTGATATCCTTGTTCCTCATGCTCTAAATCATCAGTTTCAACATGGGAGGCACCACAGAATACAAAACAGCCACAATAAGATTCAGACCTGAGACTGAGCTGGAGGTGGGTTTAATATAGGTAAAACTAGCAGTGCAAACAAACACGGAGACCACAATGAGGTCAAGGATGCAGGTGGAGAAGGCTTTATGCCGGCCCTGCTCAAAGGGAATTCTCAGCACTGTTTTGAGGATCAGAATATAAGACATAATTTTATATACATTAAAAAAAGCAGTTTAAGGCAAAGTAAACACTAAAGGCAATAGCCCCAATTTCTCTGAGATATGAGTCATAGGAGGCAAGTTTGAGGAGCTGGAGGGTTTCAGAGAAGAACTGATCCATCTCATTGTCTCCACAGAAGATTATTGCAAACATGTTCCCAGTGTGCAGTGCAGAATTGAGAACACCACTGATCCAGATACTGGCTGTCATTTGGACACAAGCTCTCCTGTTCATCATTGACTTGTAGTGCAGTAGTTGGCAGATGGCAATGTACCAGTCGTACGCCATGATGATTAGTAAGGGAGGCTCAGCTGTAGCAAAGAATCATAGAATCTCAGGGTTGGAAGGGACCTCAGGAGGTCATCTAGTCCAACCCCCTGCTCAAAGCAGGACCAAACCCAACTAAATCATCCCAGCCAGGGCTTTGTCAAGCCTGACCTTAAAAACATCTAAGGAAGGAGATTCCACTACCTCCCTAGGTAACCCATTCCAGTTCTTCACCACCCTACTAGTGAAAAAGTTTTTCCTAATATCCAACCTAAACCTCCCCCTCTGCAACTTGAGACCATTACTCCTTGTTCTGTCATCTTCTACCACTTAGAACAGTCTAGATCCATCCTCTTTGGAACCCCCTTTCAGGTAGTTGAAAGCAGCTATCAAATCCCCCCTCATTCTTCTCTTCTGCAGACTAAACAATCCCAGTTCCCTCAGCCTCTCCTCATAAGTCATGTGCTCCAGCCCCCTAATCATTTTTGTTGCCCTCCGCTGGACTCTCTCCAATTTATCCACATCCTTCTTGTAGTGTGGGGCCCAAAACTGGACACAGTACTCCAAATGAGGCCTCACCAGTGCTGAGTAGAGGGGAATGATCACATCCCTTGATCTGCTGGAAATGCCCCTACTTATACAACCCAAAATGCCATTAGCCTTCTTGGCACCAAGGGCACACTGTTGACTCATATTCAGCTTTTCATCCACCGTAACCCCTAGGTCCTTTTCTGCAGAACTGCTGCCTAGCCATTCGGTCCCTAGTCTGTAGCAGTGCATAGGATTCTTCCGTCCTAAGTGCAGGACTCTGCACTTGTCCTTGTTGAACCTCATCATATTTCTTTTGGCCCAATCCTCTAATTTGTCTAGGTCCCTCTGTATCCTATCCCTACCCTCCAGTGTATCAACCACTCCTCCCAGTTTAGTGTCATCTGCAAACTTGCTAAGGGTGCAGTCCACACCATCCTCCAGATCGTTAATGAGAATAAGGAAAGGAAGAAAAAGACTTGGATGATGCATCCGTAATATGAAATGACCTTGATGCTTATGAGGGAATTGGCCATGGACTTGGGGTCGACAATGGAGATGCAGCCAAGGTCTAAGATGGACAGATTCATCAGGAAGAAATACATTGGGGTGTGAAGATGGTGGTCGAGGGCTATGGCTTTGGTGATGAGAAGATTCCCAATCAGGGCTACCAGGTAAATCCCTAGAAACACCATGAAATGCAAAATCTGCAGGTCGCAAATGTCAGAGAATCCCAGGAGAAGGAACTCGGTCACATTGATTTGGTTGGACATATTCTTCCTCAATACATCATGTGATGTCTGTGAAGGGAAGGACAAGGGCAATGGCTAGGGTTCAGCTGCAGTCAGTATAGGCCTTGCTGGAGCCCTAGGCATAACTAACAGTATGAACCAATGGTTGCAAATAAAATGAGATGAAATAGAATGTATGGTTTTGAAATTATCATATTATTGGACAATATTTGCATTCGCCAGGCTTTCTTAAAGCTCAGTTTCCAATTATGCGTGGTCAGAAATTTTCTACTTAAATTGTTTTCAAAGGAAAATTGTGTTTTCAGTTAATCAAATTTTCATAGAAAGTCTCAGGTATCCTCAAATATATTTCACGGATACTTCATATATGAAGTATCCGTGAAATATATTCAGGGCCGGTGCAACCATTTAGGCAAACTAGGCGGCCGCCCAGGATGCCTAGTGGTTGGGGGTGCCTCAAAGTCCCCTCAGGCGAGGAGGTGGAGTGAAGGTGAGCTGGGTGGCGGGGTGCAGGGGGGCATGCGGGGAGGGCTGCCCGCAGGAACGGGGCGGGGGCGCACAGGGGAACAGCTCCCCGTGCCAGATCACCTCCACTCTGCCTCCTCCGCTGAGCACACATCCCAGCTGTAAGTCTCCTCCAATCAGCGCCACAAGCCTGGGCGGGGAGGAGAATTAGAGCAGCGCCGGACTGCTCAGTGCAGGAGGCAGAGCTGAGGTGAGCTGACGCGGGCTACCCAGGTAGGGTTAGCTGCCATGGCGGGGGGAGGAGGGGAAGTCTCCCTGGGCGGGGTTAGTTACCGTGGGGGGAGAGGGATTAGCTGTCACACTGAGGGGGGGAGCTGCTGTGTGGCGGGGGGCACCCGGGTCGGGGGCTGAGTTAACTGCCATGAGGGGGTGGGGTTAGCTGGATGGGGGGTGGAAGGTGGAAGTTTCGCCTAGGGCGCGAAACGTCCTTACACAGGCCCTGAATATATTTGAGGATACCTGAGACTTTCTATATATACACATAGGAAAACTGAAAACTCATTTTTTTGGGTGAATCTAGGCAGAAAAAAATTAGTTTTGCTGCAAAAAATGTTTGTTTCTCATTTGGCAAAACATGAAAAATTGGAGATTTTGGGGAGTCTATGAAAACCCAATTTTTTTTTATTAAAAAAAAAGCACTGATAGGCTCTAAATGGTTGATTGACTTGATAGCAAAAGTCTTAAGGAGTTCCAACATAATTCAAATTTATGTTCTTAAATTAGCCCTGTATATTAATGCTCTAACATATTTAATTGAAATGGTAAACGTCCGTGTGGAATTTTTCCCAGCTTGTGATGCGTTTGAGCCTCCAGTGTTAGGAATCATCGGTCATATCTATCTATCTATCTATCTATCTATCTATCTATCTATCTATCTATCTATCTATCTATCCATGCACCCACTGCCAGGATTGTTTGGTTATCCCTCTCTCTCATGCCCCCATCACTGTATTATCCAGCAACCACTGTCGTGTCCCTTCGTTCGATGTCCTGAGTTGCTGGGTCTCTGCAGTTCCTAGCAGACAGGGATCTACTCTGCAGATGAGCGCTCCCTGCTCCCCTCCTTAGGCAGTCTTGGCTGAGAGGTGATGGAATAAATGGGATGAGGCACTGAACGCCCCACCCCACCCCAGCTCTAGAGAGGCCAGGCAGAGGAAGGAGGACAGTGGTGTGGGAAGGAAGTGGTGGCCAAAGCTGGCAATGGAGAGAAACAGGAGAGAATGTCTGGTATTTGGAGGTGGGACAGAAGGAAGCAGGGATGGGGGGCTGTTCCCTGGGGCTGGGGTTATGTCAGGGGAGTGGGGCTGAGCGGAGGAGGGGACTGGTGGGCAGAGGGGTTCAGCCGGGATCTCTGAGGAAGCTGAGTCAGGAACTCTGAGTGGAGAATTGGTTCTGGCCCCAGGAATCTCAAAGAACAGGGAATGAGAGTGTCCGTGAGTTGGAGGGTTGTAAGAGGGGAGGAAGGGGATTAAGGGATGGGGGGGTTGTTTGGGGGTCTGTGTCAGGCAGAGGGAAGGAGACACTCTGGGACTAGAGTAAGAACATTCAGGGGGTGGAGGATGTGGCAGAGTTTGGAGCCAAAGGGCGTGAATCTTCTCTCCCTGAAACCAGACATACTCCAGTATAATACCATGGAATTACTCTGAGATGAGTGACAGGGGAATCAGCCCCATTGACTCAAGTGGGGTTACTCCTGATTTACACCAGGGTGAGTGAGAGGGAAATCAGTTGACTGCAGTGGAGTATTTCTAACTTTTCTTATAGTTGGTGCATTTTGGTGCTGATTTATTGTGCACAGATAGAGATCAAACCAGGGCTCAGATCCTCACACCAGGGTCTCCAAAGCTCAATGGCCACCCCAGCAGAGTGCAGTCCACCCACTGGGCCTCAGGGGAAAATAAAGTCAGTGTTATTAGCCACAGTGTTTAGTTCTCAGTGAGGTGCATCAGCCTTTGCAGTGCATGGGGTCGCGCTGAATGGATTGCACTGTGCATGTGCATGGCGAGAGGAGGAGCTGGATGAAAGCTGTTTCTGACTCACAGCCCCACAGCTGCTGAAAGAAGAATGTTCTGGCCAACAAACCTAGGCCCTTTAACTTAAAATCTAACCCTGGGCAGAAATCTGTGACTAAAAACAGGAGGCATCTGCCTCTGTTGAAGGGTTTCTAATCTTGGGGAACTGTCACTTTAGCACAGCCGAATCTTGAGAAGGTGCTGACACTATTTTTTAAATGAAAATACATAACCCATGCACATGCTCACTGGGAAGGTGATGACTGGGGGCAGAAGAGTTGGTGAGAAAGGAAGAGAGGAGTTTTAGGGGCAGTGAAAGGAGGGGTGATTATTGGGAGAAGGATAAATGAGGAGGGTGGATAGGAGATGAGTTGGGGGTCAGGAGACAGTTTGGGGGTCAGGAGATGGGGAGGGTAACATGAGGGTGAATGACAGCAGCTTTGGGGAAAATGGGGAAAGGAGCACCTGACATCCCCACATTCCCCTCCCATGTCTGTGCCAATATCTGGGGGTTCCCAGATATGGGGGTCCAACACTCACTGCTCCCCTGACATAATCTTGGGAATATGTGTGCCGGGTCTAGGGAAGTGCTGCCCCTTGGGGTGTGAAGCTGAGAAGAGGCACATGTGGAACGTGCACCAACAACACTGTGAAGGCCCTACTGGCACTGGGGTGCCTGTACAAGTAAAGCAGTTCACACCTCTCAAAGCGATTGTTTCAGGCTGCACCATCTCCTGGAGGGGTTCTCACTCAGCTCAGAATAGCTCATTAAGATAAATAGGCCACTTCACTGGCAGATAGATGTGTCTGGCTTTCTGCTGCACTTACGGAGAGGTTCTGGGGGTGGATGCGAGGTGCGCCCAGACAGGCACATAATACAGCTCTTGTCCAGGAAAACATGGTGGTTCTGAAAACAGCCTTTTGCTTCTTTCGTCATCCATATCCACTGCAATCTACAGCCGCCACAAGGACTACTTACTCCTACCAACATTTTTCTTTTTCTTCAAACAGCTAGGAAATTAAATAGCCAAAAACTTCATTGAAACAGAGTTAAGGTCTCCCAGTGACAGCTCGTGCCCAGCTAGAAGGTCCAGTTCAGCAAAACTCAAGCTTCTGAAAACCTGGACATACAGAATTAAGGTAATGTAAGGTAAATGCCCACATAACCTTAACTCTACCCACTTTGGGCGAGGCCCCACAACTCCCCTTACACCCACACTCCCGCTCTGCCTTGTACCTGCAATGGACAGACGCTACCTGTGCTTGCCCAATGCTTGAACACTGGGCCTGCTGCCCCCACAGAATGCCACATTGGTACAATTTAACTACATCCCCTTTTACAGCCCCTTCACACTTGCACACAGGAGACCACCTAAACTCTACTTCCCCCTGTCCCTCATTAAATCTACAGTCTGCTCTCATATCCCCCCTCACCACTGAGAAGATGACCTCAGGGCCCTGCTACTGACATGACCTACACAATTCTGCAGAAGAGAAGAATGAGGCGGGATTTGATAGCTGCTTTCAACTACCTAGAGGTGGGTTCCAAAGAGGATGAATCTAGACTGTTCTCAGTGGTACCTGATGACAGAACAAGGAGTAATGGTCTCAAGTTGCTGTGGGGGAGGTTTAGGTTGGATATTAGGAAACATTATTTCACTAGGAGGTTGGTGAAGCACTGGAATGAGTTACCTAGGGAGGTGGTGGAATCTCCTTCCTTAGAGGTTTTTAAGGTCAGGCTTGACAAAGCCGTGACTTGAATGATTTAGTTGGGTATTAGTCCTGCTTTGAGCAGGTGGTTGGACTAGGTAACCTCCTGATGTCTTTTCCAACCCTGATATTCTATGATTCATCGAAGGAGGCACCTTGGAATAAAGCACACACGCCACAGGATCCAGACCTGATGGAGAGTAAGAGGTGTGCTTCACGTAAGGAAAAACAGACTTGCAAAGTAACAAGGAGACCACAATGAGGTGAGCAAGGCAAGTGGAGAAAGCTTTATGCCAACCCTGCTCAGAAGGGATTCTCAGAACTATTTTGAAGATGTGAACATGCAACACAATTATCAAACCAAAGCATCTTAAGGCTAAGAATACGTTAACGTAAATAACCACAGTTTCACCAAAGTACAGGTCAGAGTAGGCCAGCTTGAGTATCGGGGGGATTTCACAATAGAACTGAGCCACCATGTTGCCTCCACAGAAGGTTATTACAAACATGCTCCCAGTGTGCAGTGTAGAAAGGAGAATTCCAGTGATCCAGGCACTGTCTGCCCTTTGGAAAACAAGCTTTCTTTTTCATTTTAATCTCATAGTGCAATGGTTGGCAGGTGGCGACATATCAATCATAAGCCAAGATGGTGAGAAAAGCAAAGTCAACCACTGTGAAGAAGATGAAGAGAAACTTGGGTAAAACATCCAGCATAAGAAATTGACCTGGTGTTTAACAAGGATTTGGCCCCACACTTGGGGACAGTGAGGGAGATGGATCCAAGGTCCAAGATGGACAGATTCATCAGGAAGAAGTACATGGAGGTTTGAAGGTGGTGGTCAAGCACTACAAGGATTATAACAAGGAGATTTATTTTCCGGGCTACCAGATAAAGTCCTAGAAACACCACAAAGTGTAATCTCTGCAGCTCCCGAAACTCAGAGAATCCCAGGAGAAGGCACTCATTCACCGTGGTTCAGTTAGACATTTTCTTCCTCAGCACATCATGTCCTGTCTGTGGAGGGAAGGAGAAGGGCACTGCTCAGGATTAGAGTGACAGAGGAAATGATCCTGACTTTCTTTCTCTAATTTGCCCTAAAAGAATTTGGCGTGTTTAGCCAAGCAAACCGCAGGCTGAGAGGAGATGTGGTCACTTTCTATAATTAGATCAAGAGGATGAACACCAGGGAGGGAGAAGAGCTATTAATGATAAAGAACAATGCTGGTACAGGAAGTAACGCAAATAAGTTGGCCATGAGTAAATTAAGTCTGGAGATGGGAAGAAGGTTTGTCCCCAGCAGAAGAGGGCTGAACTAGACCTGACATTAATTCTTTTTTAAAAAATGTAAAAACAAAAACAAAAAAAATCAGATCTATACAAAGTACACCATCTAAACTGGGACATAAAAGTGTTATATTTGTGTGTGTGAGCCAGTGAGTGTGTGTCTATGATTGTTTTTGTGCTGAGGGAAAGAGTGTGTTTGGTGCATTTAGGCTGCTGTGATAGAGTGAGTGTTTGCATGTTGCATAGTGCATGTGCACCTGCTTGTGTGAAGTGTGAGTGAGCATCATGGTGTGTGCGTGTGTATGCATCAGTCTATGGAAGATACTGCATGTATGCTTGTGTGAGTGTTTGTCTGTGTGTTTAAATGGTAACTATTGAACACAATAAAAGTTACCTTCCTCCTTCCTTATTGCTTGTAATCTGGCACATCAACTTCCTCATGATATGCGGGAGGCAAATACCAAATGGAGCTGGGTGAATAATAAATTTTTCATTTCACTGGCAATTTTGAAAAATTGGAAAAAAAATAATTGTCGGTCAAACTGAAAATGGTATTTTTTCCAAATTTCAGGTGAAGCAAAAAGTCAAAAACAATTTTGTTTCAGGTTTCATTTTGACAAAATTTAAACATTTTCTTTCAATGTTGACCATGTTTCAAAGTAAAATTAAGGGGAAAAAATAAATGAAAAGTTGTTTTGTACTGGAAAATCAGAATGTTTCATTCCAAAAAGGGCAATTGTTTACACTTCAACTGACAATGGCACTTTTTAACTGCTGACCAGCACAAACTTCTGTGGTTCCTGTTAAGAATGGACATAATTCTTCTCTCACACTGATATAAATCTTGATTATTTCTATTGATCTACTTTAGTGTCAGTGGATTTACTCGAAATTTATCTCAGTCTAAACTAGGAGCTGAACTTTTCTCTGGTGGCTTGATAAACATGCCGATTTTTTAAACTGTTTATTTAGGAAGTTTTAACAAGTTTACAAATCCTTGCCGTGTAAATATCAGAAACAAAACAATCATTACAAGAGCGAACTTTGGTTTAAAAAGACATCAGACAGGAATATAGTCAGCAGATCTTTCTATTTAACAGGCTTTTGCCATAGTGCAGAGTGAGGATCATTACAACTCCTATGTCATTTGTGGTGATTTTATTAAAGTGGGTGACATTTCTGTATTCACATATTAACAGACCAGGTATGTCTATCAAATGTTCATATGGAAAGCAATTGGACAAGTGTGCTGGGATTTTTTTTTTCTTTTTTTACAGGTGAATATAGTTTGAGCACTGGATAAGAGGTCACCAAATATCCAAGTATTTATCTGTCCTCTGTCTATTTTACTGGATATGTAATGGTCCATTTGCTGCAGTTGACAAGAAGTTAAGAGGACAGGGAGCGGGGTGAGGGGAGGAAAAAACATGGGGAAATAGTTTTACTTTGTGTAATGACTCATCCACTCGCAGTCTTTATTCAAGCCTAATTTAATGGTGTCCTTTTTGCAAATTAATTCCAATTCAGCAGTCTCTCATTGGAGTCTGTTTTTAAAGGTTTTTTGTTGTTGTAATATTGCGACTTTTAAATCTGTAATCAAGTGATCAGGGAGACTGAAGTGTTCTCTGACTGGGTTTTTTGTTTTATAATTCTTGATGTCTGATTGGGGTCCATTTATTCTTTTCCATAAAGACTGTCCAGTTTGGCCAATGTACATGGCAGAGGGACATTGCTGGCACATGATGGCAGATATCACATTGGTAGATGTCGTAATTATTCCAACTACTCCAAGTTGTAACTCTTATCCCCATTGTAGGGATGACAACTGAGGAATGGAGCGGTAAAGGAACTGAACAAAGTCAGAGGAATAGTTGGAATCAGATCTCAGGACACCTCGGACCTTAGCTTTTTATTAATTAATTAATTATCTGATAGCTGAATCTGATATGAGAGGCCCATTATATTAGGAAAGACACAGTCTTCGCCCCAGGGACAGGCAAAGGGTGGGAAGGAAAAGACAGCCCCAGGGAAGGACTTTCCCAAGGTAACACAGCAGGTCAGCAGCTGGGCGAGGAATTGATGACAGACATCTGGAGTACAGTCCTGTGTGCCCGCAGTGTTTGCTTCACAATCTTTCCTCGAGACCCTGCTGCCTCGTTGGAATTGTGAATATTTTAGTTTCTGGAAACTCTTCGGGGAAGTAGAAGGCAAGAGAAATTAATTGTTGCATCTGGGCTGTTGAGGGCTCCAGGGAGTGAGTCTCACAAGCCTTTAGAAAACAGACATGGATAAATCACCTTCCTACAGCACCAGCCTTTTTGACACACAGCTCATCTGCAGACAGGACAGATCTCAGTGTATTTCCAGCAGCTCAGCTTCAGTGAGGTGGGGGAACGCCCTCTCATAATACAGTGATAAGGGCATTAGACAGAGAGATTGGTGGATAGAGCAGTGTGTATGGGGCTACAGAGAGAGGGGAAAACCAATTGCAGTCTGTAGCTGGAGGAGAAAAGACATCTCAGTCTGGGAGGATTCCACATTGACTGGCACCATAAGTTTTCTTTTGCAATTAAATATATTTGGGAGTTACACAGTGGCACTTTAAGGATGAAATTGTAAGTGACAATAGTTTGGTTTTTTTCATAGTTTCACTCTTAGCTCAAATTTGGCATGGGAAAGTGAGTCTTTCCAAAGAATTTACCTTTGGAAAGAGAAGGCAGAATATCTGTGCCTCAGTTTCCTTCTATTGGGAGAAGGGAAATTGATGAAATTGACACATATTTTTTAGAATGGCTTAAGGAGTTTACATTAAAGTAGTCCAAAAATTGTGATAAACACTATCAGCTTGTTGATATCTTTCTCTCTGTATACATTAGTTTGTTGTTATTGCTGTCTGTCTGTCTCTTTGTACTTTTCTCTCTCAATTAGTTTGTTTTTACTTCGCTATCTGTTAGGTTTTTTTAGTTCTGTGTTTCTCTCGCACTCTCTGTAACTGTTCTTTTCTTAATTGTGTCTCTCTATTAGTTTATCTATCTATTTATCTATCAATTTAGGTCTAGTTCTATCCCCAGCTCTGGAAAAGAATTGGAGTCTAGTAGGTAAGAGGAACGGGGACAGAGAGCCAGGCCTCCTGAGTTTCATGTGTGGCTCTGGTTGGAAATTCAGTCCAGGTTGGAGAGGAGAGGAACCAGAACTGGGGGCTCTATTTCTGTCTCTCATAAGAACTCTGGGGCAGGTACCCCTTATAACATGAAGCTGAGTTGTTAGGGCACTCTGCTGGCTTGTCACAAACTCAGACTCAATCCCTCCCTCTGATTGATGATGAGAAGGAGTTTGAATTCCCACTTTACAGCAGGGTGCCTAAGCTGCTAGGCTATGGGCTGTTCTGAAAATGAGACTCTCAGTCTCTCCTGTTGAAGCTGCTCCACTTTGTATGAATAATTAAATAGTCACTGGAGCAGGGACTTGAAGTCTTCCAGACACCAGGTGAGTACCCCAAGTACCACGCTGGAGAATCATTCTCACTTGCGTTCGGTAGCCCAATGACTCTCCATTGTCACTCGCAGCAGTCATTCCTGATGGCAATGGAGAGTCACTGGGACAGAGGCTGAGATACAGTTTGATGCAGTCTTTAGAGGAGGGAACTGGGAGTCATGACATGTCACTTTTGTTCCCAGCTCTGGGAGGGAGTTGAGTCCAGTGGGTAGAGCCAGAACTCCTGGCCTGTATTTCCAGCTCTGGGAGGGATGTTGTATGTACTGAGTTAGTGCAGGTGGCGAACTGGGAGTCAGGACTCCTGGGTTCTCTTCCAAGCTCTGGGAGAGAGTCTAGTTGAGTGGTTAGAGAAGCAGGAGGGGAGCCAGTATGTCTGTCTCTCACAACAAGCGTGGAAATCTGGCTAGAACGGGGGACGGGGCATCAGAGCTCCTGGGTTGTATTCCTAGCTCGAGTTTACCATGTAATTATGACTGGATTGGCTCACCTCCATGTGAGATGCTGCTCCAGTTTAGAGCAGTATAAAGTAGGAGTTACTCCTGATTTACACTGGGGTTAGAGTAACTCCACTGGAGTCCATTGAGCTGATTCTACTTTCTCTCACCCCAGTGTAAATCAGGAGTAACTCCACTGGAGTCAGTGGGGCTGGTTTTCCCATCCTCATTCCCATATTACACCAATCTTCACAAGCTAAGGGTCTGACTCAAGGAAATTAATGTGGTTTTCACAAAAGGAGAGTTATTTTTACTGATCTACTGTTGTCCCTTGTTCTCTTCTCTCCCTCCGCAGACATCAAACAATGTCCTGAGAAAGAAAATGTCCAACCGAACCACCTTGACAGAGTTCCTTCTCCTGGGATTCTCTGAAGTTCGGGAGCTGCAGATTTTGCACTTTGTGGTGTTTCTAGTGATTTACCTGGCAGCCCTGGTGGGGAATCTTCTTATCTTCATGGTTATAGTCTTCGACTACCACCTTCACACCCCCATGTACTTCTTTCTGATTAATCTGTCCGTCCTAGACCTTGGCTCCATCTCTGTCATTGTCCCCAAATCCATGGCCAACTCCCTCATGAACACCAAGTCCATTTCCTATGCTGGATGTGTTGCCCAAGTCTTTTTCCTCTCTTTCTTGTTGGGAGCAGATATTTCCCTTCTCACCATCATGGCATATGACCGATATGTCGCCATCTGCCAACCACTGCACTATGAGAGAATAATGAACAGCAGAGCTTGTGTTCAAATGGCAGCTGTTGCCTGGATCAGTGGGATTCTCCACTCTGTGCTACACACTGGGAACACGTTTGCATTGACCTTCTGTGGAGGCAACATGGTGGATCAGTTCTTCTGTGAAATCCCCCAGCTACTCAAGCTCACCTGTTCTGACTCATATCTGACTGAAGTTAGGGTTATTGCTTTTAGTATGTGTTTGTTCTTTGGCTGCTTTATTTTTATCGCTGTGTCGTATGTTCAGATCTTCAAATCAGTGTTGAGAATCCCCACTGAGCAAGGCCGGCATAAAGCCTTCTCCACCTGCCTCCCTCAGGTCATTGTGGTCTCCTTGTTTGTTTGCAGTTCTAGCTTTGCCTATCTGAAACCCACCTCCAGCTCCCCATCTGCTCTGGATCTTGTGGTGGCTGTTCTCTATTCTGTATTGTCATCAGTCATGAATCCAATTATCTACAGCATGAGGAACAAGGAGATCAAAGCTGCCCTGAGGAGACTGACTGAGTGTAGGTAGTTAACATAAAATAAAAGTTTGCTTACTTAGTATCTGTTCATTTAATGTCAGTGATTTCCATGACCACACAGCTTGCACACAACCAGGTCTGATTCTGATCTCAGTTGCACCAATGCAAATCCAGATTAACTTCGCAGATGTCACTGCTGCTGAGGTGATTGACACCAGTAGAAAATCTGGGCCAGTTGTGGAGTTAAATGGGTGTAAATTGTGTGCATAAAAGGAATCAGACTTTCATTCCGTGTCAAAACAATAACTGTTTCACGGGTTGGTCACTTGCACCCGTTCTATGGCCATTGAAAACAATGATGGGAGTTGTTTTGCTTGTGTGTGTAAATCAGGAGTGGTTTCGTTGGAACCAGAGTAGTCAGACTGGTGTAAGACTGGGGTAGGTGAGAAGACATTTGGGGTAGATCTTCAACACATCAGTGTAGTTCCATTGACTTTGGTGGCCCTAAAACGATTTGTAGCATCTTTGGATCTGAGCTACTGTATATCCATTGCCACCAGCTGGTGACTGGACCCATTGTCTTATAAACCACCATTCATGGCCTAACCATTACAGAGGGAGCCTGGCTTACATGTACATTGGGCATGTGAGTGATAGAGAGACTGTCTAGAAGTTACAGGGAGGTTTCTAACCACCAGTGGGACAAGGTCCTGGAGCAGCCTCCAAATAGAAGTTGTGGGGGGAAAATGAACAAATTCATTTTCAGAGAGAGCTGGACACATGTCTGAGTGAGATTGTATGATGGAGCTGCTTGTAATGGTGGAGGGCAGGGCTCAACTACCGTGGGTCTCACTTGCAGCATATGTCTTATGTTTCTAAAAGTTAATGCTTCAAGATTTTGACTGGACACTTGCAGGGGACAGGAAGGGATTCTGCCCCCGAAGTGTATTCTGGGAGTTTTTTTTTTTTAAATCTCTTAAGCATCAGGGCGGCACTAGCTGGAGATGTAACATTGGGTGGGATGTGCCAGGGCTCTGAGGTGACACTGAGTCATTATCTCTCTCTCTTGGGTGTTTGGCTGGCTGGATCTTGCTCACATGCTCAGGGTCTAAGGGTCAGAACATCATGTGGTGGTCAGGAAGGAATTTTCCCGCCAGTCAGATTGGCAGGGACCTTGGGGGGATTACCTTTCCTTTCCAACATGTGGTGCAGATAACTTGCCATGATTTTCTGTGTGTATCTCAATCATTTCCCTGCCATTGTGGGGGCCTCGGGCACTGGTGCACCTCAGTCTCTCCTATTCTCTGCTGGTGGTACAGAACTGTCTAGATTCCTGAGGGCCGCAACACTTCGGTATAATTTCATTTGTTGGTTTTGGTGTGTGGGTTGTATTGGAGTACAGCAGATCAGACCGGATGATATGATCGTCTCTTCTGGCCTTGAACTCTATGACTCTGTGACTTTATGGATGTGAAGGGACAGGGGAGAAGAAGGGGCCACACAGAGTATATACACGAGTAGAGTCCATAGCTTTACATTAGTACAACTGTCTGTGAGGCACTGTCCTCCTGGCTGAGGGAGGTGACTCCAGCTCAGATGGAGTCCTTGACCCGTGTAGCTGTGCAGTGTTTCTGTATAAACCTCACCCATGGGCAGTATGTGTTATGAGGCCTCTCTGTGCCCCACCTAGACGATAGGAGGCTGTTCCAGTGGCTGTCAGGCAGCCTGGCTGTTCAGCTCAAGCTGTAGAAGCTCGTACTTTGAGCCCTTGATGTCTCTGGTTGAATCCCCCGAGTGCCAGCCTAGATTAGATGGTGACCCTCACATACATGCCAGTGGCCTGAGAATTTAAGGGGACCATATTCCTGCACTAATCAGAGGCTGATGTTTCCTACCAAGCTACTGCAGAACAGCAGTGGGAGTGAGACCTGAGAGGAGAGGGACTCCCTAGTGAAAGAAGGGGCAGGTTTATTCCTGGATCATCGAAGACATGCCCATTCCTAGTCCCTCTGCACCCTGGAGACAGAAGATGCATGGCATGGGCAGGGGTGTGTTGCTGTCTGCTCAGGTTTGTAGAGCTTGTCAAAGTAACTTGTCATTGGGAAATGGTTTTCTCAACTTGTTTGTGCAGATGCTGCTATGTTTTTAGCTGAGTTAAACAATCTGCCAAAGACTTGGAAAAATGTTGCCGAACTCTGCCCTCAACTAGGTTGGCCACTGACACATTCCCAGAGTACTGGACATTCTGGTACTTCTGGGAAAGCTGTGGCCTCATCCACCAGTGTGGCCATGCATGCCTCCCTAGTCCGTGATACGGGACAAAACCACGTCTGGTTTTCTCTCAGTACCAGACAGGGGACAAGCCACACAAAAGGGGATTATCCAGTTTAAAACCAAATGAATGGCCATCTACCTCAACCCGCCATGCTCACCCCTGCGGAACAGCTTCTGCACAGCTTCCTAGATACCGCCTCTACCCGAAATATGTTCCAACAAACTGAATCTCCTGCATTTTGTCCCAGAGGCACTGGTGGTGGGTATATTGTCCAACACTGAACATTGTGTCTCCATGGCTGGTGTAAGGATACTTTGCGCCCTAGGTGAAACTTCTACCTTGCGCCCCCCCACCCCCACCATTCCCCCCAGAACATTGATTATAAACTTTCAAAAATGAATACTGCGTAATATGGCATTGTTCATTAGAATTAATACACGTTCGACTTGAAAATTCATTAATTTTATTGTTTGGTCTACATATTTAATGAAAATAAATGAATAACCTGTCAGGGTGTGAGGCTGGCTGGTTTGAGGCAGGGGGGTGCGGCAGGGGTTGGCTGGAGGCAGAGCAGGGGATGTGGGGTTGGCTGCGGACAGGGCAGTGGGTGTAACAGGGATTGGCTGGAGGCAGAGGGTGTGTGGGGCTGTCTGGAGGCAGGTGGTGTGGGGCTCGAGGGAGGCAGGGCAGATGCAGCAGGGGTTGTCTGGAGACAAGGGGTGTAGGGTTGGATGGAGGCAGGGGTGTGTGGGACTGGCTGCGGGCAGGGCAGGGGCTGTGGGGTTAGCTGGAGAGAGGGGGTGTGGGGTGGCTGTGGGCAGGGCAGGGAGTGTGGGGCTGGCTGTGAGCAGGGCAAGGGGTGTGGAGTTGGCTGGAGACAGGAGGTGTGGGGTTGGCTGGAGGCTGGGCAGGAGGTGTGGGGGTGGCTGTGGGTAGGGCAGGGTGTTTGGAGCTGGCTGGAGGCTGGGCATGGGTTTGGGGTTAGCTGGAGAGAGTGGGTGTGGGGGTGGCTGTGGGCGGGGCAGGGGGTTTGGGGTTGACTGAAGACAGGAGGTGTGGGGCTGGCTGGAGGCAGGGCAGGGGTGTGGGGTTAGCTGGAGTGAGGGGGTGTGGGCCTGGCTGTGGGCAGGGCAGTGGGTGTGGGGTTAGCTGGAGAGAGGGGGTGTGGGGTGGCTGCGGGCAGAGCAGGGAGTGTGGGGCTGGCTGTGAGCAGGGCAAGGGGTGTGGAGTTGGCTGGAGACAGGAGGTGTGGGGTTGGCTGGAGGCCGGGCAGGAGGTGTGGGGGTGGCTGTGGGTAGGGCAGGGTGTTTGGGGCTGGCTGGAGGCCGGGCATGGGTTTGGGGTTAGCTGGAGAGAGTGGGTGTGGGTGTGGGCGGGGCAGGGGGTTTGGGGTTGACTGAAGACAGGAGGTGTGGGGCTGGCAGGAGGCAGGGCAGGGGTGTGGGGTTAGCTGGAGTGAGGGGGTGTGGGCCTGGCTGTGGGCAGGGCAGCGGGTGTGGGGTGGCCTGGAGACAGGAGATGTGGGGTGGCTGCGGGCAGAGCAGGGGGTGTGGGGCTGGCTGTGGGCAAGGCAGGGGGTGTGGGGTTGGCTTGGGGGGAAGGGGGACGCACTCCCCAGCAGCGCGGCTGGTGCCAGATCTCTGCACCTCCCCCCACTGGTGAGTGCAGGCCTGGACCTGCTGCAGAGCTCAGGGGAGTGGGGGCAGGGCTGAGCAGGGGCGGAGCCTGAGGCAGATCCAGAGCAGCAGGGAGCAGCGCAGCGCCCCCGGCTGCCAGAGGAGGAATGACATCACTTCCCGGCCGGCCGGAGCTGATCAAAGCCGCAGCACCCGGTGAGCATCCTAGACATTTTGGACACCACTTTTTGCCGCCCTCAAATCTTGTTGCCCTAGGCAGCTGCCTAGTTTGCCTAATGGTTGCACCGGCTCTGTGTGGCTTCCTTCTGGAGTAGGGCCTAATGGAGTTAAAAGATTCCTTGGGAACTTGTGTTTAACATCTCAGGACTCTTAGAAAATCACAGCTCTGGTATTAGACCAACCTCCTGTCTTCTCCCTAGACATGACGCCTCCGGGTTAGCTGTCAGACACACTGTCTTGGACAAGTGCATTTGCTTTATAGGTGAAAAAAATAGTTTAGTTCTCCAGAGCTCTCAATTAAGGACCAAACTAACAAGATACTGAACACAGGCTTTAGAATTTTAAAGGTCCCTAGGGGATTTGGACACAATTATAAAAAGAAAGCAGCTTAAGGCAAAGTACACACTAAAGACAATCTCCCCAGTTTCACTGAGATATGAGTCATAGCAAGTAGGTTTCAGGAGCTAGGGGATTTCACAGAAGAACTGACCCATTTAATTGTAAACACAGAAGATTATTGCAAATGTGTTTCCAGAAATTTTCTGCTTATATTGTTTTCAAAGGAAAATTGTGTTCTCAGTTAATCAAATTTTCACAGAATGTCTCAGGTACCCTCATATATATTTCACTGATCCTTCATATATATACTGTGATAGACCCAGGCCAGTTGGGAACAGCAGAGTAGTCCTGTTGGTATCCAGGGAGTGGGCGGGCCCGCCTACTGTTAAAGGACCTGTCCACAGCCTAAGGGGAGGATCCACAGGTCCGTGATACCAAATAATTGTGGGGGACAACCAATGAAATAACAGGAAACCGGCGTGAGGTCACAGGGCTAAACGAAGGGAACCTGATGGAGGCACCGAGCAGAGAATTCTGGACAACTGCTCCTCGAAGGCATCAAGGGAGCCAGCGGGACACTGTCCAGAGGAACTCTGCCCGGATACGTGAACGGACAGAGGAGCGGAAATAGGCGCCACAGTTGCAGGAAATTCAGTTGCCCAACCGCCTCTCCCTGGTGTTGTAAATGGCCATTTTGACCAGAGCTAGGAGGAGGTTGACAAGAATGTCCCGCGACTTTGTGGGGCCACGGATGGGGAGTGCATAGATGAACAAGTAAGGGGAAAAGTGCAACCAAAACCATAATAATATATCCAAGAGGAGCCAGAATAGGGGCTGCAACAGCAAAGGAGTCCAATTTGGTATCCAGGAAGTGGGCAAAGCCTGCCCACTGCTAAAGGACTTCCCCCCCAGCCTAAGGGGAGGATCCACAGGTCTGTGATACCAACTAAGTACGTGGGACAACAAATGAAAAAAAAACAGGATTGGGAGTGAGGTCAGAGGTGGAAGGACTTTCCCAACCTGTCCTTGGTTCTGTTCACCCCAGAATGACCACTGGGATGATTATGGGCCAAGCTTAAGAGCTTGTCCCGGTACTTAGTTGGAACTACCAACTGTTTTTGAGGATGCTGGCCTTTTTGGTGTCCACCAGAAAGAATTTTTTTATATAAAAGTCCTTGTTCTACAACAAACTGGGATCGATTAGAAGAGCTGAGAGGCGGTGGGTTGCTTCGTGCCGCCGCCCAAGCTTTTTTAAGGCTGTCATCGGCTTCCTGCTCAGTCTGGAACTGTTCCCTTGGGGCTGGAGACACCAGTTCCTCCGTAGACTGTGGACTTGGGCTGGGTCCCTCTGGAAGCGATGTAGGTGATGAGGTTGTTTTCGTTGACTGTGAACCGCTCTCTGCTGGTGCACTAGGTGGTATTTCAGGCTCTGGCTGAGCCTCTTGGGTAGGGTTGTCAGCTGCTTCTGCCAGTTTAGGCCCGCTGGTGCCCTCTGGCGATGGGGTTGGAGACGGGTTTGCAAGCGCTGGCATCAGTGCTGGCAATGGTTCTGCCGCTGGTTGCTCTTCCAGTTCCGGTTCTGGGACTGGATGTACTATGGCTGCTGTAGTTGTTGGCATGAGATCCGGTTCCACCACCTTGGTCTGGGTCTCTGGTAACACAGACGGGATCCTGGTGGACGGCTCAGGAACAGGGATGGGACTGGAAGCTTGTTTGGCCTGGCTGCAGGTGACCACTCCCCCCCTCTTGGCCAGCTCCACATGGTTGGCCAAGTCTTCCCCCAGTAGCATGGGGATGGAATAATTGTCATAGAGAGCAAAAGTCCACTTTCCTGACCAGTCCTTGTACTGGTCTTCAGGGATGCTGTACCCATGGCAGGTCCTTTTAAAAATTTTTAAGAAGGCCTCAGTGTTCTTACCTGCCATGTAGGTGGGAAATTTCTTGGGATGGGGAACAGTGCCTGGAGAAGGATTGTTAGGGTTGGCTGGAACATGTGGGCTAGCTCTTGCTAATCCCAGGGCCTGCTGGTGGGCCTCCCTCTGGAGCTTTAACGCCCTCCTGTGGTCAGCCTTTTGCTTCTCCATTTCTCTTCTGTGGTCAGCTGTTTGACTGGTACTCATGTCTTTGTGCTTTCTGGTGCTGGCCACACCCCTCTGCAGTTAGTGAACTGTATTTCTTGGTTCACAAATTCCTACCCTTTCTATTCACGACTGAATAAAAAGAAACAAAACTTTTCATTTGCAAATGTGTAGCTGCTGTTTGCTGATATACTGAGAAGACCAAAAAAAACCCCAAAACTGGTTTGTCCTGTTTCTAGCACTTGCTAAGTACCTCACAGTGGGGGTCCTTTCTAACAAGCCTCCTAGAAAAACTTACACCTCTTCCCTAGCTGTTTTTTCAAGCAGCCAGAAAGAAAAAGAAAAGAAAAAAAAGTCTCCTTCTAACAAAGCCAGTTAGAAAACCTTACACCTCCTTTTCCTCAAGCTGCTTGTCCAAGCAACCAGAAAGAAAAACTGCTTCCAACAAAGCCTCTTGGAAAACTTTATTCCCTCCAGCTTAGCCCAGCTGGAAAACTCCTTCTAACAATACCTTGTTAGAAGCTGAATACTTCTGCCCCCTCCCTCTTCTCACGCTGCCTCCCTGCTCTAGAGGGAAAGAATAGCTCTCAATGGCTCCTGGTTCTTAATACCATCCCACCGCTACTACCATATCATAGGTTTATTCCCCACTTGGAGCTTTTGGGTTTACAAGATGGGGACCTGCATGGACTCCCCTAAACTAAAATTCTAGTTTAGATCTGGTTCTCGCTGCCACCAGTCAGTTTTCTAAGTGTCTGACACACTGCCTGTTCCCCCAACTTTCCCTGGGGAACACAGATTCAAACCCCTTGAATCTCACCAGAGAGAGAGAAACAGCCAGTTCGCCTCCCCCCTTCCCTCCCTCCAGCCTGCTCTGGAGAGTTACACACCGAGTCAAATCCTTGACTCAACACAAAGACGGACTCCCCTCCCCCTCCCCTTCCCTTGAAAATGCAAACAAGAGAAGAATGAATCAAGTTCTAAAAAGAAAAGATTTTATTAAAGAAAGAAAAAAAAGTACACTATTTCTGTATTACCAGGATGCAAAAATACAGGGTCTAACTTATAAAAACTGGAGAGACTTCCCCTCCCTCCTCCTCAGCATAATCAAAGTAACAGCAAACAGGAATAAAGAATTTTTCCAGCAAACACACAATTGCAAATGTAGAAATCAGACTGTTGCCGGCCCAAAAAGGCCTGAGGCAGCAAACAGTGGTTCGTTGCCCGGTGTGCGTCGCACTAATTATCACACCAGGGTGGAGAATGCAGAAAAAGTTTATTTGAGCCCAAGTAAGGTGCCAGGGAGATATTTACAATCTCAAATCCTGCACACAGATACAAGCTGTGTGTGTCTTCTTATACATGACTCCAACAAGGCATCCTCATTACCCCCCACTAGTCTCCTCCCCACTCCTATATAGTACATATAGTGTATAATTAACAATTACATCAAACAGGTTAAATCATCCTTGACAGCAAACAATTTATCTCGTAACTTTTCAAGGCTGTTACCTTGGTTTACTTCTGGATTTATTACCTTGTCTCCCCTCCCCTCTTTCTAAACTAAACACAAGTAGGGCCTCTTTTTACTATCTCCTGCTGTCCGTGTTGTACTGATAAGAAGCAGTTACACATTCCATTCTCACTTCTAACTTGGGAATTCAATCAGAGTTTAGACATGGAGGCACTTTGGACAAGCATAAAATAACTTTGGTCCATTCAGGCCTGGTACAGAAAAGCTTCATTAATACTGTGTTTTTCTACCCTCCTGAGTTATCTAGGGATATGCCTAATGGCACCAACAATCCCCCCCTTTGAGAATACTCAACAAACATTTGGCTGAGTTTTCTCATACTTTGAAGACAAAAAACAATTAAACTCTAGGGAGCTGGGGTATTCAGTTCCACATTCATCCTCCCTATGGACCCGGTAGGATTCGGTATGTGGAAGCCCACACCCACCCTAACCGGTCCACATGCCCGGAAGGAGCACTGTGAATGTCCATACTTCCATCCAGAAAGTTTCCAAGTATGTCATCCCCCTGACCACAGATCAGATGGTTCCTGATAGTCTGTAAGGGCAGTGGGCCAAGTCTGGTGCTCAAGATCCATCTAAATATACCAGATCCCACTGCAATACCTTCCCAGTCTCAGTGATTCTCAATACCATCTCTGTCAGCAACTTCTGGGTCATAGAACTAAGGGTGGAAATGACATGTAACCCTCCAACTCCAGTCTGTACTTGGGATAGCTGAGCTTTAAAAATAAGGCTAGTGGCCTTTTTCTAGGTGGCCCAATTTCTTATCATGTTCCCAGCTTTTAAAAATATTTCAAATGGTTGCTATATTATTGGCCTGAGTCCACAGAGATCTGGTCAATTCCCTCTTCTTGCAGAGGAAACAACCTAGGCTCTCTGTTGTACTAATCTAATGGCAGCCCCTTGTGAGCAATACATGCTGGAGGATTTATCCAAAACACAGGGTGCAGCCTGTAGAATAAACCCCAAAATCTAATCAATACCACAGTCTCAAACAGGGGTCCCACAGATTTCTTCCTGCCAGTGTATAATTCTTGGTTTCTACACCAGGGTCAGTCCTTAATGTCCTTTTTGGTCAGGAAATCCTGGATTCTGACACTGCACAACGCTGTTGGTGGTCATCAGGATTTAATAAGGGTATTTCCAGCATAGAGCCAAAGCAGTCTTTCGCTGGTGGAGCTTTACATCAATCCAGTTTCCTGGTTCCAAGAAGTGGCAGGCCTCCTAGGGTCTTTATGTAGTTTGTCTTTACCTGTGAAAAAAAGAAACCTAACACATTTCATTAGTGCCTGTCAGCGATTTGCAGACTCTACAGCTGTGTGGGCACATTTAAGCCCCTCTTGTCTTGGTTGTTAGCTAAGTCTTAGCTGAGAGCAGTGTCCTGAAATGGGGCTAATGCCCTATCTTTAAACTCAGCATGTTAGCTATTTTTCCTCAGTTAACTCGTTCTTCTTCCTTTGTCCTGTTTGGCTTCTTTTAACCTACAAAGGAAACTTAGCCTTCACTTATACATCTTTTTCTAACAATGAACACATATACATTGCCTTTATACAGTACATTAGTCTTATTATTTAAAGTTTGTCACATCTATCCTTTTACTAAAATAACTTTTTCCAGAGCTTTGGGACAACAAGCTAGGACAAGCACACCCACTTTGACGAGTTTATTTCATAGAGCCTCTAGTCCAATAGTTTCCCACCATCCCCAGCCCTCTGGCTAGAAATCTGAGATAGCCAGAAGGATCCAAATACAATATGGGGAGTGGGTTAACTTTCCATGTCCTTGCTTCCAAAAACTATTAGTATGCAAGTTTTACTAACAATTTTCAATTAAAAGATTTGGCCAATAAAGTTTCTCTTTCTCTTACTTAAGGAGATGTATTAGACTTTAGTATATCACATGTTTCCCAATTTATCCAAGCACTTTGTATTCCAAGTTGAACAAAACAAGTATCTGTATTCCAATCCAGACCATCCCATAAACAAAACAATTTTGGCCACCAGACAGACACCACAAGACAGAACATAAAACACAAAACATAATTTTTACTGTGCTATCAAAGGCATGGTATGTTGAATGCTGTTCAGCTAGCATCAGTTTTCTCTGATTATCTGAAAGACAAAAACAGAAGTCTACCCTTTCTGGGCAATCAATCATCACGAAAATATACAAGTACCTTAGTTGATTTCAGGCAAAACAGGGGAATTACCCCATATTTTCATATATATGTTTCATAGGCAGCTTAGGTCTCAGTGACTTCTACTTTATCAGTTAGATAACTTGCATCAATACAGATGCTTACTGACTTGCTCTTTACTTTTAACTCCTGCTTTTAAACACTGAAAGAAAACATCATCACTTATAGTGCCTTTAGAACCTAATAAGATTTCAATTACATAGCACTATATACATTTTTTTAAATAATTCAACTAAATGGGTCATAACCAAATGATTGCAATCTAATAATTTCTTTGCCTGAATTTATTTACAAACATTTCAAAGACACCAAGAATTTTTCTCTTTAGCATTTTTACAAAGTTCAACTGCTGTTCCCTCCAGCAACTACGGAGTTAACTTTTCACACTGCCTTAAAATCACGCACTTGTTTTCTCCAACAACCACTTTTCTCAACTTAAATCACTATTACAAGTATCCTCCTGGGTATTTGAAATCCCCATGTTTATACCTATGTACTCCTTTCTTCCACTAGACCCTCAAAAGTTTCCAACCCGTTTTCCAATCTCTCCGTCTGTTGCTTGCCTGCCTGGGCCCGATCCTTCTTTTCTAGCTGAACCGTTCTTTCCCTAGACACCAATTTGCTCCACTGCCAGTTTTAACTAAGGGGGGGGGGGGGTTGGCTTCTCAACTAGCCCCCACCCTTCTGGTCTTCTTCCCTAAAACATTTTAACTCACAAGACTACCTGAGTCCTCCCTTATGAGGCTTGCCACCTGGGCAAAACACATGGCCCACTGGTGTTTAATTATTTAATTTCCCCTTGTAGCAAACACACTGCTATTACGGTGTATGCTGAGCACAAATAGTTAAATTTTGGCAAGTCCCTGAAGGACTGGTACTTGCTTAACCAGGGCTTCCTTTTCTAACTGGAAATCCTGTCTCAAAGCCTGCAACTTGCCGTGAGCGCAGGTTTGAGTTGCTGTCTGGGTCATGATCTATGCTCTTAATTGCTCAATTCTAGTTATCAAGTACATATTTGTTCTTTTTCTCCAACTACTCTATTGCCCAGTCCTGCTGCAACTGGGGGTAGAACCCCTTTCCAGTTCTCAGACTTACTGCAGCTGAGAGTAGGCTCACCTTTAATCATGCAATCCTCAACATATAACACCAACAGTTCCAAACAAAAGAAACACAACATAACAAAGGTAAAACAAATAGATGGTGTAAATTCTATAGGGCTCCCCCATTCTCAATTACTCACCAAACTGTGACAAATCTGTTACCAATTTATCTACTGCAGGACGTTGGGGGAAGGATAAAACACACCATATAACCAAACCCCAAAGCTTCCCCAAGCCTTAAGCCACTTTAATACTCACACATATCCAGACTGACCATGTCTGTATATAACATTCAGAGAAGGGGAATAGGTGGACAGGAGATTATTCTGTATACAGCTTATCCAGTATTTCCAACATGCTTCCACTCTTGGGAGAGCTGTTCTTTTACACCCTGGAATCTCCTGCAGTGTCTCTTTCAGAGATTCCAGTTCAGGTCACCAAGCCATACCAGCTCTGGGATTGCAAAGACTGTTAAATCTCACTGAACAGTTAAGCTTTGCAAATGCAATCTCAGTTCTGTAACTTATATTACCTTTAATTTACCTCTGTCTATATTTTCCCACAGCCAGCTGGGGCTAAAAGCAGTTTTTCTTTGTACTTAACATAGTCTGACCTAATACACAGAGCAGCTCTCCTTATCTCTGGGCTTAGCTGAGTTTCAAATTAACCCATTCCTAGACGTATTGCTCACAATGTGTCAGAGGCTTTTCCTTTGGTAATTAAAAGCTCCTCTGAGATATATGATCTTATCTAGATTGAAGATACCTTCTAATGGACATTGTTTAGATGGATTTTCACGCGTGTAAAGATTCCAATTCTCTAAATACCTGCAGGTTTCAGGACCATAATGTACGTACATGTACTATGCTGGGGTACCCTTAGGGGGTGAAGTAGAATGTTTAGACTGTCCCTTCCCCCATTTTCCACTTACACACACAGAGAGGGGGGCCCTGTCCGCGCTAGCGGCTCATAAACTAAGAATCTCTCCCTACAGGACACTCACACAGGAGAGATTAACAAGGATGACTGACTCTTCTACACCTCCTTTCAGCAAAGAGCTTCGGCTAGTCTCTGGGAGAGGAGCCGCTACTCTAATTGCATTCAGTGAGATGATCAGACTGTCAGTAGCCCACACGGAAAGAAAGGGGGGGGAGGGAAGATAGGTTCACACATTCCTAGACCCAGGCAGCTTCCTCGCCGGACAATGCCAGGCTGAGTCAGCCCACCGTGGGTCGGATCTCCTAAAGATCCACTAGTTACTGGGCTTGCGTTAGACTACTCCTGATCATTAGCATTTGCTTCACAGGTTAATCTGGGCGTCTTCCAGTAACAGACACTCACACTGGTATACACACACACACACACACACACACCAAGACCATTATTCCCACGGACAATCCTCCTCCCAATGCAGCTCTGGGGCATATGATGGGGGATTTTTACAAGAGCTCTTTATACAAACAGTTTCAAAAGCTACCCATTCGCTAACAAAACAAAAGTAATTGAAGGATCATGTTGTAATTAAGTGATCCTTCTGGTGGCCACCTTTCCTGGCTCTCTAGTTGATATTGAGGCCAGTCAACTGTACAGAACCTTTTTAGTTTACCCTTAATCATTGGATCCAAACCAAACACTTTCCAATTTGCTAGAATGCATTCTGGGGGCATACACCGTGCCCTGCCTGTACTCCATCCCTGCCCCATACCTATGGGAAGACACTGGGCGTCCCCAGGTCTTAACAGGCAAACAAAAGGTTAACAGCACTGAACTGTTCCTACCTTTTCCACAGGACCGGTTCCTCACCGTCGCCCACAGCTGCTTCTCCACTATCTGAGTGCGTTGCACCGTTGTACCTTCCAAGGTCGGTCTGACACGTCCCTGCCGAGGCCCCCGGTAAAAGCACCGGTGCGCGCTGGCATCGGCTGTGACTGTCGTCCACCGGCCATTGGAGGAGTCCGGGCAAGGCACAATTTTGCCTCGAGCCCACCCAGGGACGCCAAGACTGTTGCCGGCCCAAAAAGGCCTGAGGCAGCAAACAGTGGTTCGTTGCCCGGTGTGCGTCGCACTAATTATCACACCAGGGTGGAGAATGCAGAAAAAGTTTATTTGAGCCCAAGTAAGGTGCCAGGGAGATATTTACAATCTCAAATCCTGCACACAGATACAAGCTGTGTGTGTCTTCTTATACATGACTCCAACAAGGCATCCTCATTACCCCCCACTAGTCTCCTCCCCACTCCTATATAGTACATATAGTGTATAATTAACAATTACATCAAACAGGTTAAATCATCCTTGACAGCAAACAATTTATCTCGTAACTTTTCAAGGCTGTTACCTTGGTTTACTTCTGGATTTATTACCTTGTCTCCCCTCCCCTCTTTCTAAACTAAACACAAGTAGGGCCTCTTTTTACTATCTCCTGCTGTCCGTGTTGTACTGATAAGAAGCAGTTACACATTCCATTCTCACCTCTAACTTGGGAATTCAATCAGAGTTTAGACATGGAGGCACTTTGGACAAGCATAAAATAACTTTGGTCCATTCAGGCCTGGTACAGAAAAGCTTCATTAATACTGTGTTTTTCTACCCTCCTGAGTTATCTAGGGATATGCCTAATGGCACCAACAAAATTATAAGACTAATCCGCCTTTCTAATTAATACTCACTATTGGATAGTAGGAACTACTCCAGGAGAACTTGGAGACATGTCTGGCCTCTCTTAAATCCAAAGAGAGAACACAAAGCAAACAAGGAACACAGACAAAGGCTTCCCTCCACAGAGATTTGAAATTATTCTGTCCCTTGATTGGTCCTCTGGTCAGGTGTTTCTCAGGTTACTGAGCTTTTTAATCCTTTCCAGGTAAAAGAGACCTTAACCCTGATCTGTTTATTTATGACAGGGCTAAACGAAGGGAACCTGATGGGGATACTGAGCAGAGAACCCCGGACAACACCCACTGCTCCTCGAAGGCGTCAAGGGAGCCAGTGGACGCCGCACAGAGGAACTCTGCCCGGATGCGTGAACGGACAGAGGAGTGGAAATAGGCCCCACAGTCACAGGAAATCCCGTCGGCCAACCTCCTCTCCCTCGTTTTGTAGATGGCTAGTCAGGCCAGGGCCAAGAGGAGGTTGACAAGGAGATCCCGCGACTTTGTGGGGCCATGGATGGGGAGTGCGTAAATGAACAGGTGAGGGGAAAAGTGCAACCAAAAACGCAATAAGAGATCCAAGAGGAGCCGGAACAGGGGCTGCAACCTGGCGCACTCCAAATAAACGTGCGCCAGGATCTCCTTCACGCCACAAAAGGGGCAAGTGTTGGGGACAGGGGTAAACCGCGCCAAGTACACTCCCGTGCTCACGGCCCCATGAAGGAGCCGCCAACTGACATCCCCGGTGGGCCTCGGGACCAGGGCAGAATATAAGCTGGCCCACCAGGGCGTCTCACCCTCGAGAGGTGGCAGGAGGTCCCGCCATTTTGTATCAGGGCAGGACGCGAGGGTGAGGTAGTGAAGAGTGTGGAGCATGAGCGTGTACAGATGTTTCCTTGGTGCGGTCTGGAACAGAACCGGATGCAGATCGGGCAGCCAGCTCGCAGTGAAAGGGCGAGGGGGCCAATTGGGTCCACGGGGCAGGGGCCCGATAAAAAGGTCCACGGGGCCTGGGGTGGAAGGTGGGCGAGGCGTGCCCTCTCGCAGGACCCGGTCGAGGTAGGCCTGAGCAGCGGGCAGTAAAGCGGCCTTCACCTCCTGAATACTCGCCGGGGAGTATGAGGTCTGGAGAGCCCTATGCACTGAGCGAGTGTCAGTGGATCCAGCCAGTCTCCCCGGTCGTAGTCCAGGAGGTCTACGACCCTGGTGACTCCCGCCAAGACCAGCCTCTGGCACACCATGTGGGACTCCGCCACCTGCACACGAAGCTGGGGGTTGTGTAGCAGGGGCTCCGCGAGGAGATCAACCCCCATGGTGGCCGCCACGGAACTGGCCGTTGAAAAGAGCTTCCAGGTTCGGAGGAGGTCTCGGTAGAAGACCGGCAGCCCAGAGAGGTCTCACGGAAAACCTCTTAGATGGAGATAAAAGAGCTGCCGGTCGTATCGGAGCCCTCGGAAGCGGCGGAGGAAGGCGTGCGCCAATACGCTCCACGCCGGACTACCAGCAACATACAGGAGCCTCTGCAGGGCCTGGAGGTGGAAGACATGGACCTGAGTGTGCAGGCACTTCAGGCCCTGCCTCCCCTCTTCCAGGGGCAGGCGGAGCACCCCTGCAGAGACCCAGTGCGTTCCTGGACAAAAGAACTCCAGAACCGCCATCCGGAGGTTGGCCAGGAAATCCGGGGCTGGGATCAGGGTGTTGAGCCGGTACCAGAGCATGGACAGGATTAGTTGATTTAGCACCAGCGCCCTCCCTCGGAGAGAGAGGCACCGGAGTAGTCCTGTCCATTTCCGGAGCCGCTCCGTCACCTTGCCCTATAAACTGTGCCAGTTATCCGGCAGAGACAGATGCATGGCAGAAAGGTAAACGCCGAGATAGAGTAGCGGACCTGCGCTCCACCGGATGGCCTGAAGCGAGGGTTGGAGGGAGCTTGCCTGCCACCCGTCCCGACCACCAGGCCAGAGCTCTTGACCCAGTTGACCCGGGCGGAGGAGGCCACCGAGTAAATGGCCCGGCAAGCCTCCACCCGCACCAAGTCGCATGGATTCTGGACCATGAGGAGCAAATCGTTGGCATACGCCAACAGGACCAGCCGCAGCTCCGGCTCTCAAAGCACCAACCCCGTCAGCCTCCAACGGAGGAGACAGAGGAAGGGCTCGATCGCCAGAGCGTACAGCTGCCCCGAGAGGGGACACCCCTGCCATACTCCTCGCCCGAAGCTGACCAGCTCGGTCAGGGTCCAGTTGAGCCTGACCAGACACTCCGCAGAAGCGTACAGCACCTGGAGAAAACCCACAAACTGGGGTCCGAAGCCAAACACTCACAGAGTGCTCAGGAGATACCCGTGGTCCACCCTGTCGAACACCTTCTCCTGATCCAGGGACAAGAGGGCGAATGACAGACCATCCCTACACCCTAATTCCAGAAGGTCCCGGAGCAGATACAGGTTATCAAAGATTGTGAGTCCCGCGACGGTGTAGATCTGGTCCGGATGGACCACGTCCGCCAGCATGGACCCTAGCCGCATCGAGATGGCCTTGGCAATGATTTTGTAGTCCGTGCTGAAGAGCGAGACGGGACGCCAATTCCTTAAGTCGCGGAGGTCCCCCTCTTTGGCAATAAGGCGAGAACGGCTCGCCTGCACGAGAGAGGGAGGACCCCGCCCCGCAAAGACTCGGCCCAGATGGTGACTTTGTCTGGGCCGAGGACATCCCAGAACATGCGGTAGAACTCCACAGTCAGCCTGTCCATGCCTGGAGATTTATTGGTGGTCATGCGATGGAGGGCTTCCGAGAACTCGGCCAGAGTGAGAGTCAGCTCTAGCCGGTCCCGGTCGCCCGCGCTGACCATCGGGAGTCCGTCCCAGAGCACTTTGCAAGCGTTAGGATCAGTTGGATCCAGGGACAAAAGAGTCGCATAGAAGGCCCTGGCACTCCCACACATCTCTGCCAGATCCGTGAGGGGGGTGCCGTCCTCCTCCAGGAGGCAGGTGACATGCTTCTTGACTCCTCTCCTTTTCTC
Source organism: Mauremys reevesii (assembly GCF_016161935.1). NCBI lineage: Eukaryota > Metazoa > Chordata > Testudines > Geoemydidae > Mauremys > Mauremys reevesii. The sequence continues at coordinate 9,559,635 of NC_052637.1, read as the reverse complement.
CAGAGCGTAGAAGAAGCGGGAGCCGCGATCAATCTCCCGAAGGAGGTGGATGCAGGATCGAACAAAGGCACCCCGGGCCCGATGGTCTTCAAGGGCCCGGAGATCCTTCCGCTTCTCCCGGCACGCTCCGCAGAGGGATGGATCCTCGGGGCTGGCGGCCAGACGCCTCTCCAGCTCCAAGACCTCCCGTTCCAACTGCTCTATCTCCGCATCCCTCCGTCGGCTGGCGCCCCGGGTGTAGTCGCGGCAGAAAAGCCAGGCGTGCAACTTCCCCAGGTCCCACCACCGCCGCATCGAGGGAAAGCGGTTCCGTTCCTCGAGGGTGGTGTTAAAGTCCCCGCCCAGGACCAGGCACTCACGAGGATCCAGGGAGCCGAGGAAGACGGATGCCTGCTGATAAAAACGCAACATCTCCGGGCCTGATGTCGGGGCTTCGACATTGACGAGATTAACCACCAGCCACTCCATGCAGACCCGGACGTGCAGCAGGTGGCCCGGCACAGCCTCGGCGACCCCCAGCACCTCAGGCCATAGGTCGGGGGAGAACAGGGTCGCCACTCCGGCCGAGCGAACCGAAAGGTGGCTAAAGTAGACCCCGTCCCCCCACTCCAGCCGCCAGCTAGCTTCAGCGGCTGGATCCGTATGGGTCTCCTGCAGGAAAGTACCTCCCATCCCGAAGGAAGGACAGCACCTGGCTCCTACGGAGACCCATCCTACAGCCCTGGGCATTTAAAGTGGCAAAGATGACAAGCACCATGAAGAGGGCTGGGGGGGATCCTCGCCGGCAGACACGCCCACGGCCTCCGTTGGGCCGTGCAGCAATCCGTGACCAATCCCGTAGGTGAGTAAAGAGTCACGGACACTGCATTATAATACAATGATGAAAAGCAGAGCTTGTGTCCAAATGGCAGCTGGTGCCTGGATCAGTGGGATTCTCTACTCTGTGCTACACACCGGGAACACATTTGCATTGACTTTCTGTGGAGGCAACATGGTGGATCAGTTCTTCTGTGAGATCCCCCAGCTACTCAAGCTCACCTGCTCTGACTCATATATGAGTGAAGTCGGGGTTATTGCCTTTAGTATATGTTTAGTCTTAGGCTGCTTTATTTTTATCACTGTGTCGTATGTTCAGATCTTCAAATCAGTGTTGAGAATCCCCTCTGAAGAGGGTCGACATAAAGCCCTATCCACCTGCCTTCCTCATGTCACTGTGGTCTCCTTGTTTGTTTGCACTGCCATCTTTGCCTACCTGAAACCCACCTCCAGCTCCCCATCTGCTCTGGATCTTGTGGTGGCAATTCTCTATTCCGTATTGCCACCAATCATGAATCCAATTATCTACAGCATGAGGAACAAGGAGATTAAATCTGCCCTGAGGAGACTGACTGGGTGTAGGTAATTCACCAAGAATTAATTTTCTGTCTTTATCTAATAAAAGTTTGCTTATGTAGTATTTGTTCATTTATGTAGGTTATTTCCATGACCAAACAGCTTGCACACAACCGGATCTGATTCTGATCTCAGTTGCACCAATGCAAATCCAGATTAACTCCACTGATGTCACTGCTGCTGGGGTGATTTACACCAGCAGAAAATCTGGCCCAGTTGTGGAGTTATATGGGTGTAAAGTATGTGCACAAGTGGAAAGAGACTTTCATTCTTTGCCAAAACAATATCTGTTATACTGCTTGGTCACTTGCACCCATCCCATGGCCAGTGAAAACAATGATGGGAGTTGTCTTGCTTGTGTGTATAAATCAGGAGTGGTTTTATCGGAACCTGAGGAGTCAGACTGGTGTAAGACTGGGGTAGTTGAGAAAACCTTTGGGGTTGATCCTCAGCACATCAGTGTAGTTCCATTGACTTTGGTGGCGCTAAATCAATTTGCAGCATCTGTGGATCTGAGCTACTGCCTCCAATAGAGCTGTATATTCATTGCCACCAGCTGGGGACTAGGCCCATTATCTTATAAACTACTATATGTGGCCTACCCACTAGAGGGGGACTAGGAGCCAGACTGCATTAGCCTGGCTCACATGCACATTCGGGTGTTTGAGAGATGGAAAGACTGGCTAGAAATTATGGGGAGGTTTCTAACCACCAGTGGGGTGAGCTTCTGGAGCAGCCTCCCAATAGCAGTTGTGGAGAGCAAATGACTGAATTAGTTTTAAGAGTGACCTGGACACATGTCTGAGTGGGAATGTATGACTGGGCTGCTTCTGATGCTGGGGGGCAGGGCTCAGCAACCCTGAGGGTCACTTGTGACGTATGTCTTATGTCCCTAAAAGCTCGTGCTTCAGAGTTTCGTCTGGCCACTGGTAGGGGTCAGGAAGGGATTCCTCCTCCTCCAGTGTATTCTGGAAGGGTTTTTTTTTTTTAATCTCTGAAGCATTCGGGGCGGCCCTAGCTGGAAATGGGACATTGGTTGGGCTGTGCCAGGGCTCTGAGGTGGCACTGAGACATTATCTCTCTCTCCCGGTTGCTTGGCTGCCTGGTTCTTGCCCACATGCTCAGGGTCTAACTGATCACCATGTGGGGGTCAGGAAGGAATTTCCCTCGTATTCAGATTAGCAGGGACCTTGAGGGGTGGGGGTCGCTTTCCTCTGCAGCATGTGGTGGTTGTCACTTGACAGGATTTTCTGGGTGTATCTCAATCATTTCCCTGCCATTGCGGTCGCTTCGGGCACTGGTGCCCCTCGGTCTCTTCTCTTATCTGCCAGTAGCACAGAATCATTTAGTCTCCTGAGGGCTCTAACACTTTGGTCTAATTTCAGTTGTTGGGTTTGGTCTGCGGGTGCTGGGTAGTGTTGGAATGGAGAGGGTCAGACTGGATGATCTGCTCGTTCCTTCTGGCCTTGAACTCTGTGACTTTATGGATGTGCAGGGACGGGGGAGAGGAGAAGGGACCACACAGAGAATGAATTCCAGAGTCCATGGCATTGCCTTAGTACAACTGCCTGTGACACCTTGTCCTCCTGGCTAAGGGAGGTGACTGCAGCTCAGATGGAGCCCTTGACCCCTGCAGCTGTGC